>NC_073694.1:132669350-133009350 GCF_029784165.1 Wyeomyia smithii | reverse complement strand
TTGCACCACCACCGTTAGCATTGAATATTTTGTTGGACGCGCATAAAATTTGCTCTCCGCTGTTCCCCTCAAAATATCATGCAGTGTACGATGATGCCTGTTGCTGCCGTATGCATAATAAAACCGAACCGATTCGATAATCTTCACGTGTGCAAAACAACAACAGAACGAACAGAACGCTGATGATCGCACCAACGGTAGCATTGAATATTTTTCTTGGCCGCGCATAATTAAATTTGCTCTCCGCTGTGCCCGCCAGTGGCTGTGAGAGCAAAATATCCCACAGCGAACGATGGTAACTGTTACTGACGTATGCAAAATAAAGGTAACATGTTCCGCAGTGCCTGGAAGTTGACTCGTATGCAGCTCTCGTTTCTCAATGTCGCGTACCTTTAACAGCTGCACTGCACTCGCTATTGTGTAACAAACTAAACTGAAGCTGAATTTAATACACGCAGTGTTTTGTACCGAGTTCAGAGTAGATTTTTGTCATTAGGGCGTGGCCACGCAGCTTAGAGAAAGACAAACTAACCAAAACACTTTGTTGAGTCAAAATATGTAGGCAGTGGAATTTATTTCGTCCATGTTATTGATATCTGTGCTCGGGAAGCAAGCCAATAACGAGGGAAATGTATGGGAAAGCTTGACCTTGGAACTTTTCACCTTTTTCCACCATTAAGCAGTAAAGCAACAATGTTGAACATCATATCAAACAATTGTTACACATTTTATCCATCCACCGACATATAAATGACTAAGATGCATTAAGTCGTTCGCTTGCTATAATCGTTTGAAATCTGACGCAACATTTCAGTTTCATTTTCAATTTCACAAAGTGTAATCTAGTATAGAAAACAAAGACGTAGTCCTACGTTAAAAAATTGAGCTTGAGCTTGACGACCGCACATTTCGTAGTTGCTCCTCCGTGATCGATCTGAGCTAGTGAATTTGCACAAGGAACCACGTGTATGGCTATTTGGGATTAGTATGCCATCTTCAGTGTACAACAATTCAGTAGCTGCCGCTTTGTATGAATCGATAACGGCGCCGACCACGTCCTTACGATCGTTAGGGTAGGGAAAGATGTTGTAAGAAAGGAGATGTAACAGTCGTTTTTGTTGGAAACCGTACTTCTGCATTTCAACGACTACGACAGAAAGGAAGGGTTATGTCACCGTGGTATGTGACTGAGTTGGGCAGTGTTGCGCGCAAGGTTAACTCATTGCGAATACGAACGATGAGTATCAGACCGAGTAGTATATACAAGCGACGCGCGCGAGTGCAATTTACCACCAGAAGCATCGAAGTGGTTGAATATTCATCTAATACTATTCCTGAGTAGGTACCCTAGAAAAATGCATTTCAGCAGGCGCGAATTTGACAGGTATACGTGCAATTATAGAAGCAGCGGAAACGATTTTCGGCAAAACGGTCAGACCAAGTTTATCTCTGCATCTCTGCGACTGCGGTGGAAACAAAGGTTTGTGTTCACCGTGGTAATTGACGGAACCAGACAATGTTGCGCGCGAAGCTCGCTTAATACGAGAACGAACGAGCGATGAGTATCTTTTCTTGCCAAGCACCGCGATCCTCTGCATACATCGCGCGCGAAAAAGCATCTGCCACTCGGAGCATCCAGCTATTTGTCTATTAGCAATCCCGAGTACCTTCGAGGAACCAAACGCACTTCTAGTGACACGATTCTTTGAAGGCTACACATCGCGTTTTCATAAACATGTTATTTATCGACCGAACGAAATCTTCGGCTAAACGGCCACAGAACAAATATTTGGATATACCTCGGGAAATCACTACATCCCGAATGCAAAGGCTGTGCCACCTTGGACTTCACTGCTGGGTTAGCCGTCTCCCTTTGATATAGATCGGCTGTATTTTATTTGGCTTATATTATTGTCACGCACCGTGTGGCGAAGAGATTTGCGATTGCCACCGGCTCTGTTGCATAATGCAGTCATCTGGTTTAGCATCCTTAACCGCCTGCGCGAGGTGTCCAGTTACCCGTTAACATATGTGCGCACACTTTCAAATCGTATTGCGGAAAGAACATTGTTGATGTAATAAGAGCAAAATTTTATAGCGTCATTTTGATTGTTTGGCTTTGACCTCGAATCCTTATTTGTAGAAGTCAATAACTCTTAATGAGTAATATATATTTGGAACAAATTATTACGCCCTTCGCTGTGTAGTTTGCTGTATACTGTAGGTATCACTATCGCTTCTGCCAACCATATGTGATACCGTAGCGTGACCGAATCTAATTTTTTCGTCGCGCTAACAGAAAAACTGGACACCAAGGTACGAACCATTTGGTGCCGAAACTGCAACGTTTATCTCTATTAATTAATTAATCAATTATTCTAATAATGTTTCTTCTCGACATATCTGAGCTAAAATAGTCATTTTTATTCAGTGTAATTGAAATAATTTTACAACTAATTCAAGATCGTAACTGTTTGCATCAGATGGCTTAAGGTGCTCATCCATAAAATAATATTGTAACTTCTGACTCCCTTTCGTCACCTTGACTTTGCCGCTTCAATTATTACTAGAGACAGTGGTAATTCGCGGCAAAAAAAAAAATGAAAATTCGCGGGTGGCAAAATAGAAAATATTAGAATTTCGCGGTAGTTTCGCGGCACCCTTTTTCTCTAGAAAATACTGAATAAAGTGATTTTTTCTCTGGTAAAAACAAGAAATAACTGTTTTATTTATTTAATGTACGGTAATTTAACCGCACAATCCATGATTTCTTTGCATTACTAACTAAAAGCACGTGCTGTGCCAAATTATTTTCAGTTATATTGTGGTGTCGTTAGGCACGTATTATTCATGTTATACTGGCTCACGCTGCGTTCCGTATCTACCGAGTTTCCGGAAATCGATAATGATTCAATTGCCAACCGGGAAAACGTCCGCGATTCGAATACCAATCTCACTGTCGATTTTAAAAAAGATGCTGGCTTGTAGGCCTCCCTCGTTCATCTTGCAACTTGGATTTCATGGCTGCACTCTCAGGAATTCTATCATGCACGTCACCAATCGCAAAATTCAATTAGGACTGACAAAATCGCGTTGTAAGAGAGCGGTTGTAGTACTGTTTCATGTTATTGGTTGCGTAGAAAACGACATTCCATTGCCATCTAGGTGCTCATTAATCTTTAGCTTTGTCCTTGTTGCTGGTTTTCATGAATTTTGTAGGTTGCAAATCGAAATGTTTCATGATTGTCATAGAATGTTGCTGTTTTTTATTATTTTCGAGGCATTTTGCGGGTTTTTGTGAATTTCGCGGTCGAAGCTAGATTTCGCGGAATTCGCGGCTTCCGCAATATCGTGATTTACCACTGTCCCTAATTATTACGTTGAGCAAGTGAATGAAAATCGCACTTTGTCGTGCCGAGAGCTTTATCGCTTGCCGTTTGAGGAATAAAATCACCCGCGCAGCAGCGGCGCGAATTGATTGTTATACACTGGCCTTTCGACCCAAGTAGACTCGATAACCTGTAAACCAAAATAATTATGAACCAATGAGGAACTTTGTTGTAACTATGGGGAATAATCTGACACGATGTATTTCACCTAATGTAGTCTCCGAGGTCACTTGTGCTTCTTAATCACATCCCTGTCACGAACGTCATCCCCATACATTTCGCTTGAAGCCGTTTTTCACTGGCTCGATTATACGTCAAAAGGCTGTCAGTGCTTGCGAAACAGCCGATTAAGCACCGTCCATGCCAGATCAACTGTTGCTGCAAGTGGTGTAAAGAACTGCAAAAAACGAAAAACGATTGTTTTGTTTTGAACGTTTCATGGGTTTTGTGCAGGACATAAATGGTCACGTTCAAACATGTTTCAACATGTTCCGGATAGCCCTACATTCAATATATTTAGAAGCACGCAAAAAATCTGTGCAGTAGCACATGCGGCACAATGAATGGAGCTTATGACCATATTTCTAACAGTAGCGCCATCATCATCGGCGGCGGCTTCAGGAAACTGTTGCCATGACATCGGTCTGTTCTTAATGTGTGTCTCTATGTCGTTCTTTTCTATCGTCAATAGCTCCTGAATTTAAAAAAATTTCAATTATTGTAAATTCATAAATTTTACTGCGTCGAACAATATATATTACTTGTTCATTGGACAACTATTCAATTCGAATATTGCATGTCACGTAAAAAAAATTCATATTCTCCCGTTAAAATTTCAGCTGCTTCTGCCCTACCACGATTATGTTTGAAAATTATGTGCAATAATATTTAACTTAATTTTTTCTTACTATGTGCTTCTGGAGGAAATTACACCCACTTTAAAAAAAAAATTTCCAGCTCTATAATGTGCTAGGTATCAATTAAAAAAAAGGAAAAAACTCACTCACCCGAATATCCTTGGTATGGAGCCATCGTCGTAGACATCTCACCCATAATTCTTTACGTAACTTCGGCACCTTCTTAACGCGATGAAAAACATTGTAATTGTTCACTGTTTTATCAAACAGACCCCTTTCCTAGGCAGAACCGAAAACCGTTTGCGCATTCAACAAACGAAACACCGATCAGCGTTAAAACAAACCGTTCGAACCACAGAAAATGCTCACTCGATACTTCTTCGACACGATCTTCTTTCCAGAAAAAAAAAAAACAAATGACAAATTCGTCCAACTTTTGCTCTCTCAGGAGTTCAATCACTCATAGTCACTATGTTACTTTTCTTTCTAGCGCTTTAAAGAACTCTCACTACTCACGCGGAATCCTCATCTGTCCCGTATGTTACCATGAATCACCGATCCTAATGCATGTCGGTTATTCTCTTGTTGCAGCTCAGAGTTCACGGTTGAGTAGTACAGCAAATTATGGGGGTTGGACTACACCACAAATATAAATTTCTTCCTTCCTCCTTCCTCGGTCTTAGCTTAAATTGAGCTTCTTTTAATCAGCTGTTCTGCCAAAAACCAGAAATTCTTCCCACTCACTCCACGCACTGCAATACTGCCCTCAATTCCGGGGCATTTTTAGTTTAAACCGATCCGACTTCCAATGTTACTTCTGGTCACTTTCAACCAGCACTTCCGCAACCAAATAGTTGCACTTGACCTCTTTAACTTTGAGTTCTCTTAGTTCCTTTCCTGCTTTCTTTACAAATGATCTTGTTTTGGTGGACAACGGCAGAAGGCCGCGTCCCGGTTAACACTCTACCTGTTTTCATTACATTCAACAGAAGGCTTACTTTCTTTCGGACTAAGCTAAAATGTACCGTATGACAAAATCCTACGTGACGGAACATAAGGTATTTCTGCGCGGGGTGTGACGTCACACGAAGACATTTACATGAACAACACTTCCTCGGGCTGGAAACGCGTTTAAATCGAAGCATTATGCACGACTGCTCTGACACTCGGGGACACGACATTTCACGCCGATTCTCTTTTAGTTATCAGTGCAAGGGGCCTTTCAATAATTAAGTAAGCAAATAGGGGGAAGGGGGGTGTGCAATTTTCTTACGCTATCTTACAAGGGAGGGAGGGGGGTGAATTGATTTTCTTACGTAAGAAAAACATTTCATGACCGTGTTCATGACAGCGTGGACGGTAGAATTCATTAAAAGGAAATTACGGAATTACTCGAATAAAGGACAAAAGACGAAACGAAGTACTGTGCTTGCTTTATAATGATAAAACTAAAATAAAAATCTATATATGCTGGCAGTAAGATCTTACTAAGGGAGAGGGGGGGTATCAAAAAATCTTACAATATCTTACAAGGAAGGGAGGAAGAGGGGGTTGAAAAAGTGGAAAAATCTGCTTACGTAATTATTGAACGGCCCTAAATAGAAAAAGTGGCAAAATTGCATGCATCCAAAGCCTTAATAATTTAAAAAAACTGCAGGTTTAGATTTGTTGACAAAATGCCGAATTAGTCATAATTGGGGTATTCTATATAAAACCACTGTTCAAAAGCTAGAAAAATCGAATAATTGAATCATAGGATATCGGCCAACATCAGCGCACCATAGCTTCAAGCTTCCACAAAACAACCTCACCAACACTCTCTCTGGGTGGAAACGTCTCTTGATAACAAAGCTCGTGGGCTCGTGCGGTAGCCCGACCGCACACAACCGTGGCAACTGTGCCTTTTTGAAGGCAAATAAACAAGTCATTGAAAGTTAATAATTTTTGTCAACGCAAGCAAGCATTCTGTGTTGCATCCTAGCAATTTAAATTTGTCGCACCCGTCTAATTTACTGAATGTGAAATAGCTTCCACAGTGCATGTTGTCCGTGTATCTTAATTCCCCCAATGTTAGGGCAGCTCAAAGGTTGTAATTGGCAACCGATTTTGAACCGCAAAATGCTTTTTTCAAGGCAAATAAAAAAATAATTGAAGGTTAATAATTTTCTGGCATCAACACAAGCAGACATTCTGTGCGGGATGCAATCAAATTCTGTTGTAGTTGTCCAATTTTTACTTTATTTAGTAATCCCCCCACTGTAGGGGCAGCGCAAAGGCTACGATCAGCATGACCAACTTTGAATAACAAACGGTTAACGTTTATTCACTAAAAATTCATCCAATTCAAAACAGGTTTTTGTCTGAGTACAATAATTTGCACAAAAAGACATTAAAAATTTTACCGCATTATTAGACGCATTTCTCCAGTCATGCCTCGTAAACGTGAAGGTTCCCTATCACAGACATAGATTTCGTGCTCCAGCACGTTACAACACGTGGAAATTGTCTTTTTACTAGTCCTGCCCATAATTCAAAAATTGGCTAATATGCCATTTTTACCAAAATCGAGAAAACAGTTTCTCGTGATGGTACACACCCTAAACAAGGTCCCTACGGAAGCCGATTGTCAAAAAATGCATTTGGGAAGGCAGCAAACGTGTTCCAGAATAATTGAGAATTTGGCTAATATCCAATATCCAATTTGAACCTGTCACGAACCAGTGTATTATTACTGAACTGTGTTTCTTCTAACTTTCGAAAGTGTGTTGTAGCTTGGTGGTTACTGGCGACAGGTGAGCGATCGTAAGGCCATTTGACTTTTTCACGAAGAATATTTGATGCTACAAGAATTTATTTGTTGTACTGCGAAACCCAATGATCAAAACGTGTTACTGTTTCCTTCTGTCATAAACCTTTACATTTAAAAAAATGATATTTAGCTCTTTGATTAGGAGTATTATTAATAAAGATAAGATTCAGATTTCATTTTGGATTTGATGAGAAAAAATAGGAAAGTGGATTGTGAGATTACCATGAATAATAATATTTTCGTTATATTATTATATTGCCGCACGTAACAATTGTCTCGTCGTCCTTTTCATCCTCACTTGTGCTTCCGTGTTGTTTTATTGAATTTAAAACCATTTGCATCACCAACGAGTACGATATAATTCACATCGTATGGATATTAGCCGAATTGCACACCGTTTTGTCAACTGACCTTTCGTTTATAATTGAAAAAAACGGCTACTGTGTTAAAAATACGTGGCGGACGGACTTTTTCTACAGATTTCTCTGTTTCAACTCAACGGCAAGGGTCCAGCATATATGAAGGGTGACATGCTCAATAAAAAAGTTGTCATGAGCAGTCAAAATATGTTGTACCGATAAAAAACTTTCAAATGCGTTTTTCTCGATTTGATGCCTACGGCATATTAGCCAATTTTTGAATTATGGGCAGTAGTGCAACATTTCTTGGAAGTGTTTTATTATTCTCGGGTAAGGGACTACGAGTGCATTTATTGCATTTATTGAGAAATCCATCGGAAGTGTATTCAGTGCTATGTCTAAATATCTGAACGCCAAATACAAGCGTGATGCTCGGAAACGCGCAAAGGACCAGCATGGGGGAAGTGCATCGAAGAAACCAAGTACCAGTACGGAGGTCAATTTAAAAGCAGCCAGAGGTAACACGTGTCCAACCTCTGGTTGGGACGCTGGAGAAGGGCCTTCTACTAGAGGTAGGAGAAATCGAACCATTTTTAGGACAACCAAACAAATGAATTGAAGATTTAATATTTTCTTGTTATGAGCTTTAACCAAAAGTTAATTATCTCAATTTGAATTCACATGTGCATATACTCTGACTGTTGAAACTTGTTTGCGCCGCGAAGAGTTTGTACTTTTCCTGTTCAGTGAGGTCGTATTAATATGTGCAAACTGAAATTGAGTAGTACTTCAACCTCGTTTGCACAGAATTTTCAATACTGCCAATGAGCGGTCAACAATTATTTACTAGGAAAAATGACTGACACGCAAGCAGCCGGGTTATCTTTCTTGTAAAAGTATTCTACTTCAACCTTGCGGTCGTGGCTTTGCACACAACCTTCCTGTGATTTTTTTATCCTTGTATCTATGTTTAATTAAAGTAATTGCGCGTTCCGCAACGTTGCCTTCAATAACTATACTTAAAACTGGCGAACTGTCATTAATTGTATTTTGTACTTTGTGCTGTCTCGATTCCTACAACTTGCTATTAATAGGGTAAATGACCCAATAGTGGAGGAGCTAAGCACGAGTTATGCATGTTTAGCCATGTTTGAGCTAAGAAAAACGAATCTAGCTGGTCAATTTCACTATTTTCTGTTGAAATGGGTTCTATTTGATAATTTTGCACCTTAAAATTGTTTTTGAACCCGCTTTGAGGGTTTAAATTAACTAAAATATGTTGCACGCTTTTGTTCCAATAGTTGCGGTAGAGTTCCTATAGTTGTGAATGGGTGTTCCTGTAGTTGCGGTATATAAAACATTCGTGTTTGTGTGGTTAAATGAAGGTATTTGCCTCGCTTGAAGTGGTTTTTGATTGTTTTACTATTTATCATATTGTTTTTAATAGGTTGACAAGTCGGTTTGCAAGTAAATACAAAAATGCACGAAGTTAACTAAGAGACGGATTTCGCGCCAATTTGGTCAGATGTTGGCAAAATTCAGTGAGGGTATGTAGGTTTAATTAAAATAAAACAAATTTTGCATACTTTTTATAAAATGTCTTTAGACTAACATTTGAAAAGGGCTGAAATTGGCTGAAGAGGAAGACCAATGGCGCTCATTTTGAAATATTCAGAAGAATTTTTTTTTTCACAAATGGTGACTTCTCAACACTGGAAGTTAGAGTCTATTACCTCTGCTTCGTACCATGTTTGCGCCTACATTTTCGACGTTAGTGTTTACTAAAAGAGCGACTGAAGCTGTGAAAGGCTCGTTAAAAGAATTACAAGACCAAAAGCAGTGGGTAAGCTTCGATTAAGAGGTCATACATAAATAATATAGCATTTTAGGGGTGAGAGCGATAGCTTTTGTGGCCGATCATGTATGAAGTATCGGTAAACACACGGTGGCAGGGGAAGGTGGGGTTCAAAATTTGAACAGTAATAAGTTACATCATTTAGGTATGTCCCCTAGTACCTGCTTGTCCCTAATATATACAAGTAGTCCCACATACATATGTCCTGATAAACGTAAATCAGAATTGCGAAACATACCGCAACTATAAGAGCATAGTGTATCATGTGATCCAATAGTGGAGGAAGTAATTTATAAATAATATGAGCATCTATTAACGAGCTTCACCTGTGAAACAGTTTCCATAATAAACTATTATCTGGGAAAATAATTATATGAGTAATAATCGTACTAAAACCACACACATAGCTTAAAACCTTCGTGGACAAAATAAGAAAATGGGTAGTGAGTGGTGCCTTCCGGGTAAGTTTCTGAAAAATACAATATTCTTCAGTAATTTGGATATTTTCAGTATATATTGTTGTAGTAACATATGTACTTATGTTTAATCTATCATTTCTTCAACATGTAGCATAAGCAATTCGGTTCTAATTAGTTTAAACGATGAATTTAAAAGCGATGCCGCAACTATTGGTGCTACCACAACTATTGGATCATCTACCCTATTTGCAAATTCGCAGCCAAAAAAAATTAAATGTAGAACGCGGAAATTGTTCCTGAGTATTTGGTTGTGTTGAGAATAACATTTCACTACAGTCACTATGAAATGTAAATAAGATCAATTTGCCATTCATCAGGCGCTTTACTTATATCAGTTAAGAATGTACCTTGATAAGCCAGCATGTATGCAATATTGCACGTAAAGCTTTAGGTGGGAAACTTAAAGCTGTACAACACGTGCGCGGCAGCTTAGGTGTGTGTGCTACAAGCAATAGTAGGTAGACGATTCTAAGAAAGAGAAACACAAAACAAATGTAACAATCGCTAGACCAACACGGTCACTTGTAATGACCTCACGAGATGAGTTCGAATAAAGATTACCTTTTAACCTGGAATTAAAACCGAGTAGTTTAATTTGGCTTTACATTCCAACATCTGGTTATGGGCCCAGTGGTTAACTGGCAGAAACAGAACTAGGATCGGACTAGGCACACCAGTGGTCAACTGGTTGGAACAGCAGAACTAGGATCGGACTCGGCACACCAGTGGTCAACTGGTTGGAACAGCAGACTTAGAATCGGACTCGAACCGGACTCGGCACACCAGTGGTCAACTGGTTGGAACTGCATCCTTAGGATTGGACTCGGACCGGACTCGGCACACCAGTGGTTAACTGGTTGGGACAGCAGACTTGAGATTGGACACGGAAACCAGTGGTGAACTGGTAACTTGCTAGACGCATTCAGTGGCAGACTGAAAGTCAGCAAGTGGAAACCGCTTGACTGGACCAAGACAGGGCTACATCCCAGGAACGCTAAACAATGGCTGAACATAGGGACAGCCGCTACGAAAGGGGAACTTTCGAGCGTGCCTTACCCTATGCCGCTACCGTTGTGCAAGCAGAGCGGGCCAACGTCTTCGACGGTGCAGAAGCAAACTTTGGTCCATGGAAGTGGCGCGTCCATAACCGGTTGGCAAAACTAAAGCTTCTACACGTTCTCACCCGGACTCCGGACGAAGAGGAATATTTTCGAGAAGTTGCTGGTGCCACTCCGGAAGAAGAAGCCGCAAGGAAGACGAAATTGCAGAAACGCCTGGACGACGACGTCGAAGCACTCGACGAAATCATCATGCTCGTGAACAACACCGTCCTGAATAAATTAATTGGCTTTAACTACGCCAAAGAGGCCATGGACACGTTGGTTAAAACTTACGAGAAGGCGGGGACTGCAGCTCTAGTCAACATGAGTACCGGCATCGCGATGACCCTCTGAGGACAATTTTCGACGAGTACGACCTAATTGTCCGGGAATTGGAAAGAATGCACTCCGGGATTACACAGGAGGAGAAAATCCACGCACTGCTTAGTGCCATTCCCGAACGATATAACCATGTCAACGGAGCGTTATTGGTGTTGTCGAATGAGGAGTTGTGCGGAAAAACTACCAATGAGATAAAGCGGATGTTTTTCGATGCGGAAGTAGCGGAAGACAAAGCGAAGGAGAAGACCCCATCAAACGTCGCGTTGGCATCGAAGAAGAAAATCACACGTTGTTTCGGCTGTAACGAAATGGGGCATTTCTACAACAAGTGCCCTCTCGTAAAGAAGTTCAAGACGCAGGAAAAGGAGAAGCACGGGAAGGAACAGAAGAAAAAGGACAACAAAGGATCTCACGCAATGATGACAAAACCGAAGACGATGATGCGGGGCAAACGGATTCGTTTCGTGGTCGACTCTGGAGCGAGCGACCACATGATCAACAACCTGCACTTGCTAGAGGAAACCAAGGAACTTCCGGAACCCCTGATGATCTCAACAGCCAAGAGTGGCGAGAATCTTCGGGCTACGAAGATGGGTAAGCTGCGGCTGAAGTCAGTAGTCGGAAAGAACTCAATAAAGAGATTAGAATTGTATAATGTGTTGTTTATTCCCAATCTTGAATAAAATTTACTTTCGGTCAGAAGGGCAAGTATACATGGGAAAAGGGTCACTTTTTCTGAAAAAGAGGTTATCTTTGAATATGATAATGAAATAATCGGTAAAGGAAAATTCACTGATGGATTATTCTACCTTGACTGCATTTGGGATGGAAAGTCCGAAGAATATGCAAATGGATCGGCATATTCTGGAAAACAAGTGAGTCTCGAGACATGGCATAAAAAGCTGGGACATCTAGGTACTACTGGTTTAAAGATGCTCATTAAAAGAGGTATGGTTGAGGGAATCAACATATCTTCTGAAAAGAAAAATCAGGCTGATGTATGCGATGGTTGTTTGGCGGGGAAGCAAGCTGCTTTCAAATTTCAGAGTATGAAATTGTCAAGATCAAAACGACCATTAGAATTAGTACATTCAGATGTCTGTGGCGACATGGAGCAGGAAACATATGATGGTTATCGCTATTTTGTAACTTTTATAGATGACCATACGCATTTTGTCGTAGTTTACCTAATGAAGCAAAAGTCTGAAGTCTTTGAGAAATTCAAAGAATATGAAGCCATGGTATCAGCATATTTTGAAACTCGTATTTCAATGCTGAGATGCGACAACGGCGGAGAATACACGAGTAACGAATTCCAACAATACTGCAAAGAAAAAGGGATTCAAATGATTTATACTGTTCCATATACTCCTCAACAAAACGGAGTCAGTGAACGGATGAATAGATCATTAATGGAAAAGGTAAGAGCAATGCTTTATGAAAGCGGGTTACCTAAAGATATGTGGGGTGAAGCATTGAATGCTGCAACATATCTATTGAACCGATCTCCAACAAAAGGGTTAGAGTCAGGTAAAACACCATACGAAATGTGGTTTAAAAGACGACCCAATTTGAAACATTTGAGAATCTTTGGATGCAGAGCATTCGAACAAATTCCAAAGGAGAAACGGCAAAAAATGGATTCCAAGAGTAAATCATTGATTTTTGTGGGATACGCAAACAATGGTTTTAGATTGTGGAATGTCGAAACACGTTCTATTGAGATTGGTAGAAATGTTGTATTCGACGAATCGGTCATAGTTTATCGGGGAAATAGAATGAATGAATTAAAACCTGGGGAACAGGATTTAACACTTCATACACAATTCCAATTCAGAGATAACTATGAAGATCTCGGTGAAGATCAGGATCATGAAAGTGATGGGCAAGAATCAACTTCTGAAGAAGACCAGGAGAATGATAGTCAAGGAGCACCATCCCATGAAGATCAAATAGAAGATGCTACCATAGTTGAACGAAATCCAGATCCAGGTGAGAATCAAAATGCTTCGGAGGAATCAATTGGCGAAACTGATTACGAAAGCGCAAATGATGGAGAGGAAGATGCAAACCAACAAGAATTAAGACGAAGCCAGAGGGATAGAAGACCACCACATTGGTTTTCGGACTACTCAACGAAAATGGCTACAATTCAAAATGGTTAAATTCCGCAAAACATCAAGGATTTGAAGGAACTAGTGGACTGGGAGGAATGGAAGCAAGCTCTCAGAGAAGAGCTAGTTGCGTTGAATAGCAACAATACTTGGACAGTGGTTAACTGTATTCCAAAAGGAGTAAAACCAATATACTCAAAGTGGATCTTCTCGTTGAAAGAAGATGGAAGGCACAAGGCACGGTTAGTAGCCAAAGGATGTTCACAGCCACCAGGATTCGACTATAGTGAAACATTCGCACCTGTTGCAAAGCTAGAAACTTGCAAACGAAAACAAATTACTTGTACATCAAATGGATGTCAAAACAGCATTTTTGAATGGACAATTAGAAGAGGAAATCTTCATGAAATTGCCACTCAATGAAAATGGACAAAGTCAGATTGTTCGTCTAAATAAAAGCTTATATGGACTAAAGCAAGCAAGTAGATCCTGGAACAAACGTTTCAGTGATGCTATGGCAGAACTTGGATTTGTTCCACTTAAGAACAATTGCTGCATCTACAAATCGAAATCCAAAGGGAAAATCCTAACACTCTATGTAGATGACATTCTGCTAATTGCCAAGAACATAGATAAAACATCATGGATTAAGGAAAAACTTGGAAGGTTATTCCAAATGAAAGATCTTTCCGAAGTGAAGCATTTTCTGGGAATGGAAATCAATCGTGATTTTGAAAATCAAATAATCGAGATTTCTCAGAAGAAATATGTTGAGAGACTTCTAGAAACATATGGAATGGCTGAGTGTAAACCAGTGGGGACACCTCTGGATAGTAGCACTAAATGGTCGAAATCAGAAGGGGAACTTACTGATCAACCATATAGAGAATTGATCGGATGTCTTCAATATCTCTCATTAACATCAAGACCAGATATCTGTGCTGCAGTAAACGCCCTAAGCAAGTATACAAACTGCGCAACAGATTGGCATTGGTCAGGATTAAAACGAATCCTGAGATACTTGAGGGGATCAAGTAACACGAAGATTGTGTATGTAAAACACAATGATGGACCAGCATTAGTTGGATTTGGAGATGCGGATTTTGCGAATGATCCTGACGACAGGAAGTCGGTATCAGGATATGCATATCCACTTTATGGAAATCTGGTTTCGTGGTCAACGAAACGACAGCCAACACTAAGCCTATCAACAAGCGAAGCAGAATTAATTGCACTGTGTGCTGCTGCAAAAGAAGGGATGTGGATAACAAAACTTCTTAATGAATTGGATGTGATTATAACACCATTCATTATAATGGAGGATAGCATTCCGTGCATTAGCATAGCAGAGGAGCCGAGATCGCACCAGAGGATGAAACATCTGGACATCAAATATCTCTTCATACGGGATCTCATCAAGCAAGGACGAGTCAAGCTGCAATTCATCCCGAGTGTAGATCAACCAGCCGACGCATTCACAAAGGGGTTACCTAAGAACACGCATCGGAGATTGCTGAATGTGCAAATTGTGGGGAAGTGTTGAGAATAACATTTCACTACAGTCACTATGAAATGTAAATAAGAGCAATTTGCCATTCATCAGGCGCTTTACTTATACCAGTTAAGAATGTACCTTGATAAGCCAGCATGTATGCAATATTGCACGTAAAGCTTTAGGTGGGAAACTTAAAGCTGTACAACACGTGCGCGGCAGCTTAGGTGTGTGTGCTACAAGCAATAGTAGGTAGACAAGTCTAAGAAAGAGAAACACAAAACAAATGTAACAATCGCTAGACCAACACGGTCACTTGTAATGACCTGACGAGATGAGTTCGAATAAAGATTACCTTTTAACCTGGAATTAAAACCGAGTAGTTTAATTTGGCTTTACATGTTATCTCTCTACGGTCGGAAGGACCAGCTCAAATCACCCCAGTCCCTGGTCGTACCTCTGGGGACTATCCGGGGCTGGGCTCCAAAGGCCTCTTTTGATGGCTAGCACGAGCGTGAGTTTCGGAGGCTCAAGGTCGGCTTTGGGACATGTGACACCAATCGGAAGCCAAATACGGTCGTCTATAGTTATGATTTTATTCTGACTTACGTTTGTGTGAGTGTATGGTGTGTAAAAATGCGCTGTGCCGGCCGGCTGATGCTGGATCTGGTTGGGTTGGGGAAACTACGGCGTGGTGTCTCTTGGTCGTTCCTCGCTGGGTCTCGGAGCTGCTTCGTCGTACGGGAGTGAATTCTAATGGGCACACTACCCCGGAAACTGAGTTGGCTCAGTCTCTAGATGGCTTTTGGCTTCCTAGCCACGCGGATAGATATGGCAAAAATCCTCCAATAATGGGTCCTGATGGTTGGGGGCGGAGGAGGAGAAGCTAGTATCTTGGCGGATTTTACGTTGCTTTATTTGTTCCTACCTGATTCACCAGTTAGGCTAACGTAGCTATTTTAATTTTTTTCTCCACTTGGATTCGTACGAAAAACTTCTTTACTTCGATTGGAACTTTCTCTTCACACGGTCTATCAACGAATGACTTTCCAATGTAGCTTCTATACTCTCTATTCCTTAGTTTTCCTCTCCTCCCTCTTCTACCCCCCTTTCTACCCGTATCTTTCCTCCTCTTTCTATATATCCAACAGCGTTTCCGGTTTCCCAATCCAGCAATGTTTCAAGAGTGTTTTGTGTCTAGTGTGTTAACAAACATTTAATTTATCCTTAAGCTAATCTTAGACCGTACATAAATAATTAGCATGCCTTTTTTTTAATACTACCTCCTAACATACCTTATCTAATGATCATTAAACATATATGACGGGAATTCAGACATTGATGACGACATTAATTTTTAGTACTAACAAGCCTATCATACCGAACAGCAGTATGCCTCATTTCTCGCTGGTTGCTCGTATGTGGTATATGGGGTAAAATGTGTAAACGGTAACACTACCCCACACCCTCTCTACAAAAATAAATTGATCGAAGTTAATTTATTTTTGTCCAATATATATTTCAGATTAATCTTGCCCAGGGTTGAGCTGCTTCTTTCAAGCTTACGATATTCCTCAAAAGGAATCATCTAAACGTCAATTTACCAAATAGTGAATTTCGCTTATACAAAAATGAACCATTTGCTGACGTTTACCCTTTCGCGGATCTCTTTAATCGATCTTATCTCTTCTCCTCAATCTAAACAATTTCCCCATGTTCAGTGAGAGTGATTCGATCTCTCCTGATCCACTTCGATGAGATTCTATCAAATGAAGCTATTACTCAAATGTGGACTGTCATGGCTAACAAGTGGCTTGGACTGGCTAAGTGAATTCTTGTTACTGACATTTATATAGCAGTAATAAATTGAAATACTGATTGTGTGAAGAAAGCAGTGAGGTGGTATGATTTGCTTAGTTTTTTGTGTGTGACGCGGATATCTTTTCCCAGATTATTGTAACGCAGAGTAAACCGGTTAATACATCTGCTACGCGAGATTCGGGTGTCGATTTTATTGGTTATTTTTTTCTTTTGTCAGTTTCCCTCCCGAAATCGCAAATTACTTTCCTGGAGAAAATGTATGAATATTTACGGTGAACCGGACGAAACATATGAAAACCTAATATAGACAGACCATGACATAACATTTGTACTTCATTCACCTCAAGACTTATTACTACTCTACGACTTTGACTGTGACTTTGGACGTAACCTCAATTGGACTTTTACGGTTTTTTCTCTTTTTTTCTAATAATCAATTTCAAACAGTTCCGTTTACATGAGAGCAGAAGTGATTTCATTCCGGTATTCCCGGTTTAAGGTCGGAAGCGGAAAATATTCCAATATCCTTTCCCGTTTCGTCTTGCAGCTCATAGCAATTCGTTCCCCGCCTGGAAATAATTGTGCATGGTACATATGCGGGACAAAACTTCGCATTAATGTTGTCTCTGGCGGATGACTGCCGAAAATTCCGTCGATAAACCCGCTGACCAACTGTGTAAACCGGAGCTGATTTCCTGAAGCGAAGGTTATAATTGTTTGAGCTTTTTTCATGAGCTCGCTTCAAATTTGTCAGAATCGTCGCATAAACTTTTCTATCGACTGTCAACTTTTTCACTGCTCGTTCCTGTTCCGTGAGATCTCTTGTGGTTACATCGCGTCGATGTTCATTTCCATCAGAGACGATCTCGTGCCCGAACAGTATCCGATACGGCGAGAACCCGGTCGCTGAGTGTATCGTATTGTTGAGAGTATACTCAACATCTGAGATTTTAGTGTCCCATGCTCTTTGATCCGACTTAACGTAAGTTCGAAAACAGGCATTTATGTTTCTGTTTAACCGTTCTACAGGATTGGACTGGCTATGATGCCGTGCATTGGCCCAGTGAACAATACCATAACTATTTAAAAATTCTTTGAACTTTCTGCTCAAGAAACAGCTAGCATTGTCGGATATCACAATTTCCGGTACCGAACATCTGCGGAACCACTGTTCCTGCATGGTTTTGACCACTAACTCTGTGCTAATTTTCTTCATTGGAAATAACATTGTCCACTTTGAAAAAAAGTCCATCAAAACAAGTAAATGCGCGTTACCTGTTTTGGACCGTGGAAGCGATTGAAGAAAATCAATGGCTAATACCTGGAACGGTTTTGTAGTTATTCTCTGCTTTCCCATTTCGGGATGTTGGGAAATATTTGCAGGCTTGCACTCTTTACAAGTCGTGCAGTGATCCACAAAACTACGCACGTTTGTTGCCATTTTCGGCCAAAAATATTTCCGCCCCACTTTCTCTAATAATTTTTCATAACCGATATGAAACCCCCCCTCATGCTCAGTTTTCAAAACCTCCTCTCTCGCCTCTACTGGCAAACATATTTTCCACTCGAAGCAGTAATCGAGCGTTTCCGTTTTAGTAGGAATGAATTTATATAAAGTATTATTCTCTATTTTAAAATCCAGGTGTTCATCAGGTGAATTTTTGACGTTATTGTAGAGAGTGGAATACCAGTCGTCCGGTGTCTTCTCCACCTCGATTATCATATGTCATATGCCTGCAGCTCAATACTCCAGCGACTTAATCTGGATGATGTTCTCCATTTGCCTCGCATAATATGCGTCAGAGCTGATGCATCGGTCACGACGACAAAATGTGTACCCTCAATATAAGGACGAAACTTATTGATGGCTAATATTACCGCTAGCCCTTCTTTCTCTGACGCAACATAAGCTTGCTGGGCCGGAGAGAGCTTTTGGGAAAAGATGCCACTACTCGTTCCCCGTCGTCCTGCTCTTGGACAAGGATCGCTGCAACCGCTGTATCACTTGCGTCGCTCTGAATTTGAAATGGTAAGTTAAAATTCGGATTTGATAAGACTGGAGCACTTATCAAGCATTCTTTTATTCGAATGAAGGATTGCTCCGCTAAATCATTCCATTTAATCGTTTTAGGCTTATTTCGCAAAAGGTTTGTTAAAGGGTTTGTAAATTCGCTGAATTGTGGTATAAATCGCCTGTAATAATTGGACATGCCAAGGAACCGACGGAGGGATCTGATCGACGACGGCCGTTCGTAATTGACAATCGCCTCAATCCTTTCCGGGTTTGGCCTTAGGCCATCGGCTGATAGTATGCAACCGAGATAGGCAATTTCACCCACACAAAACTTAGACTTCTCTATGTTAATTGATAGGTTTGCCCTTTTTAAACGATTTGCAACGTCTTTAAGAGCTTGGAGATGCGCCTCGAACGTTTCGCTTACCACGACTATGTCGTCGAGATAAACGAAAACGTTTGGTTCCAATTCACCATATCCTAGGACCTCGTCCATCAGTCTAGCTAATGTGGCCGGACTGTTGACGAGTCCGAAGGGTAACCTGGTGAATTGAAACAATCCTCTCCCGAGCACCGAGAAGGCCGTATATTTTTGAGAGTTAGGATCAAGCGGTATTTGTAAAAATGCTTTGATCAGGTCAATGGTAGACAAATATTTGCTTGAACCCAACCGACTAAGTATACGGTCTTGGTGTTGGAGTGGATAGGCGTCCCTTCTTGTTCGCTCATTTAAACGTCTCGCGTCTAAACATAAGCGTACTTCCCCTGTTGGCTTTATTACGGGTACTGTACTTAAAGACCATTCGCTTTTACTCTTTTCAATTATTTTTTGTTGCAGCATGTGTTCTAACTCTTTATTAATTCTCTTTTGCATCTCAGGAGATGTCGGGTAGGGATTAATTCTTATTGGAGGAGACTTTTGATACTCCTCTTTCAGTTCGATTTTGTGCGATATCATTGGTGTAATTTCTAATACTTCCCCATCCACTGCTACTTTAAACATACCCTTCACCTCCTCTAGTTGTGCTCTCTGTTCTTCAGTGAGATGTCGCTCATGTGTCTCCTCACTTTCTTCGTAATTAATGCTCAGTTCATGTGTTTCAATCGGAACTAAAGGTTGCAAATTGAAAGCTTGCCAAAAATCTTCGTAGCCCAATATTAGTTTGCGTGGTAGCTTTGGAGCAACCAGAGCTGAAATAATGTGACATTGTTCATTGAAAGTAATAGGTACGTTAGCGTAACCAAGGATTTCTATGTTCGAACCAGAGGCAGTTTTCAAAGAAATATTTGACGAATAAACTTTTAACTTCAAATCTTTAAGCAGTTGCTCTGAACCAATTCCGAGAACCGTTCGTTGAGCACCGCTGTCTAAAAGACCGATGATCTCTTTTCCGAGAATATCAACCTTTATATATGGACGTGCATCTCCGTCAATATGTACTAAAAGTTCTTCAACGTCGTGATCTGTTGTATATTCTGCATCTGAAACTGGCTCGAAGCCATTATGCAGTAAATTTGTCGTGACATTTGTCTTATTAGGGGGTATTGAGAATTTGGTATCAGCTTCCCCCATCAAGCTGAGTTCTCCTCGTTTTTTGGACAGTTGTGACAAGTTTTAGTGAGCACCTCCGGGAAACCACAAATACGACAAAATTTGCGATTTGGTTGAGAGCATTCTCTGTAATGATGACCTGCTTCTTTACAGTTATAACAAGTCCCTATCGGTGGACGTTTGTACTGGTTGATCAGCTGTTGTAAAGTACCTTTGCTAGAGCCTTCTATAGCATCCTCGGTAATCACATGTTTTCCCTTACTTTTATCTGGGCTTTCTTTTACTTTTAGATCGCCCTTCTGGTCATTCTTGTGTTGCTTAAATTTGTTTGGAGGGCTTTTAAAATTATTCTCCTTGTCAAAAGTAATTTCCTCAATCTGACTAGGACGAGGTTTACGACCTTTGGAACCTATTCCAATAATTTTCGTCAACGAGTCTACCAAATTTTTTTAGTTGGGAAAGCGATTTAATTCTTTTACCCACCATTGCATTTTTATATTCACAGCGCATATTTCTCTAAATGATTTCGAATTTCCTTCGATCTGAAATCGGCCGAGTCATAGACTGAAAAAATTTATTTATATCGTGAAAATAATCTCCCAATTTTTCGTTGCGCGCTTGTATGCGATTAGTAGTTTGGATCTCAAGTTGAAAATCGAGATCCGGAGGAAGAAACTCTCGTTTCAGTTCCTTTATTAACTGCGACCATTTATAGAACTCTCGGTTTTCCATTGCCTCAATGTACCAATCTTTGGCTTTTCCTGTAAATAAGTGAATTCCACTTCGGAAAAGCTCACGGTCTGAAATTTTCTCTGCCCTGCTTCTCAACTTTATTTCTCTAAGAAACTCAGTAAGCTTTCGACCATTATCTTTACCATCGTATTTTAATTTCCATTCCGAAATAGGTACTCTTTTCAAAGATTTACGATTTCTACTTCTCTTTCTGTGTTTCTTTTTCATTTTTCGGTTCGCTTCTGATGAATCAGAAGAGTCTGTTAGTGACGAAAAGCTCGATGCTGAGCCTTCAAATGATGAGCTTCCATCAGATGTTCCAGACGAGCTTATGTACTTCTGCTTATTTCTTTTGAATTTTCTGTATTTTGAAGTTCCAGGTTTTCTCGTTTTTCCTAGCATTTCAAATTGATTTCGTGAATTTGTTTCTGAACTCTCCGAACTTTCATCAACCGGGACATTGACTTTTTCTATCTTAGATTCTTGCTTTTTCTTAGAATCAATTGTATAATTTTCCTTTCTGTCTTTCTCTATTTTCAGCGACTCAGGAAAATCTAATTTTGGTTCCTGTACACTGATTTTCATTTGTTCATTAAGATTTTTAAGTAATTTCTTCAATCTTTCTTGTCTTTTCAAATTTTCCCTGGCTTCCGTTAACATTCTTTCTTGCATCTGAATTTCTCTTTCATGGTGTTTTCTCTGTTGCTCTGTAGTTTGTGTCACAAACGCTTTTAAATGTCGTATCAGATCGGCAGGTATTTCCTTATTTTCTTTTTCATATTCCGATAGTTTTTGTAGTATATCTTTAGATCTAGAATCTGCTGATTCCATTTCTTGCTTTCTACTTTCTAATGTTTCTTCTCTTACATCACCATGAATTTCTTCGGCTTCTTCTACCCCCCTTTTTTCGCAAGCAGAGTCCTTCAAATTTTCAATTTCACTTCTTACTTTTTCGATGGCTTTACTTAGGTCACTTTCCAGCTCATCTGGTCTCGTTAACTTATCATCTCCCACATCTATAATATCTGGGAAATGCTCTGAAAAAGTCTGAGCAATTTTCTTACTAATATTTTGAATTTCAGGCAAATGCCTTTGGGCTTCTCGAGCACACGAGAGTAAATATGTTCTAACTCTGTAGTGTATCAAACGGGTTCTTAACTTTTCTCTCTGACGTTCATCGGTTTTTGGATTGTCTAACAAATTTTTTATTACTAACGATTTTGAGTATATAATTGAAATTTCCGTCGTCACCTCTTTCCAGGTCGGCGAATACGTAACTGCAATACTATGTGAGTCTTTCTCCTGCTTCATTCGATCCTTTAATCTCCTTCTCTTAACGCTCTCATGTTCATTCACTGAAAATGATACATTCCGTATAAGTAGTTCATGTTCTACTTCATCTGTCGACAACTGTGAAACATTTAAATTTCTATATAACGCCTGTATGTTCATTGTGGCATACAACTGGTTTGAATGAATTGATGGAAAATGCTTGAGTGAACGGTAAGTTTTTTTTATTTTATTTTTATTAAGGAATTTTAATAAAACTTCATCAGGATAAATACATTCACTATGTTTCGATTACAAGGTTGAATCAAGACCCATAAAAAAATCTTCTTCTTTTATAATATCACACGACAGTAATTCCCCGCTATTTGGTGAATTAACAAACTTATCTGGCTTACTTTTGAGGATGTACGCGCACTAGTAAGCAAAATTATTCTCAAATAAATTCCGTGAAAAAACGTGTTCTCGTATTAGCGGTGACATACTTTACCTTTCACCACTTTGAGCAAAATTAGCGATTCCTAGCTTATTTTCCCTATCTAAGGCACTCTTTGGACTTCTGATCGGTTTTGTCTTTTAGTTGGGCGCCATTTGTTATCTCTCTACGGTCGGAAGGACCAGCTCAAATCACCCCAGTCCCTGGTCGTACCTCTGGGGACTATCCGGGGCTGGGCTCCAAAGGCCTCTTTTGATGGCTAGCACGAGCGTGAGTTTCGGAGGCTCAAGGTCGGCTTTGGGACATGTGACACCAATCGGAAGCCAAATACGGTCGTCTATAGTTATGATTTTATTCTGACTTACGTTTGTGTGAGTGTATGGTGTGTAAAAATGCGCTGTGCCGGCCGGCTGATGCTGGATCTGGTTGGGTTGGGGAAACTACGGCGTGGTGTCTCTTGGTCGTTCCTCGCTGGGTCTCGGAGCTGCTTCGTCGTACGGGAGTGAATTCTAATGGGCACACTACCCCGGAAACTGAGTTGGCTCAGTCTCTAGATGGCTTTTGGCTTCCTAGCCACGCGGATAGATATGGCAAAAATCCTCCAATAATGGGTCCTGATGGTTGGGGGCGGAGGAGGAGAAGCTAGTATCTTGGCGGATTTTACGTTGCTTTATTTGTTCCTACCTGATTCACCAGTTAGGCTAACGTAGCTATTTTAATTTTTTTCTCCACTTGGATTCGTACGAAAAACTTCTTTACTTCGATTGGAACTTTCTCTTCACACGGTCTATCAACGAATGACTTTCCAATGTAGCTTCTATACTCTCTATTCCTTAGTTTTCCTCTCCTCCCTCTTCTACCCCCCTTTCTACCCGTATCTTTCCTCCTCTTTCTATATATCCAACAGCGTTTCCGGTTTCCCAATCCAGCAATGTTTCAAGAGTGTTTTGTGTCTAGTGTGTTAACAAACATTTAATTTATCCTTAAGCTAATCTTAGACCGTACATAAATAATTAGCATGCCTTTTTTTTAATACTACCTCCTAACATACCTTATCTAATGATCATTAAACATATATGACGGGAATTCAGACATTGATGACGACATTAAATTTTAGTACTAACAAGCCTATCATACCGAACAGCAGTATGCCTCGTTTCTCGCTGGTTGCTCGTATGTGGTAAATGGGGTAAAATGTGTAAACGGTAACATACATTCCAACAGGTTTATTCTAGTGACAAAGAAAATGATTTCGCGGATCAAATGTTTTATACGCGAGCATGAAAAGGATTTTTGGAAAGATTCGGGGTGGCTCTCAGCCTGGAAAACGGTAAAATATCGACCGCTATGCTGATGAAGTTGCCATCCAGCGTTTTAACAATGTTTTTTTTTTCGGAAACACCGGTCCATACCGACAGGGATACCAAATGTGCAGATTTGTTTGCAAAACGCAGATTTTTGGAGTCCGTGTGCAGATATTTATTGATTTGCAGATATTTGCAGTTTTTCCACGGTTTCTGCAGATTTTTGTCAGAGTCTCCTTACATTTGCGCAGATTTTCTTAAAATGTGTGCAGATTTTTACAGACTTTTGCCTGCGCGAGCGAAATTTTTTCGGATCACGGATAGATTTTTTTCAGATTTCGAGCACATTTTTCCGGTTTTTCGAGCAGTCGCAGACATTTTTAAAAAACATCTGGCATCTATGCATACCGATGACCATTTCCGACGCCGCTTTCGAATTCGTCTTACGTTGTTTTCGAAGATTAAAACAGCTGTAGATGCGAAAAAGGGTTTCTTTTATTCAACAACCGGACGCAACAGGAAAATTGAGACTAACATGCCTTCAAAAGAGTCAGCAGCAATAGTCGGTAATAATCCCGAGCAATTCGCTCAAACTAGAGTGGTCGGTATTACCGACTTTTCGGAAAACCGGTATTTCGGTATTCATAAAAATAAAAACCGGTAAAAAACCGGTATTTTTATTTTTTTTCGGATTAATACAAACCAGGGGCGACTCGTGGTCTTTGAACCTATTTGTTCAATTACAAAATTCTTAAAATCAAGGTTTGGGGAAGTAAATCATTCTCTCTGTACTATTGAAAAATAAATAATTATACCCACATAAATTTAGGTTTGATATTTATTTTTTGTCTAGCGTCTCAGGTTGCACCTATGGACGTGTCGCTGCATAATTATCTTTTCGCATTTATGAGTACTTGTGCTTCATTACGATCCAGATTTTTTTTGTTAGATTTGGATCACTGCGGCCATTGTTTTGATCTTTTTGGTTTACGATCCAGATACATCACTGGATTAACAGTATTTGATAAACTACAATGAATGGATCAAAACAAACAAAAAACATGCAGGTTTTTATTACAAATTTCTTTCACACCGCAAAATTTAGTTTCAAGCTAGTGAATAACTTTAAAATTCTTAGAGAAACAATATTTGAAACTGTTGAGAAGAGTAAATGAATGAAGAAGAAAATAAAATGGGGAATTTTCATTTTATGAATCCGAAGGTAAATACTTCTTTATTCTGTTCGATGCTTTTTTTTTGTTTACACAACATTTATTTGACACGGCACAATATAAATTAATGTTTCACGGAACCAAAGGCATATTTTGTATCCTAGCTGCCGACTACGCGCTTAAACTAAATCTAATACTGAAACTAAAATGTGTTTTTTTTTATCAGAGATTCGTTTCGCTGTTAAATGGGCACCTTGATGCACTTCAAATAGTTCTAAATGCATGGCAAGTTTCGCTGAGCGAGGATATCACGAACTGGCACATAGGATTTTCGATGCTTTTTAAACAGTTCGTCCAAATTCAGCATTTTTCTCAGCTAGAAGTATTGCTAATAAAATCCGCCGCGGTTTGGGCGACGAAGCTTTGGCCATGATATTTACTTATTCAAATTCCGCTTTATCAAGAATGAGGAGCAATGATGTTTAGAATGAAATTTTTTATTGATTGATTATTTCATCCTGTAAACAAATTAGGAGCAACCTGCCCAAAACTAGGTGCAATCTGGGCAATGCACACGGAGACGCCAAACAAAAAAAAATCAAATTCATATATACAGTCAGGTTTTTTTTACGCGTTTTTTTTCTACGCGGTTTTTTTACGAGGTTTTTTTACGCGGATTTTTGAATTAACGCGGGTTTTTTCACGCGGATTTTTGAATTAACGCGTTTTTTTTTACGAGGTACGTATCCCCCGCGTAAAAAAAAACCTGACTGTATATATAATTTTTTAGTTTTACTTTTGAATAGCACAAAACGAATAATGACATGCGTTTTTTCGCGGACATGATTGTGATTACTGCTCAAACTATGATTTTCGGAATTTGTAGTTGAACTGGTAGGTTCATAACCCACGAGTTGTCTCTGTAAGTATAAGTGTAAAACGAAATTGACTGTTCTGCTTAAAAAATAAATGTTTTGCTTTATTGATACAAAGTTTTTTGACATATTATCGATACACACAAACACATCGTCTGAATCTGAGTAAAACAAACAAGAACAAAAAAAAATGATAAATAGATAAGGGAAAGTAATATTCAATATTGCTCCTGTCTAAATGTATTTATTATATACACCGTCATGTGATTTGTAACGTCTACCTAAGTGGGTAGTATTGATTAGCCTTAAAATGATTTATGAATATTCTGACAAGTTTTTATTTAATTTCAAGAAAAATACCGAAAAAACCGGTTTTTTCGCCTCTCCAAAACCGGTATTTCGATATTGAAAAAAATATCGGTTTTACCGGTTTTTGTTTTACCGGTAAACCGCCCTAGCTCAAACCTACCAGGTTTATTGAAATAATGACATGGTTGGCTAATCTTGTGAGGACTTGAGCTTTATGCTTCGTGTAGATTAGAGTGCCAACCAAAATGGTCATCTCGAATTTCAAAAAAACACCCTGTGCAAAATTTCAGCTCAATCGAAATTAAAATGGTTCACTGGTTCACGCCGATACTTGCGTCCTACGATGTGTTTATTTACACTTCATCTTCTGGGGCCGACCAATTATGTTCGAAACACTCATTATTTTCATAATATTGTTACGAACATTTACTATCGAGCACAACAAAACAAACAACAGTTTGACATTATTCATCAAATAGCAACGATGCGGCACGTGGCTATCGCGTTGCCAAATTTAATAACTCGCTACTATCCGAGGTGAGGATTGCTATTTCCCAAATGGTGGGAGTTGCCAAACTAGCTTTAGAACCTTCAATTTAGTCACTGGTGGGCTTGCTCTAAGCGAGGCAGATAATGTGGGCAAGAGGAATGGGCCGAAATTGACGCATGTATGATCATCACCATAATCGACCCATCACAGCTCTGCAACTATTGCACTAGCAACGAGATACTTACAAAAGAGAAAAAATGCCCAGACACTTCAGATCAGTTGAATCAGATCTAGATTTTCCTGCGAAAAGCATTACGTTGCTTAAAAAAGTTGTTACAATTCCGTTCTTTAAAACATATTCGCCTAGGTTCACAAAACTGATGTTGGCTGGAGAGGCACAATGGGCGATTAGTCAATACCATTGAATTTCATCTAAAACAACTTTGCACGCCACGCGATGGACTTTCCCTGTCCATCTAACTATGATTTTTTTTTATTATTATTCCTTGGTAAAATTTCAAAAAAAAATTGTATAAAAATCTGCATATGTACTGCACATATCCTTCTTGAAAAAACTACAAGTTATACAGCCCTAGGGTTGTATGGGTAATGGTGACGTGGGACTTGTTGACACTGTAATTGCTGTAATTACAGACACAATAAATTCGTTTGTTCAGTGATTTACGTATTTTTATTCTCACCCTCCTTTTACTTTTTCAGAAATATATTCAATTGCACTCGAAAGAACCTTATTTACACTTGGTGATGTGCCTATAGTGTTTTTGTGCGCAAACAATATTTAACAATTACAACGAAGTTGAAGTTTAAAAAGATTTGCTTCACAAGTTTGTTTCATTTGCCAACAATTACATTCACTGTATTACGAAGACAGCTAACATAAGTATATTATTTTATTTGTGAAGTTAAAAATAAAACAATATCTAACAATGTTGAAATGTAAAAAAAAAGATTCGGAATAGAACTTGATAGATGGACAAAAAAATTATGAGCACTCGACGGCTCTTACTTTTCTATAAATTAGTATTTTTAGGAACTTCGATATTAGTTACGAATATTTAGTGAATATCGAGATAAAAAATAGCAGCATTGCAGCTTCGATTGCACTCGAATAGAAGTGGTGCCCGCTGCAATGACAGACGACGAGAAACTGGCGGCGCTCTGCTCCACATATACAATACCGTCGCTTTTACCAGCATGTTTTCTTTCAAGACATTAATTTCTATTACGCTCTAACAGCAAATTTAGAAATTGTTCAAGAAAAGGAGTTGTTTCAAACTTTTCGAAAAACCTTTACCTTCGAGACATCAATCTAGTCTAGGTTCATGGAAGCAAACATAAATTGATCTATTGGGACGAGGAGACTCTGTATTTTTTTTATATTGATACAGAGAATATCACAGGGAATGGTTGGTGTCTATTCATGTCGTCTGTGCTAGGAAAGCTCGCATGTGATTTTTTTTTCTTCATCTATAGTTTATTTGACACGGCACAAATACAATTCAATGTTTAACGGCGCCAATTATATCTGGTAGCTTACTTTCTAAAGTATCTTAATAACTAAAAGCAAATTTTTTATCCTCGCTGCCGACTACGAGCTGAAAATAAATCTAACTTAAAGCTAGAATATTTTGCATTAAAAGCACAGGTTTGCTGTTTGATGGTTTTCATTGCCATAGGTAAGCAGCATATTAAATTTGTTCCGCTGCTGGGCCAAGATATTACGGACTGGCATATTGGGTTGTTTCCATCGGGCCTTGAGAGTATCGTGCGGGTCTGATTGCTGTTTCCGGATCCGGGGTCTTAACGTGTTCTTGTCGTTTGGTTGGATGTAGGCGGAAGGGGATAGGACTAAACTGGGGCGTGGATGGATTTCAGGAAAACGTATATAAGGGACATGTAGGATAGGTCACGGCTCGCCAAGACATCACGAACAGGAACAGCCGGCTGCCTACCTTCGGCCTGCAGGGAAGCTATTAATCTAGACCTGGCGTCACGGTGTACAGGGCATGACCAAACAACGTGCTCTATGTCGTGATAACCTTCACCACAGGCACAGATACCACTCTCCCCGAGCCCAACACGACGGAGATGCGCGTCAAATCTATAGTGATTGGACATAAGCCGGGACATCATTCCGCGTCGAACACTCGACAGAAACGGACGTGCAAAGTGGTCGTTCTATTACAATCCGGTCCGTGTGTACGAATAGCCAAACAAAAGAGTGTATTATTCGCGCTAAAGGCCAACTAGATTGTGAGTTGTGTCGATACGTTCTGTACCCGGCTCGCAACTTTGGCTGTATTGGTGCAAAATACCAGCTGCAGTTTTGATCTGTGCACAGTGAATAGATCTTTCTAATTCAAGGCCATCATTTGACAGTCGAGTCGTGTCGCTGTGCTGAGTGATCTCACACCCGGCTCACTGCTGGTGGCTGTATTGGTGCTGCTGTACTGGTGCTGCTGGCTGCTTTGGGTGCAGCTTCGAACGATCGGACAACCACTGCTGGAAGGAAGAAGTAAATAGGTACGTGTTCTTGTCGGCGCTGGTGCGCTAGTACGCTACATTTAGCGCGATGGATATAGATCCCTCGCCTCCCGTGCCACCATCCCCGAACCCCCTTGACCCTGACCCTTCTGTTACCCCCTTCCCTGTTCATTCTCCAGTCCCCCCTCGCCCCAGTCTTTACCCGGACGGATCTCAACAGGGCAGCTATACTGTTTATTTTCGTCCAAAGGCAGGAGTGAATTCAAAGCGATTAAACATACTGCAAATTTCGAAAGACCTGACGAAGGGGTGCAAGGTCGTGACCGAAATTTCCAAGGTCCGACCTAACAAGCTCCGTGTCGTGGTCAGTGATCTGGCACAGGCCAATGCTATCGCTTGCTCTGAGCTCTTCACACGCGAGTATCGCGTTTACATACCCGCACGAGACGTGGAGATCGACGGTGTCATAACCGATTCGAGTCTGTCTGTCGAGTGTATCCTAAAAAGCGCAACCGGTTGCTTCAAAAATACCGAAACACAGGCGAAGATTTTGGATTGTAAGCAATTGCGGTCCATGTCTCTCGTCGGCGGTAAAAAAGTTTACACTCCGTCAGACTCGTTTCGCGTTACGTTTGCCGGATCTGCACTCCCTAGCCACGTCTCGATCGACCGGGTTCGTCTGCCTGTGCGATTGTATGTACCCCGTGTTATGAATTGCACCAATTGCAAGCAGTTAGGCCACACAGCCGCCTACTGCTGCAATAAGGCACGATGTAGCAAGTGTGGGGAGACTCATGCGGAAGATTCTTGCAGTGTTAATGCTGAAAAATGTATTCACTGTGGAGAAAACCAGCATGAGCTCTCCACATGCCCGGTGTACATGCAGCGCAGAGATAAAATCAAGCGGTCACTTAAGGAGCGTTCAAAGCGTTCTTATGCTGAGATGCTGAAGAAGACCGTGACCACTTCTACCATAACATCGAACCCCTTTGATCTGTTGTCCTCTGATGAAACCGATTCTGACGATTCATCAGCGGGAACATCTTATGCCAATCCTGGGGAGTCTAGGAAGAGGAAAAATGTTTCTTCTCCTAAACTTCCCCGTAAAGGTCCTAAGATTTCCCAAAGTGTAATGAAAAGTACGAACAAACCAAACAGTGCAGCGGAAAAACCGAAGCAAACTCCTCCTGGGCTTGCAAATTTAAAGTCCAAGAAGGAGTTCCCAGCACTGCCAGGAACATCTAAAACCCCAGTTGTTCCTTTTGCACATCCAGTTGATGAAACAAACTCTGGATTAGTGAAATTTTCTGACATTGTGGACTGGATTTTTGAAAATTTCAATGTACCCGATCCAATTAAAATTTTTCTTACAGCATTCCTCCCAACAGTTAGATCATTTTTGAAGCAGTTGACTGCCCAATGGCCCCTCCTTGCAGCGATTGTATCCTTCGATGCCTAATTCAACTGCGTATATGAAGGATTCTATCTCTGTCTTACAGTGGAATTGTAGAAGTATTTTACCAAAAATTGATTCGTTTAAAGTTTTGATAAATAAAAACAAATGCGATGCATTTTCCCTTTGTGAAACTTGGCTTACTTCAAATATTGATCTCAACTTCCATGATTTTAATATTATTCGCCTTGATCGAGACACCCCATATGGAGGAGTACTTTTAGGGATTAAAAAGTGCTATTCTTTCTATCGTATTAACCTCCCCTCGATTCCAGGCATCGAAGTTGTCGCATGTCAAATGACAATACAAGGTAAAGAGCTTTGTATTGCCTCAATATATATTCCTCCCAGAGCACAGGTTGGGCAACGGCTGCTCTTTGATTTAATAGAACTTCTTCCCTCGCCACGTTTGATTTTGGGAGACTTCAACTCTCATGGTGTGGCTTGGGGTTCCCCTTACAATGATAACCGCTCCTCTTTAATCTATAACCTTTGCGATGACTTCGACATGACTATTTTAAACAACGGTGAAATGACACGTATCCCGAAACCTCCAGCGTGCCCAAGCGCTTTGGATCTATCCTTATGTTCGACGTCGCTACGGTTGGATTGCACATGGAAGGTAATCCTCGATCCTCACGGTAGCGACCATTTGCCTATTCTTATTTCAATTACAAACGGGTCAACTCGCATGCGACCAGTTGACATTCCGTATGACCTCACACGGAATGTCGATTGGAAGTTATACGAGGAAATGATTTCAAAAGCGGTCGATTCGATTCAACATCATCCACCACTTGAAGAATACAACCTCCTCGCGGGCTTGATTCTCGACGCCGCGTTGCAAGCCCAAACGAAGAAATATCCTGGCGTAACGATTAAAAAACGGCCTCCCACTCCGTGGTGGGACCAAGAGTGCTCCGATGTCTACACGCAAAGATCGGACGCGTTTTTGGCCTACCAGAAGGGAGGTATACCTGGCGACTATTTACGGTATTCGGAGCTTGATACCAAGCTTAAAAGTTTGGCTAAAGCAAAGAAACGCGGATATTGGCGTCGGTTCGTAAACGAGACGTCGAGGGAGACATCGATGAGCACTCTTTGGAACACAGCCCGAAGAATGCGGAATCGCCTAACGGTCAACGAAAGCGAGGAGTCTTCAAGTCGGTGGATATTTGATTTTGCCAGGAAAATATGTCCGGACTCTGTTCCTGCGCAAAACTTTGTTCGCGATACGTCGCCGGGTCACGACGTGATAGAATCACCTTTTACGATGGCAGAATTTTCAGTTGCCCTCCTGTCCTGTAACAATAACGCACCTGGGTTAGATAGAATCAAATTCAACTTGTTGAAGAATCTAACCGGCAATGCCAAGAGGCGCTTGTTGAACTTGTTCAATAAGTTCCTGGAGCAAAACATTGTACCGCAGGATTGGAGGCAAGTGAAGGTGATCGCCATCCAAAAACCAGGGAAACCAGCTTCTGATGACAACTCTTATAGGCCGATTGCAATGCTATCCTGTATCCGGAAATTGATGGAAAAAATGATACTCCGTCGTTTAGACCATTGGGTCGAATCAAATGGTCTACTATCAGATACTCAATTTGGCTTCCGCCGTGCCAAAGGGACGAATGATTGTCTTGCGTTGCTTTCAACAGATATTTACCTGGCGTATGCTCGCAAAGAACAAATGGCGTCTGCGTTCTTGGACATTAAGGAGGCTTTTGATTCCGTTTCTATTGACATTCTTTCGGGTAAACTTCACCGACAAGGATTTTCTCCAATTTTGAACAATTTTTTGCACAATTTGTTGTCCGAAAAGCACATGCATTTTACGCACGGCGATTTGGCAACTTTTCGCATTAGCTACATGGGTCTTCCCCAGGGCTCATGTTTAAGCCCCCTTCTTTACAATTTTTATGTAAATGACATCGACGAATGTCTGGCAAATTCATGCACGATAAGACAACTTGCAGACGACAGTGTAATCTCTGTTACAGGAGCCAAAGCTGCCGATTTGCAAGGACCATTGCAAGATACCTTGGACAATTTGTCTGCTTGGGCTTTACAGCTAGGTATCGAATTCTCTCCGGAGAAGACTGAGATAGTAGTTTTTTCTAGGAAGCATGAACCTGCTCAGCTTCAAACACAATTAATGGGTAAAACGATTTCTCAGGTTTTGGTACACAAATATCTTGGTGTCTGGTTCGACTCTAAAGGCACCTGGGGTTGTCACGTGAGGTATCTGATGAAAAAATGTCAACAAAGAGTGAATTTTCTTCGTACAATAACCGGACAATGGTGGGGAGCCCACCCAGGAGACCTTATAAGGCTTTACCAAACAACGATACTGTCTGTTATTGAGTACGGTTGTTTCTGCTTCCGCTCCGCAGCAAACACACATTTGATCAAACTGGAGCGAATACAATATCGTTGTTTGCGTATCGCCTTGGGTTGCATGCAATCGACCCATACGATGAGTTTGGAGATCTTAGCTGGAGTACTACCATTGAAAAACCGCTTCTGGAGCCTGTCTTCTCGTATTCTAATCAAATGTGAGGTCTTGAACCGTCCCGTGATTGAAAATTTTGAAAGGTTAATCGAACTTAATTCTCAAACCCGTTTTATGACATTGTATTTCAATCACATGTCCCAAAATATTAACCCTTCTTCGAATATTCCAAATCGTGTCGACTTATCAAATACTTCTGATTCTACTGTGTTTTTCGATACATCCATGATAGAAGAAACTCGTGGAATCCCGGATCAATTACGCGTGCAGCAGATCCCTAAAATTTTTTCCAATAAATATCGAAACATCAACTGCGACAATATGTACTACACTGACGGATCACTTCTTGATGGGTCCACTGGCTTCGGTATCTTCAATAACAATTTAACCGTCTCCCATAAGCTCGATAATCCTGCTTCTGTTTACGTCGCAGAATTAGCTGCAATTCAGTACACACTAGGGATTATCGAATAAATGCCCACGGACCATTATTTCATCTTTACGGACAGTCTCAGTTCCATTGAGGCTCTCCGATCGATGAAAAATGTTAAGCACTCTCCGTATTTCCTGGGGAAAATACGGGAACATCTGAGTGCTTTATCCGAAAAATCGTATCAGATTACCTTAGCGTGGGTCCCTTCTCACTGCTCGATACCGGGTAATGAGAAAGCGGACTCTTTGGCTAAGGTGGGCGCAACAAACGGTGATATTTATGAAAGACCAATTGCCTTTAATGAATTTTTCGCATTTGTACGTCAGAATACGATCATCAGTTGGCAAAATTCTTGGACCAAGGGGGAACTGGGAAGGTGGTTACATTCCATAATCCCCAAGGTATCGGTTCAAGGGGTTGGATGTAGGTCGGGATTTCATTTGCGTGATGTTCCGGCTTATGTCCAATCACTATAGATTTGACGCGCATCTCCGTCGTGTTGGGCTCGGGAAGAGTGGTATCTGTGCCTGTGGTGAAGGTTATCACGACATAGAGCACGTTGTTTGGTCATGCCCTGTACACCGTGACGCCAGGTCTAGATTAATAGCTTCCCTGCAGGCCGAAGGTAGGCAGCCGGCTGTTCCTGTTCGTGATGTCTTGGCGAGCCGTGACCTATCCTACATGTCCCTTATATACGTTTTCCTGAAATCCATCCACGCCCCAGTTTAGTCCTATCCCCTTCCGCCTACATCCAACCAAACGACAAGAACACGTTAAGACCCCGGATCCGGAAACAGCAATCAGACCCGCACGATACTCTCAAGGCCCGATGGAAACAACCCAATATGCCAGTCCGTAATATCTTGGCCCAGCAGCGGAACAAATTTAATATGCTGCTTACCTATGGCAATGAAAACCATCAAACAGCAAACCTGTGCTTTTAATGCAAAATATTCTAGCTTTAAGTTAGATTTAGTTTCAGCTCGTAGTCGGCAGCGAGGATAAAAAATTTGCTTTTAGTTATTAAGATACTTTAGAAAGTAAGCTACCAGATATAATTGGCGCCGTTAAACATTTAATTGTATTTGTGCCGTGTCAAATAAACTATAGATGAAGAAAAAAAAAATAAGCCGGGACATCACGCAAATGAAATCCCGACTTACATCCAACCCCTTGAACCACGGGTTCGTCGATACCTTGGGGATTATGGAATGTAACCACCTTCCCAGTTCCCCCTTGGTCCAAGAATTTTGCCAACTGATGATCGTATTCTGACGTACAAATGCAAAAAATTCATTAAAGGCAATTGGCCTTTCATAAATATCACCGTTTGTTGCGCCCACCTTAGCCAAAGAGTCCGCTTTCTCATTACCCGGTATCGAGCAGTGAGAAGGGACCCACGCTAAGGTAATCTGATACGATTTTTCGGATAAAGCACTCAGATGTTCCCGTATTTTCCCCAGGAAATACGGAGAGTGCTTAACATTTTTCATCGATCGGAGAGCCTCAATGGAACTGAGACTGTCCGTAAAGATAAAATAATGGTCCGTGGGCATTTTTTCGATAATCCCTAGGGTGTACTGAATTGCAGCTAATTCTGCGACGTAAACAGAAGCAGGATTATCGAGCTTATGGTAGCCGGTTAAATTGTTATTGAAGATACCGAAGCCAGTGGACCCATCAAGAAGTGATCCGTCAGTGTAGTACATATTGTCGCAGTTGATGTTTCGATATTTATTGGAAAAAAAATTAGGGATCTGCTGCACGCGTAATTGATCCGGGATTCCACGAGTTTCTTCTATCATGGATGTATCGAAAAACACAGTAGAATCAGAAGTATTTGATAAGTCGACACGATTTGGAATATTCGAAGAAGGGTTAATATTTTGGGACATGTGATTGAAATACAATGTCATAAAACGGGTTTGAGAATTAAGTTCGATTAACCTTTCAAAATTTTCAATCACGGGACGGTTCAAGACCTCACATTTGATTAGAATACGAGAAGACAGGCTCCAGAAGCGGTTTTTCAATGGTAGTACTCCAGCTAAGATCTCCAAACTCATCGTATGGGTCGATTGCATGCAACCCAAGGCGATACGCAAACAACGATATTGTATTCGCTCCAGTTTGATCAAATGTGTGTTTGCTGCGGAGCGGAAGCAGAAACACCCGTACTCAATAACAGACAGTATCGTTGTTTGGTAAAGCCTTATAAGGTCTCCTGGGTGGGCACCCCACCATTGTCCGGTTATTGTACGAAGAAAATTCACTCTTTGTTGACATTTTTTCATCAGATACCTCACGTGACAACCCCAGGTGCCTTTAGAGTCGAACCAGACACCAAGATATTTGTGTACCAAAACCTGAGAAATCGTTTTACCCATTAATTGTGTTTGAAGCTGAGCAGGTTCATGCTTCCTAGAAAAAACTACTATCTCAGTCTTCTCCGGAGAGAATTCGATACCTAGCTGTAAAGCCCAAGCAGACAAATTGTCCAAGGTATCTTGCAATGGTCCTTGCAAATCGGCAGCTTTGGCTCCTGTAACAGAGACTACACTGTCGTCTGCAAGTTGTCTTATCGTGCATGAATTTGCCAGACATTCTTCGATGTCATTTACATAAAAGTTGTAAAGAAGGGGGCTTAAACAGCCCTGGGGAAGACCCATGTAGCTAATGCGAAAAGTTGCCGAATCGCCGTGCGTAAAATGCATGTGCTTTTCGGACAACAAATTGTGCAAAAAATTGTTCAAAATTGGAGAGAATCCTTGTCGGTGAAGTTTACCCGAAAGAATGTCAATAGAAACGGAATCAAAAGCCCCCTTAATGTCCAAGAACGCAGACGCCATTTGTTCTTTGCGAGCATACGCCAGCTGAATATCTGTTGAAAGCAACGCAAGACAATCATTCGTCCCTTTGGCACGGCGGAAGCCAAATTGAGTATCTGATAGTAGACCATTTGATTCGACCCAATGGTCTAAACGACGGAGTATCATTTTTTCCATCAATTTCCGGATACAGGATAGCATTGCAATCGGCCTATAAGAGTTGTGATCAGAAGCTGGTTTCCCTGGTTTTTGTATGGCGATCACCTTCACTTGCCTCCAATCCTGCGGTACAATGTTTTGCTCCAGGAACTTATTGAACAAGTTCAACAAGCGCCTCTTGGCATTGCCTGGTAGATTCTTCAACAAGTTGAATTTGATTCTATCTAACCCAGGCGCGTTATTGTTACAGGACAGAAGGGGAACTGAAAATTCTGCCATCGTAAAAGGTGATTCTATCGCGTCGTGGCCCGGAGACGCATCGCGAACAATGTTTTGCTCAGGAACAGAGTCCGGACATACTTTCCTGGCAAAATCAAATATCCACCGACTTGAAGACTCCTCGCTTTCGTTGACCGTTATGCGATTCCGCATTCTTCGGGCTGTGTTCCAAAGAGTGCTCATCGATGTCTCCCTCGACGTCTCGTTCACGAACCGACGCCAATATCCGCGTTTCTTTGCTTTAGCCAGGCTTTTAAGCTTGGTATTAAGCTCCGAATACCGTATATAGTCGTCGGGTATACCTCCCTTCTGGAAGGCCAAAAACGCGTCGGATCTTTGCGTGTAGACATCGGAGCACTCTTTGTCCCACCACGGAGTTGGAGGCCGCTCTTTGATCGTTACGCCGGGATATTTCTTCGTTTGGGCTTGCAACGCGGCGTCGAGGATTAAGCCCGCGAGGAGGTTGTATTCTTCAAGTGGTGGGTGATGTTGAATCGACTCGACCGCTTTTGAAATCATTTCCTCGTATAACTTCCAATCGACATTCCGTGTGAGGTCATACGGAATGTCAATTGGTCGCATGCGAGTTGACCCGTTTGTAATTGAAATAAGAATAGGCAGATGGTCGCTACCGTGAGGATCGAGGATTACCTTCCATGTGCAATCCAACCGTAGCGACGTCGAACATAAGGATAGATCCAGAGCGCTTGGGCGCGCTGGAGGTTTCGGGATACGTGTCATTTCACCGTTGTTTAAAATAGTCATGTCGAAGTCATCGCAAAGGTTATAGATTAAAGAGGAGCGGTTATCATTGTAAGGGGAGCCCCAAGCCACACCATGAGAGTTGAAGTCTCCCAAAATCAAACGTGGCGAGGGAAGAAGTTCTATTAAATCAAAGAGCAGCCGTTGCCCAACCTGTGCTCTGGGAGGAATATATATTGAGGCAATACAAAGCTCTTTACCTTGTTTTGTCATTTGACATGCGACAACTTTGATGCCTGGAATCGAGGGGAGGTTAATACGATAGAAAGAATAGCACTTTTTAATCCCTAAAAGTACTCCTCCATATGGGGTGTCTCGATCAAGGCGAATAATATTAAAATCATGGAAGTTGAGATCAATATTTGAAGTAAGCCAAGTTTCACAAAGGGAAAATGCATCGCATTTGTTTTTATTTATCAAAACTTTAAACGAATCAATTTTTGGTAAAATACTTCTACAATTCCACTGTAAGACAGAGATAGAATCCTTCATATACGCAGTTGAATTAGGCATCGAAGGATACAATCGCTGCAAGGAGGGGCCATTGGGCAGTCAACTGCTTCAAAAATGATCTAACTGTTGGGAGGAATGCTGTAAGAAAAATTTTAATTGGATCGGGTACATTGAAATTTCCAAAAATCCAGTCCACAATGTCAGAAAATTTCACTAATCCAGAGTTTGTTTCATCAACTGGATGTGCAAAAGGAACAACTGGCGTTTTAGATGTTCCTGGCAGTGCTGGGAACTCCTTCTGGGACTTTAAATTTGCAAGCCCAGGAGGAGTTTGCTTCGGTTTTTCCGCAGCACTGTTTGGTTTGCTTGTAACTTTCATTACACTTTGGGAAATCTTGGGACCTTTACGGGGAAGTTTAGGAGAAGAAACATTTTTCCTCTTCCTAGACTCCCCAGGAATGGCTAAGATGTTCCCGCTGATGAATCGTCAGAATCGGTTTCATCAGAGGACAACAGATCAAAGGGGTTCGATGTTATGGTAGAAGTGGTCACGGTCTTTTTCAGCATCTCAGCATAAGAACGCTTCGAACGCTCCTTAAGTGACCGCTTGATTTTTTCTCTGCGCTGCATGTACACCGGGCATGTGGAGAGCTCATGCTGGTTTTCCCCACAGTGAATACATTTTTCAGCATTAACACTGCAAGAATCTTCCGCATGAGTCTCCCCACACTTGCTACATCGTGCCTTATTGCAGCAGTAGGCGGCTGTGTGGCCTAACTGCTTGCAATTGGTGCAATTCATAACACATACAATCGCACAGGCAGACGAACCCGATCGATCGAGACGTGGCTAGGGAGTGCAGATCCGGCAAACGTAACGCGAAACGAGTCTGACGGAGTGTAAACTTTTTTACCGCCGACGAGAGACATGAACCGCAATTGCTTACAATCCAAAATCTTCGCCTGTGTTTCGGTATTTTTGAAGCAACCGGTTGCGCTTTCTAGGATACACTCGACAGACACGAATCGGTTATGACACGTCGATCTCCACGTCTCGTGCTGGTATGTAAACGCGATACTCGCGTGTGAAGAGCTCAGAGCAAGCGATAGCATTGGCCTGTGCCAGATCACTGACCACGACACGGAGCTTGTTAGGTCGGACCTTGGAAATTTCGGTCACGACCTTGTACCCCTTCGTCAGGTCTTTCGAAATTTGCAGTATGTTTAATCGCTTTGAATTCACTCCTGCCTTTGGACGAAAATAAACAGTATAGCTGCCCTGTTGAGATCCGTCCGGGTAAAGCCTGGGGCGAGGGGGGACTGGAGAATGAACAGGGAAGGGGGTAACAGAAGGGTCAGGGTCAAGGGGGTTCGGGGATGGTGGCACGGGAGGCGAGGGATCTATATCCATCGCGCTAAATGTAGCGCACTAGCAGCAGTGGTTGTCCGATCGTTCGAAGCTGCACCCAAAGCAGCCAGCAGCACCAGTACAGCAGCACCAATACAGCCACCAGCAGTGAGCCGGGTGTGAGATCACTCAGCACAGCGACACGACTCGACTGTCAAATGATGGCCTTGAATTAGAAAGATCTATTCACTGTGCACAGATCAAAACTGCAGCTGGTATTTTGCACCAATACAGCCAAAGTTGCGAGCCGGGTACAGAACGTATCGACACAACTCACAATCTAGTTGGCCTTTAGCGCGAATAATACACTCTTTTGTTTGGCTATTCGTACACACGGACCGGATTGTAATAGAACGACCACTTTGCACGTCCGTTTCTGTCGAGTGTTCGACGCGGAATGTGATCGCATGTGATTGGTTCATTGTTCGCGTAAATTTGTCCGTGACACTTTTTATCAATTTTTTACCGCTTTGCAATGAAGAAATAATGATACAAAATTGTTTAACATTTTATTTATCCACCAACATATTGGTTATTGTTATCCATCATGTGGTTATGCTGTTATTATCGTTCGTAATCTGACGCAACATTTGCCAGTTTCATTTCCAATTTTACTTAACCACTATAGATAACAAAGACGTAGTCCCACGTCAAACAAACACAATATAGCTTGTATAACATAATTCCGGTGATTCAATCATGCAGACACTTAAAATAACTTGCAAGTAAATAAAAAAAATCTCCAACACGCTCAACAGCATTTGAATTCATTTTTGTCTTTCAGTCTTTCAACAGTGGTTTTCTTCGGGTAGGTCTTCTACAACAGTCTTATGCAAAAATGGAAGCCAAGAAATCTGTATAAATGTATAAATCTGTACCTGTATGTGGCACTGCCTATAACAGAAAACAATTTTGTAGCAGTGAGTTCAAAAGCAGAGATGCCAGAACATTTTCGTGAAAATCCGTAGATTCTACGGATTTTTATGGATTTCTACGGATTTCCCGTGTTTTCTTCTTCTTTTCTACGGATTTCCCATATATTTGTAAATCCGTAGAAGTGAACAAATCCGTAGATCCGTAGATTTTGAATCAAAAGAGCTCGAAATAACATACACTCGCACCGTAACAGGAATGCAACCAGCAGCCATTATTCTTTCAAAATACTCTAAGGAAAAAAATTTCAATTGCTGTTTCAACATTGCATTTTTTTTTTCTAAATTATGGAAAAATGCAAAAATTACTCCAACTTTAAAACCGGATAAGAATCCAGCTGAAGTTTCAAGTTATCGACCAATCAGTTTGCTTTCTTCAATAAGAAAACTGTTTGAGAGAATTATTCTTAACAGAATGATGTCACACATCAACGAAAATTCGATTTTTGCAGATGAACAGTTTGGATTTCGCCATGGGCATTCCACTGCTCATCAATTGCTCAGAGTTACTAATATGATACGAGCTAACAAATCTGAAGCTTATTCCACTGGAGCTGCTCTTTTAGATTTCCTGTCAGAGCAGGTGTGCCTCAAGGTTCAGTCTTGGGTCCAGTCCTGTACAACATATTCACTTCAGATCTTTCTGATTTGCCTCCAGGATGCACAAAGTCATTATTCTGCGATGACACAAGCATTTCCGTAAAAGGAAAAAGTCTTCGTGTTATATGCAGTCGATTGCAGAAAAGTTTAGATATTTTTTATTCTTACTTGCAACGGTGGAAAATCTCTTCCAATGCTTCTAAAACTAAAATGATTATTTTTCCCCATAACACTAGGGCATCTTTCCTCAAGCCAAACAATAATCACAGTTGTTTTGGTTATTTTAAGTTGGTCTGACAAGGTTAAGTACTTGGGACTAATTTACGACAAAAAACTTATTTTCAAGAAGCACATTGAGAGTATACAAGCCAAGTGCATCAAATATACCGGATGTTTATATCCTCTCCAGGGTGGCCACTCAACCGGGAAAAGCGGGAAAAAGCCGGGAATTTCAAATCACCGGGAAAAAAATAGACGGGAAAACCGGGAAATTAGGCTTCACGCCAGGAAAATCATCCTCCTTCATGTCTGCCGTTTCATTTGTTCAACAATTTCTGAAGAAATGTCAAAATAAAAATGTGTTTTTTTGGACGATGACCTAACTGGCATGATTTTGCCGGTTATGGAAAAGCTGGTTGTTGGTTTTATCCAAAGTCGACGGCGGCTTCGCAGCAAGATCTGTGTTAAATAAAATCAAGCTTGATCAGGCGGATAAACATAGTTTACTGTTCCGTAACATATTTCGTCAGATTTTTAAAGAAAATGGTTAAAAACGTTCTGTTCTTACATATCCTATCATCTTTTAACGTGAACAAGGATCGCTTAGTTTTGAATCAGATGGAAGAAATTTTGATTGCTCAAAACATCGTATACAACGCTATCAGCGTCGCGGGACGCGTATTGAAAGTTCTTGTGAATAGTGTTCGACAATGGATCGGATAGAATTCAATCAGAAGTCAGATAGGACCGGCACCTTCGAAGCTTTATTTCGAACCGGACCGGAACGGAGCTACCCGGGTTGTATTTTACGATTTTTGATATGATTTTCAAGCAGCACATTAATATTGCGGATTATTCTATTTGCATTTGCAAGTGACATATTTTAAACAAACTGTGTTCGTCTGTCATGGTACGGGAACTAGGTTAATATCTGCTGAAATTTCATCAAATCTGCAAATATAGCATTCTGCCCTAAAAATTTTAAAACGTAACGATTTTCATTCATATTTATAAACAAAACAATCGAGTAACATGTACTTCAACACTTAATAAATGATAAAACATGTGCATTTGATATGATATGAATGAAACTTCGCATTTGCTTGCGACTAGAAGACACTTGACTTTTTCGTAGATATTCGGATCATTTCGACCTAAGCAACATAATTAAAAAAGCGTGTTGGTTCTAATAGATGAAATCATTAAAAACTTGTATCCCAAAAACTTCTACCAATGTTCTTTTCGATATGATTTTTCACGCGAATTTCGGAATTTCCGCTCGAAAATTTTACAAGTCCCAGATTCTGAGTTTTCGAAAAAGAAAATTGTTTCGAGATAACAGTTCTCAACATTTCATGAATTTTGCATAAAAATGCTTTTTGCATAATAAACTAATTTAGACAATTTCATATGCATTTTTTCATTGGTCACTCTGAGGCTCTTCTTCACAAAAACCCCTTGAGATGAGATAAAAAGGGCAAAAATTGTGCAGCAGATCACTATGAAGGTACTTGCTAATGTCGACGAACAGCTGAAAACGATGAAGGAGGAATGTTTTCCATAGTTTTGTAACACTATTTTTGCAAGGCATAAATAAACATGTGAATATTGATTTTTTCTCATATGTTTGAAAAATAAAACACCGGGAAATTTTATTAAATATCGTCGGGAAAACCGGGAAATCGAAAATGGATTTCGAGTGGCCACCCTGCCTCTCATTAACAGGAATTCTAAACTTTGTTTAAAGAACAAACTTTTGATTTACAAACAAATTTCTAGACCAGCAATGCTTTATGCTGTACCGATCTGGTCAAGTTGCTGTTCAACAAGGAAGAAAACGCTCCAAAAAAATTGTGAAAATGATTTTGAAGCGTCCTCCTTGGTTTGGTACACTCGAATTACATAGACTTACTGGTGTTGAACCATTAGAAGCTATGTCAAATAAAATTATTAACAATTTTCGACAAAAATCGTTGCAATCCTCCATTGCTACGATAAGCTCTTTTTATAGCCAATAATTTAGCAATGAAGTTAGTTGTAAGTTAACTTCCCTTTCATGAAAAGTAGGTTTAAATCCCTACGAATGATAAGTCCTAATTGCGAAAGCAAACAAATCCTAACAATTGCAATTACAAATTTCTAACTCATAAATTCATAAATACTTAAGCTACTAACAAACCCCCCCCCCCTTAAAAAAAATAAAAATAAATGCTTTAAGGAATTTTGGCGCGCTAGCGTTGTTTCTTTCGTTTTTTTTGTTCACACAACTTTTATTTGACACGGCACATTTTCTTTCATATTTGACTGGTTATCATGTTTTCTTTTTTTTTAAACTACCTTTATTATCAACAAAAATAGAATACATGGACAAGTCTAATTAAAGGTATTTGAGACTGTCGCAATGAGGTTTATATTCCATATGTGTCGTAGGCGATAGATTCAAAATTCTTCTCAACGTATCACGAATTCGATTAGTACTGGTGGTATCAGTAGCTGTTCGGTTCCAGATAGATAACAGATCTTCAGGAAATTGGGTTGAAAGTACTACACCACATATTTCTGGACCCACAAGGAACTGTTCGCCTAGCATCGCCATGCAAACGTTCTCCCACGCGCGATCAATTTTATTCTTCCTCAGACGTATTACCCATTTACCTCCACGCACATTTCCTGGATCTTCCCACATTGGTTTTATGCCATTCTGCAATAAAAGATGTTTATATAATAAACTAATTTAGGTAAACGAACAAAGGTGGCAAATCGTACGAGAAAATGTCACAAATATTATAGGGCCCTATAACAGAAGTCGAGCAGACTGGACTTGACCATGTATTTCAAATGAGACGAGTTGTTCGCAGAAGCTTCTGGATTACGGCCCTATTTGAATTTAGGGGCCTATTACTCGAGTTACTCGTTTGACCAATTTTGGTATTACAGATGGCGAGTCGGTGGATTAAGGACGATTAGCTCGTCTACGAAACTGCTGGCCACGTTCGTGACTCAGCTGTCATCAACCAAGTTTTACTCGGATTCCGTAAAACAACATTTTGCTCGCCTCGTTAGTGACTGGAGGCGAGGTGAGTTGCTCGCCTACTTTTTGTAATAGTACCCTATATAATTCAAATCATAAAATAAATAATAATATCTATAGAATACTATGAAAATGTTTTATTTTTTTTGAGTTTTGGTAAATATGAATGATTTATCCTTTCAAGAAACTATCAGATTTTTACTAAACTGTGCAATACTTTGTTCTAACTAGGGATATTACGAATATCCGCATCACGCAACAAGAAATTTCATATGGATGTTAAAAAAATAAAATATTGCTTTATAAATTTTTGAGGCATCAACTTAACGAATTTGTATGAGTAATGCTCAAAGTTTCGTCTTCTCGATAAAAGCCTAAATGCTAAACTTCAGCTTAATCGGACTTTGGGAACACGTACCCCAAAGCGATCAAAGTTTCACTTTTGGCCCCAAGCTCGAAATTTGTCAGTGCCAGAAAGTCGAATTTTTAGTAGAAAACACCGAGGTAACACTACTTCTCGACGTTTCATGCATTCCTGAGGCATTTGGCATAAAAAAATCGCTATCGACGATTTCATGAACCTGTGCATTTTTCATCGATGAGCAGTTCCACAAAAAATGTCCCAGCTTTAATATTTTTTTTAAATTGTCATTTTTGATTTGGCTGAAACTTTGCATAGATGTTCCTATAGTCAAAAAAGCCATTTTGTACTATTGGTTTAATTTTTTGGAACACGACACTTTTTTGGGAAGCTATTGAAAAATGCTGTTTTGAGAAGGTTTTGATGATTACACACATTTTCAGGGCCAAAACGGTTTGTTTGACCGGTGTGACGTGCGAAATTCTAAGTTATTTTTTGACGTAGGACTACGTCTTTGTTTTCTATACTAGATTACATTTTGTGAAATTGAAAACGAAACTGGCAAATGTTGCGTCAGATTTCAAACGATTATAGCAAGCGAACGACTTAATGCATCTTAGTCATTTATATGTCGGTGGATAGATAAAATGTGTAACAATTGTTTGATATAATGTTTAACATTGTTGCTTTTCTGCTTAATGGTGAAAAAGGATGAAAAGTTCCAAGGTCAAGCTTTCCCAACAATTCCCTCGCTATTGGTTTGCTTCCCAAGCACGAATAACAATAACATGGACGAAATAAATTCCACTGCCTACATATTTTGACTCAACAAAGTGTTTAGGTTTGTTTGTCTTTCTCTAAGCTGCGGGGCCACGCTCTAATGGCAAAAATCTACTCTGAACTCGATACAAAAGACTGCATGTAGAAAATTCAGCTACAGTTTAGTTTGTTACACAATAGCGAGTGGAGTGCAGCTGTTAGAGGTACGCAACATTGAGAAACGAGAGCTGCATACGAGTCAACTTCCAGGCACTGCAGAGCATGTTACCTTTATTTTGCATACGGCAGCAACAGTTACCATCGTACGCTGCAGGATATTTTGCTGGCACAGCTACTGGTGGTGCGATCATCAGCGTTCTGTAGCACGCATTTCTAGCTAAATATTATGGAACAGGCTCTTTTCAGAACTATAAATGCTTGAAGATAAGGGTTATGAGAATTTTCGCATCTACTACTAGTGTGAAATTTTCATGTATTCATGCATTCCTCAATAATCATTTTTACAATAACGACCATCAAATATATCGGTAGTGTTGCCCATGAACAGTTTATCGCAGCATATAATATATATATTTAGTCCTACGGCACCATTTCATACAATCCCTAGGGCTGTCTATCTTGTAGTATTTTTCATACAAGTCATTGCGCCACCTTGATGTATACACTCTCGCTTTAATAGCTTTGGAACTCCGGAGTGATTCGCGTTTAGGGCGCAACTAACAAAATGTAAACAAATCGTTTTATTACTCCATTGGTTTCGAAAAGACTCACACAATTCATGGCAAGAATCCTTTCTTTTGTATAAATCGATAAAATTATTTAAATCAAGTTTTTAGTAAAGGGCGATAAAACAGTTTATCCAAAACAAAATATACTTTGGAACTAGGCCCTTTACATTGTTTTGAAGCAACGAAATTATTTGCGAAATATTTCGTAAACAGGCGGATCTACTTTTATTTTCAAAATAAAGGCGCAATTAAAGGGGCCCATTCTGTGCCGTACACGCATCAGTATCGGATGTGTGTGGTGATCGCTCCGATAGAATATAAAACAAAAGACGCGCGAGTAAGTGTTGGCATTGTTTGCCTGGTCGAGTGAAGGTTCAAGGTCGCCCGCCTTTGTGCAACTGTTTCGCATCGTGGCTGTTTGCTGGTGCGTAAGCCGATTTGGCTGCTAAGTGATTTGTGCTACAGCAGTGGACGAGAATCTCAACACAAAGGAGGAAAAAGAAGAAGCCAACAGTTGACAGCGAGTTGTGTCGCTGTGCTGAGTGATCACACACCCGGCTCGCTGCTGGTGGCTGTTTGGAGCTGCTGTATTGGTGCTGCTGGCTGTAACGGCTGCAGCTTCGACCGTTCGGACAACCAACCCTGCTGAAAGGAGAAGTAAAGAGGTACGTGTTCTGTCGACGCTAGTGCGCTAGATTTAGCGCGATGGATGTAGATCCCTCGCCTCCCGTGCCACCATCCCCGAACCCCTCCGACCCTGTCCCTCCTGCCAACCCTTCCTCTGTTAATTCTCCAGTCCCCCCTCGCCCCAGGCTTTACCCGGACGGATCTCAGGGCAGCTTTACTGTTTTCTTTCGGCCAAAAGCAGGACCGAAATCGAAACCGTTAAACATCCTGCAGATTTCGAAAGACCTGAAAGGAGGGGTACAAGGCCGTGACCGAAATCTCCAAGGTCAGACCCAACAAGCTCCGTGTCGTGGTCAGCGACCTGGAACAGGCCAACGCTATTGCTCGCTCCGAGCTTTTCACACGCGAGTATCGCGTTTATATACCCGCACGAGACGTGGAGATCGACGGTGTCATAACCGATTCGAGTCTGTCGGTCGAGTGTATCTTGGCAAGCGGTTTTGGCTGCTTCAAAAATGCTTTGTATCACGACGTAAAAGTAAAGATCATAGATTGCAAGCAATTGCGGTCTGTGTCTCTTGTCAACGGCACAAAAGTGTACACTCCGTCAGACTCGTTTCGTGTTACGTTTGCCGGATCTGCTCTCCCTAGCCACGTATCGATCGATCGGGTTCGTCTGCCTGTGCGATTGTATGTACCCCGTGTTATGAATTGCACCAATTACAAGCAGCTAGGCCACACAGCCGCCTACTGCTGCAATAAGGTACGATGTAGCAAGTGTGGAGAAACTCATGCGGACGATTCTTGCAGTGTAAATGCTGAAAAATGTATTCACTGCGGGGAAAATCAGCATGAGCTCTCCACATGCCCGGTGTACATGCAGCGCAGAGATAAAATCAAGCGGTCACTTAAGGAGCGTTCAAAGCGATCTTACGCTGAGATGCTGAAGAAGACCGTGACCACTTCTACCATAACATCGAACCCCTTTGATCTGTTGTCCTCTGATGAAACCGATTCTGACGATTCACCAGCGGGAACAACTTATGCCAATCCTGGGGCGTCTAAAAATATTTCCTCTCCTAAACTTCCCCGAAAAGGTCCTAAGATTTCCCAAAGTGAAATGAAAGTTACAAACAAACCAAACAGTGCTGCGGAAAAACCGAAGCAAACTCCTCCTGGGCTTGCAAATTTGAAGTCCCAGAAGGAGTTCCCAGCACTGCCAGGAACATCTAAAACCCCAGTTGTTCCTTTTGCACTCCCAGTTGATGAAACAAACTCTGGATTAGTGAAATTTTCTGACATTGTGGACTGGATTTTTGAAACTTTCAATGTACCCGATCCAATTAAAATTTTTCTTACAGCATTCCTCCCAACAGTTAGATCATTTTTGAAGCAGCTGACTGCCCAATGGCCCCTCCTTGCAGCGATTGTATCCTTCGATGCCTAATTCATCTGCGTATACGAAGGATTCTATCTCTGTCTTACAGTGGAATTGTAGAAGTATTTTACCAAAAATGGATTCATTTAAAGTTTTAATAAATAGAAACAAATGCGATGCATTTTCCCTTTGTGAAACTTGGCTAACTTCAAATATTGATCTCAACTTCCATGATTTTAATATTATTCGCCTTGATCGAGACACCCCATATGGAGGAGTACTTTTAGGGATTAAAAAGTGCTATTCTTTCTATCGTATTAACCTCCCCTCGATTCCAGGCATCGAAGTTGTCGCATGTCAAATGACAATACAAGGTAAAGAGCTTTGTATTGCCTTAATATATATTCCTCCCAGAGCACAGGTTGGGCAACGGTTGCTCTTTGATTTAATAGAACTTCTTCCCTCGCCACGTTTGATTTTGGGAGACTTCAACTCTCATGGTGTGGTTTGGGGTTCCCCCTACAATGATAACCGCTCCTCTTCAATCTATAACCTTTGCGATGACTTCGACATGACTATTTTGAACAACGGTGAAATGACACGTATCCCGAAACCTCCAGCGCGCCCAAGCGCTTTGGATCTATCCTTATGTTCGACGTCGCTACGGTTGGATTGCACATGGAAGGTAATCCTCGATCCTCACGATAGCGACCATCTGCCTATTCTTATTTCAATTACTAACGGTTCAACTCGCATGCGACCAATTGACATTCCGTATGACCTCACACGGAATGTCGATTGGAAGTTATACGAGGAAATGATTTCAAAAGCGGTCGATTCGATTCAACATCACCCACCACTTGAAGAATACAACCTCCTCGCGGGCTTAATCCTCGACGCCGCATTGCAAGCCCAAACGAAGAAATATCCCGGCGTAACGATCAAAGAGCGGCCTCCAACTCCGTGGTGGGACAAAGAGTGCTCAAATGTCTACACGCAAAGATCCGACGCGTTTTTGGCCTTCCAGAAGGGAGGTATACCCGACGACTATATACGGTATTCGGAGCTTAATACCAAGCTTAAAAGCCTGGCTAAAGCAAAGAAACGCGGATATTGGCGTCGGTTCGTGAACGAGACGTCGAGGGAGACATCGATGAGCACTCTTTGGAACACAGCCCGAAGAATGCGGTCAACGGTCGGTCGAAACGGTCAACGGTAACGGTCAACGAAAGCGAGGAGTCTTCAAGTCGGTGGGTATTTGATTTTGCCAGGAAAGTATGTCCGGACTCTGTTCCTGCGCAAAACTTTGTTCGCGATACGTCTCCGGGTCACAGCGCGATAGAATCACCTTTTACGATGGCAGAATTTTCAGTTGCCCTCCTGTCCTGTAACAATAACACACCTGGGTTAGATAGAATCAAATTCAACTTGTTGAAGAGTCTACCCGGCAATGCCAAGAGGCGCTTGTTGAACTTGTTCAATAAGTTCCTGGAGCAAAACATTGTACCGCAGGATTGGAGGCAAGTGAAGGTGATCGCCATCCAAAAACCAGGAAAACCAGCTTCTGATCACAACTCTTATAGGCCGATTGCAATGCTATCCTGTATCCGGAAATTGATGGAAAAAATGATACTCCGTCGTTTAGACCACTGGGTCGAATCAAATGGTCTACTATCAGATACTCAATTTGGCTTCCGCCGTGCCAAAGGGACGAATGATTGTCTTGCGTTGCTTTCAACAGATACTCAGCTGGCGTATGCTCGCAAAGAACAAATGGCGTCTGCGTTCTTGGACATTAAGGGGGCTTTTGATTCCGTTTCTATTGACATTCTTTCGGGTAAACTTCACCGACAAGGATTTTCTCCAATTTTGAACAATTTTTTGCACAATTTGCTGTCCGAAAAGCACATGCATTTTACGCACGGCGATTTGGCAACTTTTCGCATTAGCTACATAGGTCTTCCCCAGGGCTCATGTTTAAGCCCCTTTCTTTACAACTTTTATGTAAATGACATCGACGAATGTCTGGCAAATTCATGCACGATAAGACAACTTGCAGACGACAGTGTAATCTCTGTTACAGGAGCCAAAGCTGCCGATTTGCAAGGACCATTGCAAGATACCTTGGACAATTTGTCTGCTTGGGCTTTACAGCTAGGTATCGAATTCTCTCCGGAGAAGACTGAGATAGTAGTTTTTTCTAGGAAGCATGAACCTGCTCAGCTTCAAACACAATTAATGGGTAAAACGATTTCTCAGGTTTTGGTACACAAATATCTTGGTGTCTGGTTCGACTCTAAAGGCACCTGGGGTTGTCACGTGAGGTATCTGATGAAAAAATGTCAACAAAGAGTGAATTTTCTTCGTACAATAACCGGACAATGGTGGGGAGCCCACCCAGGAGACCTTATAAGGCTTTACCAAACAACGATATTGTCTGTCATTGAGTACGGGTATTTCTTATCAAATGTGAGGTCTTGAACCGTCCTGTGATTGAAAATTTTGAAAGGTTAATCGAACTGAATTCTCAAACCCGTTTTATGACATTGTATTTCAATCACATGTCCCATAATATTAACCCTTCTTCGAATATTCCAAACCGTGTCGACTTATCAAATACTTCTGATTCTACTGTGTTTTTCGATACATCCATGATAGAAGAAACTCGTGGAATCCCGGATCATTTACGCGTGCAGCAGATCCCCAAAATTTTTTCCAATAAATATCGAAACATCAACTGCGACAATATGTTCTACACTGACGGATCACTTCTCGATGGGTCCACTGGCTTCGGTATTTTCAATAACAATTTAACCGTCTCCCATAAGCTTGATAATCCTGCTTCTGTTTACGTTGCAGAATTGGCTGCAATTCAGTACACCCTAGGGATTATCGAAAAAATGCCCACGGACCATTATTTCATCTTTACGGACAGTCTCAGTTCCATTGAGGCTATCCGATCGATGAAAGATGTTAAGCACTCTCCGTATTTCCCGGGGAAAATACGGGAACATCTGAGTGCTTTATCCGAAAAATCGTATCAGATTACCTTAGCGTGGGTCCCTTCTCACTGCTCGATACCGGGCAATGAGAAAGCGGACTCTTTGGCTAAGGTGGGCGCAACAAACGGTGGAATTTATGAAAGACCAATTGCCTTTAATGAATTTTTCTCATTTGTACGTCAGAATACGATCATCAGTTGGCAAAATGCTTGGACCAGAGGGGAACTGGGAAGGTGGTTACATTCCATAATTCCCAAGGTGTCGACGAACCCGTGGTTCAAGGGGTTGGATGTAGGTCGGGATTTCATTTGCGTGATGTCCCGGCTTATGTCCAATCACTATAGATTTGACGCGCATCTCCGTCGTGTTGGGCTCGGGGAAAGTGGTATCTGTGCCTGTGGTGAAGGTTATCACGACATAGAGCACGTTGTTTGGTGACCTATCCTACATGTCCCTTATATACGTTTTCCTGAAATCCATCCACGCCCCAGTTTAGTCCTACCCCCTTCCGCCTGCATCCAGCCTAACGACAAGAACACGTTAAGACCCCGGATCCGGAAACAGCAATCAGACCCGCACGATACTCTCAAGGCCCGAGGGAGACAACCCAACATGCCAGTCCGTAATATCTTGGCCCAGCAGCGGAACATGTGCTTACCTATGGCAATGAAAACCATCATACAGTAAACCAGTGCTTTTATTGCAAAATATTATAGCTTTAAGTTACATTTAGTTTCAGCTCGTAGTCGGCAGCGAGGATAAAAAATTTGCTTTTAGTTATTAAGATACTTTAGAAAGTAAGCTACCAGATATAATTGGCGCCGTTAAACATTTAATTGTATTTGTGCCGTGTCAAATAAACTATAGATGAACAAAAAAAAAATTAAAGGGGCCCAACTGAAGAAAAAATAAAAACAAGGCGAAAGAAAGATGGGCGTATCTCGTTGTCAGAATGCTTTAAGGCGAAATAGAGGTGGGCGAATCTTGTTGTCAGAATGCTCATTAGGAAAAGGTTAGAAGAAAAGCGCAGATTAAAGCCATAACGCACAAATTTAATGTAGTATTGTTAGGAAACTATAATCCAGGCTTATTTTACGTCGATTTTTGGTATTGTTGTTAATGTTAGTCACTTCCTTTGAAATTACGATTTGAAAATGCACTTGAGCAAGATCGCACCAAATGACCTATGGTCGAATATCGACCATTTTTGATTTGAATGAAACTTTGCACACGTATTTGGCTTAGCAAACTGAGCATTTTTCACAGGTGGAGAGATTTTTTACACCCATGAGTTATATTCTAAAAGGGCGTATGTCTTTTGGCATAGGTTTTATTCGGAGCATTGTAGCCCTAGAAACCGTTGGTTGTATAGAAAAACTGTCTGAGAATGAGTTGTAGGAAAGTGAAAATGCACCATAAAAAAAAATATACACTTTACAAAAAAAAATTTTTTTTGGACCAAAAAAAATTAAAAATAAACATTAAATTTCAATTTGAAAAAAAAAAGAGAGTTGAATTTTTTTTTAATTTTTTTTTTTAAAGAAACTTGACGATAATACGCAACTTTTGAAAAAATTCCAGGATGGAGAAATGAAAAATAATTTTTTTATGGTAGATTATTTTTTTTATAAAAATTCTAATTTAAACATTTTTCAAAATATTTGTATTCCGATGATTTTAAACGATGCAGAGAGTCATTTTGAATCAAAAAGCTTTTGGTAGTAAACATTCTAAAGGCATCGGTTTTCGAGTTATTTTGAATTTAAGCTCGAAAAATTATTAAAACTTCGAAAAATACACGTTTTTCTTAATTTTTCCATGGTTCTCCAGCAAAAACCATACGTTCATTGCAATGCTTGATCAAAAATATACAGTTCATTCTTTGATAACAAAACGATTGGATAAATAACTCAAGCGCTAAACCTTAGCCTACCTACACGTTCCCCCTTGCCGAATGTTTTATAAAAAAATATGTTTGTCGTGCAACACTACCTACTTGTTTACTAAAAATAACTGTTTGTAAAGTACGCAACCAATAACTACTGGGTTACCTATAATATCTGTTTTCGTATATAAATACGATTGCACTACTCCAGATGTGTTAGTAACAGTTTGCATTTTGTAAAGATGAATAAAGTGAAAATGGAATACACCAAGCCCAAATGCTGTAATCCCTTTCCTGATCATCGGTGCTCAACAAACTTACGCAAATTAAACGAAAACGTTATTGCAAAATTAAAAATATTGAACAGTCAAGCTCATTTTAATATGTCTTTATCAATTTGTGATTCGTGTAGTTATTGGAATAATAGTCAAGCCACCATTCATCCCTTCGTTGTTTACTATTCAGAATCTGGAACGCTTAAGAATATCAGCTTCATCATAATATCGGAAGTACTCCATCATGATACTATTGCGGTTCAGGTGTTCATTGCCAAATTAATGAGTTTTCTGAAAACAACAATACAGTTGAAAAGAGCGATATTAATGTCTGATGGAGCTGCTTCACAATATAAAAATAGAAAAAACTTTGCAAGTCTTTGCAAGTTCAAAACAAAATATAACGTCGATGCAGAGTGGCATTTTTTTGCGACTTCTCATGTTAAAGGCCCATGCGATGCAATTGGTGGCATATTAAAACGAATGGCAAGAAATGCAAGTTCAGCTAAAGAACATGAACATCCAAAAGAATTCTGTGTTTAACTCTTTTCTTGAGAACCGTTCGTCCAATCGTTTTGTTGTCAAAGAATGAATTGTATATTTTCGATCAAGCATTCCAATGAATGTATGGTTTTTGCTGGAGAACCATGGACAAATTAAGAAAAACGTGAATTTTCCGAAATAATAATAGTTTTTCGAGCTTAAATTCAAAATAACTCGAAAACCGATGCCTTTAGAATGTTTACTATCAAGAGCTTTTTGATTCAAAATGACTTTCTGCATCGTTTAAAATCATCAGAATACAAATATTTTGAAAAATGTTTAAATTAGAATTTTTATAAAAAAATTTATCTACTATAAAGAATTATTTTTCATTTCTCCATCCTGAACTTTTTTTTAAAGTTGCGTATTAACGTCAAGTTTCTTTAAAAATAAATGAAAAAAAAAATTGAATTCTTTTTTTTTAAATTGAAATTTAGTGTTTATTTTTAATTTTTTTTGGTCAAAAAAAAATTTTTTTGGTCAAAAAAAATTTTTTTTGTACAGTGTATATTTTTTTTATGGTGCACATTTTCTTTCATTTTTGACTGGTTATCATGCTTTCTTTTTTTTTAAACTACCTTTATTATCAACAAAAATAGAATACATGGACAAGTCTAATTAAAGGTATTTGAGACTGTCGCAATGAGGTTCTTGAGAACCGTTCGCCCAATCGTTTTGTTGTCAAAGAATGAATTGTATATTTTTGATCAAGCATTCCAATGAATGTATGGTTTTTGCTGGAGAACCATGGACAATTTAAGAAAAACGTGAATTTTCCGAAATAATAATAGTTTTTCGAGCTTAAATTCAAAATAACTCGAAAACCGATGCCTTTAGAATGTTTACTATCAAGAGCTTTTTGATTCAAAATGACTTTCTGCATCGTTTAAAATCATCAGAATACAAATATTTTGAAAAATGTTTAAATTAGAATTTTTATAAAAAAATTAATCTACCATAAAAAAATTATTTTTCATTTCTCCATCCTGAACTTTTTTTTAAGTTGCGTATTAACGTCAAGTTTCTTTAAAAAAAATGAAAAAAAAAATTGAACTCTTTTTTTAAATTGAAATTTAGTGTTTATTTTTAATTTTTTTTTGGTCAAAAAAATTTTTTTTCGTACAGTGTATATTTTTTATGGTGCATTTTTAATTCCCTACAACTCATTCTCAGACAGTTTTTGTATACAACCAACGGTTTCTGGGCTACAATGCTTCGAATAAAACCTATACCAAAAGGCATACGCCCTTTTAGAATGTAACTCATGGGTGTAAAAAATCTCTCCACCTGTGAAAAATGCTCAGTTTGCTAAGCCAAATACGTGTGCAAAGCTTCATTCAAATCAAAAATGGTCGATTAAATTTTCGCGTATTTCCAGGCGATTTGAAATGATTTTGCTCACTTGCAAATTTTCAAACTGATATTCCCCAATGTTTATCTTTTGCCAGTTGTGCCCTCATCGCAAATCACTCCGGAACTGGTGGGCGATGTTATGCGAAATTATCAAAATAAAAGACCAGAGATGTTCGGATATCCGCATCCACATTAGTGTATCTCAAAAAAAAACCGGTGTTGAAAAGGTCAAGGTGCTCGACCCCAAATTAAAAGATAATGTTATTTATAGTATTTCTGTAGAATATTTCGACTTTCTAAAAAAATTGTTTTCAGGTTGCTCAAACGAGATTTATGAAAAAATAACTTTTTGGGTTACAAAACTACTCTTTTGCACTTTTTGCAATTCTGTTCGATTCCCACATTTTTCCATATATTTTTTCATTTTTGGCGGGGTTATTTTTGAATATTTTACATGGTTTGATTCAACATCGTATTCAGGTATTTGGCTCACAGAGCCCATTAAACATAGCAAAAAAGTGATTTTTTTCCATAATTTTTAAAAAAAAAAACCTCACACAACCAACACATACAAAAAAATGTGTCAGTCAGAAACTGATATTTTTACTGTAAAGCAGGTAAAAATGTTCATATCTCAGCTGCCCGATGAGATATCAAGGATCTTTCTACATATAAACTTTTGTCATGAATCCCCAAGGGGCTCTTGTGGCTGTCAAACTCCATACATTTTCCATCTACCACTCATTGATTCTGGTACCAGCGTTTCTGGTACCTACTTTTTGGTTGGTTTGCCCTAAAACAAGTGAAATAGAGTAAATATCCCATTTTGTCGGTAGACTTATTCTCGAATAAATGTCGTTTGAGATGAAAAAATAAACAAGAACTCAACATTTGTTTTCAGTACAATGTGCACTTTCAATGTAAGATAAGTTTTGTAAGTTTTACGAAATATTGACGCCGTGATGAATTTATGGTTGGTAGGAAAAATGTTGACGTTTATAGACCCCTGTGAATCCCGCTTTCCAGTGAAAATTTCAGTCCCTGATTGAATTTTTTTGCATGTGTTTTAAAGATGTTTATCTAAAAATTGTGGGAAAATAACACTTTTTCGTGATGTTTAATGGGCTCTGTGAGGCAAATAACTGAATGCGATGCTGAACCAAACCATGTAAAATATTCGAAATTACCCAACATAAAAAAATATATATGGAAAAAGGCGGGAATCGAACAGAATTGCAAATAGTGCAATAAAGTGGTTTCGTAGCTTAAAAGTTTTTTTTTTACAAATCACATTTGGGCCACCCTGAAAACAATTTTTTAAGAAATCTAAACGTTCTACAAAGATACTATAAATAACATTATCTTTTAATTTAGGGTTGAGCATCTCGACTTTTGCAACATCGATATTTTTGGGACAGCCTAATCCACATGCGTGAAGGCGAAACATCCACATGCAAATTGACATCCACATCAGATGTTAAAAAAATCACATTCGTAGCATCCCAAGAACTAACATGGAACGTCGAAGTTTTTATACGAAAAAATATGTTTTATATCAAATTCGTTTTTGCGGGGAACTGTTTTTTTTCTACACTACACTTTTTTGTCACGGACTACACTTTTTCTATCCCGGACTGCACCCGGGAGAGACAGGGTGTAGTTTGAAAACATCAACAAAAATAAATGCTGCCAGATGCCGTACGAAAATAATTACAACTGAGTGTAGTGTCTAAGCTAAAAAGTGTAATCCGGGAAGATAGAGTACCGTGGCGAAAACGAATTCGACATGAAATAAGGTTGATGTTCCCACTCTCAACTGATGCACATTTGACAATTCACCATTCAATTTCTTGAACAATTTTCTGTTTTCGAGCGAATTTATGAAAGTATTCCATGGAAATTTTGAGAAAGTTTTTAATAATAGTCTATATCACCTTGAATAAATGCAGTTTCCGGAAAGGTTTCAACACCGTAGGTTTGATGAGATGGCAATACAAGGTCCACCATTGCTCTACACTAGCACAACGTCCCACAAAATGAAGCGATTTTCCATATTCCTACAAGTAAATTTAAAAAAAATTAAAAATCATGATATAACTATTTATAATTGACAATCCTACAGCAGCTCGATGTGAACCTTTTTTTGCAAACCAAAGACAGTACGTGTACTGCAATTTATGCTCCCCTGGACCCACTCCCAGAGTTTCTAATTTGTCCACATCGAAATCGGTTTCCTCATCGCCACTGTCGTCGCTGTCGCTGCCATATGGTTTTAATCTGCAGATAAAAACATACTACTTAGTTTTGAAACTTTTACACACCAACGAAACGTTGATGTTTTAATGTATAACCTAAAACAAGACGTATACAAATATGTTGTAACTTACGCATCGTACTTATTGTTCATTTTAAGTGGAAGTTTCTGATAGATGCTACAATAGTCTTCAAATAATTTATCACAGTTGCAAAATTTGATTGATAGTTGCCTTTTTTGAAACAAAAGCAACTTTTCACGTATGAAAACAACGAATACGACTGCTTCGGCGTTTGCTCGATATCTTCTACACCTTCTACACACTTTCGTATTTTTCTTGGCACTTCACCAATTCGGGTTATTCGCGTTGAAAGAGATTTTGAAGGCTGTTCGCACCTACGTGAACAGTCATATGTAATTGTCAGAATGTGCGTGATAACAAAAGCAAAAATATTTCCTTCCTTTTTTTTCGCATGCAAAAACCAAACAAATATCAGCAACACCGTCAACGCAAATGAGACGAATGAAAATTTGAAAAATTTGTGTCAAATTTGCCAGTGAAGCCAGATTTTTTTTCTTTGCAATATGTAAGCAAACGGAAAACAAAATCTACTTAACCGAAGGGTAATAACTACTTGACAATATGTAAACCTAGAAATACTCAGAGGTAGAGATATGTGGAGAGGATGTTGTGAGCCAAACGAACTGTCCAAATCTGAGCCAAACGAACAACAGGTACCCTAATCTGGGTACTTTTACGGTTACTCACTTTTGAGTAAAGCTTTAATACGTCAAAAACTGAGTAACAAAACAATTTTAAACAGTCAAAAACTTATGCTTATTTTACATTGATATCTTACAAATGTTATTTAAATCGCTTCAGTGTTTTCTGCCTTGATGGCTTCATTGAATGCGGCACATGGTGAATGCAGCGAATTCATCAACAATACTCCCGAAAAGAGCTGATTTATATATTTCCAAATCCTCTACGATACCGACGCTTAGCTGAAATTATTGTGGAATATTGTTAGATGTTGTTTGTAATGTAATTTAATAAGAATTGTTGTTTCGATGACAGAAAAAATACTTACTGCTAGCCACTGCTAGCTGGCCAAAACCGAGTAAACATGGTAATTGTTAAAATCTGAGTTAATGTTACCCATCATGATTACTCACTTTTTGACATTTTGCATAAGAATACCAAACTGAGTAAATCTTAATCAGATTAGAGTAAAAATAATGGAGCGTGAAGATAATAACACATTGAGAGGTATCCAGCTTTCTACGAGCGGTAACGGCGGATGGATTTGACATTTGATGCAGGTTGTCGAACTACTACACGGAAAACGAAAAGTACCCGAATTCATGTCGATTTCACTCAACGGAGTCGTTCGGTGCAGGAAGCCAATTTGAGTAATTGTAGATTAATTTGATATTGTCGCCCAAGTAGGAAGTCGAATTTTTCGACTAGCGACATTCGTTTTCTCTCTCATACCGTAAATTATACTCAACGTCGGAAGTAAAGCGCTGTATAGCAAATCAGATGCGCTATACAGCGCACTACTTCCGACGTTAAGTATAATGTGCGGTATAAGAGTAATATCGAATGTCGCTAGTCGACAACTCCAATTTTCAACTTAATGCATAATACAGTCGCCGTTCGATAACTGCATGTCTTTTAACTGCAACGCTTTTTAACTGCAAGACCGATAACTGCAACAACTTTGCAGTTATCGGACCGCAATCCGTCAAATCTGAAGTCAAAGTCATATTTGACATTGAAGTGACAAATCTCGCGAGGGGATTCTAAATGCATTCGAAAATGAAAATTGTTGAATATCTAGAAACATTTCAAAAGGACTTTTTCATTTCGATTTGTTTACTTGTTGTCTCTTCATTCTAGATGGGAGATTATAGATCTCCACTATTAAGGGGTTATATACCTTTTTGGTCGAGAAAAATGAGGGAAGTTTGAATTTATTTTCAAGTGCATAGCACCATTTTCAGTGGTATTTTTCTGAAAGTACAGTTTATCAACAACAAAAAAAAATACGTTTGATTTTGAAATGTACCAATTATTACTGGAATAATGGCCGTTTCCCCGAGCGCTATTTTTTTTTGCAGAGGCTTGCGGTGATCCTGATAGAGACTCAGCGGGTCAACCTCAATCAAAAAACTCATATTATTTCATTAGTTTAGAAGTGTGCCGTGTCCTTGAGCGATCGTTTTTATGAGTATTTTGTTTTCAGTGCAAACGGGAACGTTTTTCCCAAAAAATGCACGTTTTGAGCGCTAAAAATTGCATTAAAATTTTTTTGCGGCAAAATGTAACTGTATGTTTCAAAAAGCGATCATTCAAGGACTGGCGAATTTAATAACGAAAATTAAAAAAAAAAGATGAAAGAAATCGGTTCAGTAGTTTTTCCGCAATCAGGATCACGCAGTCATTTTTCGGAAAACTTTATTCCGAGATAATCGCGTGTAAAGTTTCAAGTTTAGCTTATGCGGCCGTGGCGAGGCGCCCTGCAAATCGCTCTAACTTTCTTCCTTTTGTTTAGATCTTTATGAAAATTTGTGAAAATGTTCTCAAGATGTTGTATTTGAAGATAATGCAATAAAAACTTTTTCGGTTATTTGAAAGCTAAAAATATAACCCCTTAATCAATGAAGCAAAATCACCATATATAGTTCACTTTCCGTAATTGTCATAAGAGATCCTGCTGACATTGATGTTGCTTTAACTTGCGTTATGTCAGCGGTTCCGAGCTTTCTGTCAAAATTTCATTCAAGAATTGAGTTCAGAAACGTCTCGTATAATGATCTTTTGTAGTGATGAACTTTATCTTCGCCTACATATTAGTTATGTAAAGTAGTTACTAAAACGCAATAAATTATGATGCGGAAATATGAATAACAAATTGATTAATCAAAAAGCTTGCCTATTATAGTTTTCTGCAATTTTTTGCCACTATTCAATTAAAAAAATACATTTCGACATCATTGAAAACAAAAATGGTAGTGACGGACCCCCCTCTGAATTTTGGCATGTGTCAAGTGTTGCAGTTATCGAACGGCATTCGATAACTGCAATGTAAACATGTTGCAGTTAGCGAACGCCGACTGTAGTAGGTTTTTTTTTTTAGGAGGAGGGGAAATTTGCAACCAAACCCCTGAGGTGACCTACCTCAGGGAGTGTGAGGTTGGTTTGAATCAGTGACCGGACCCACTAAAACCCCTTCTGTCTCCAGCCCATAATACTCCCCGGGACGACCGCTAAGTATTGCTGCGGGGAGCGGCTTTTATGCTTTGAGCAATCTCCTGTCTCTATAAGTCTCTTAGCTAATTAGCTAACTAACCTGGAGACTGGCCGTTAGCAAATATCTTAAATACCAATATAGTTCACTCACGTGAAATTATGCAGACAAATTGAAAATGACAGAAGCGTTAGTCACCTTTTCGACCGCTAGGTGCGCCACTTCTGATTTTGTTCTACACGACATGCGAAAAAGAGTAACTTTTAAGAATAATATTACCCTTATGGGTACACTGAAAAAAATGCACATTTTATTCTGAAGTGGACTCGGCCGAATATTTTATAATAATGAAGTTCGCCTATGTATGAGGCAATCCATGGGTGGTGTTCCACGGTTTGTACGTTTGTCGACCTCCGACAATATTTTGAGTTGTAAAATGGCGACTTCCGGTGTCTGGAAAACTGCCGAAAATGACCAAATACCACCTAATATGAGTGTTTTTTAACTAGAATGACGCTCAGAGGCCAGAAATTGTCTCCAAATGCCAGTTGTAAATCCAAGATGGCGACTTTAGGTTTCTGAAAAACAGCGGCAAATGACCAAATATGGGTATTTCCGCGATTGTTATGATGCACTGAAGCCACAAATCGACCTCAGACAACATTTTGAATTGTGAGATAGCGACTTCCAGTGACTGGAAAAGAGACGAAAATGACCAAATACCACCTAATATGGATGTTTCTTTAACCAGAATGACGCTTAGAGGCCAGAAATTGTCTCTGAATACCATTTTGAAATCCAAGATGGCGACTTCCGGTTTCTAAGAAACAGTGAGATATGACCAAATACCACCCAATATGGGTATTTCTGAAATCGTGATGATGCACTGAAACCACAAATCGACTTCAGACAACATTTTGAATTGTAAAATGGCGACTTTTGGTGACTGGAAAACTGCCGAAAATGACCCAAAAACAACCAAATATGGGTGTTTCTTTGAGCAGAATGATGCTCAGAGGCCAGAAATTGTCTCCAAATGCCATTTTGAAATCCAATATGGCGACTTCCGGTTCCTAAACAACAGTGGCAGAAGACCAAAAAACACTCATTATGGGTATTTCCGGAATTGTTATGATGCACTGAAGCTACAAATCGACCTCAGACAACATTATGAATTGTAAGATGACGACCTCCGGTGAATAGGAAACTGCCGAAAATGACCAAATACCACCCAATATGGGTATTTCTTCAACCGGCCGATTTCCATCCAATGTGAGATGCTTCGATACCAGAATGATACGCAGCAGCTAGAATCGACCACAGACACCATTTTGAATTCTAAGATGGTGACTCCCGGTTTCTGGAAAACAGCCGAAAATGACTAAATAACACCTATTATTGGTGTTTCTTAAACCAGAATGACGCTCAGGGGCCGGAAATTGTCTCCAAATGCCATTTTAAAATCCAGGGTGGTGACTTCCGGTTTCTGGAAAATAGCCTAAAGTGACCAAATACCACCCAATATGAGTGTTTCTTTAACCAGAATGATGCATGGAGCTAAAAATTGACCTCAGACACCATTTTGAATTGTAAGATGGCAACTTCTGGAAAACAGCCGAATACTACGACCAATAATTTCAAACGATATAAACAAATCGCAAGAAATCAATGAATTTGGAATGTTGAAAATTATTAAATTAAACACAAAAATAGGCGGGAAGAAGTTTGCCGGGTCAGCTAGTAAATACATAAATATACTGGTTAAAGCAAAGCTGCAAGTGATTAATACGAAGATTAGAACTCGAAAGCAAAAAATTTGAATGGATAAAAAAAACCAAAATAAACTTTCAAAGCGAAGAAAACTAAACATTAAATAATAGTTTTTGCATAACAGTTGTTATCACTAATTATGTTTGTTTTGTTGAACATCTTTTATATATAATATAATAAAGCTTTTAAACCAATTACAACATTATATGTATCCATACTTAATTTGTTAGATTGATAGAACATTCAAGTGTTATCTAAGCTAAAAGTTGCACAACAACCATATACGACTATTGACAACCATTCCTGTAGGAGCCTATGACCACTGCTACCATTAGTTAGATATATTGTGGTATATTGACAACCATTGTGCGGTTTCTCCTTTTATCTTCTCCACGAGTAATTGAAACCTTCATTTAATTGTACACTTCGTGGCCTGATCATTGAGCTTGAGCTTGACGGCCGCACATTTCGTAGTTGCTTCCCGTGATGGATCTGAGCTAGTGAAGTTACACAGGGAACCACGTATATAGCAACTTGGGATTAGTTTACCAGTTGAATATTTCTTCTTAGTGCCTCGATAAGCTACATCACATTATATTATCAATATTTAACTCCCGGAATGGCGTTAGTTTTACATACCAACAATATACGCACGAAATCTGCAACTTGAGTCAACTAAATCTAAAATTGAGTAAATTCAGTTTCGTGTGTGAAAATGTCGGTCACACGCTCACAGAAATTCAACAACAATGCACAGTGGTACAGTAAGGCAATGTAGGCGGACATGAGTTTTTCGATGCGATTTTGTGGTTTTAGAGTAAATTTTTTTCTAAGAACTTGTTTCTTATATTAAGTCTATTTTTTATGTGCAAATGAAAATTAGAGTGGTCCTGAAATCGACTAAATAAAAATACTAACTTTTTTATTTGCAGAAATAAATGTTTACATTCATCGGCACAGTTGTAGATCAACTAATTTTAAGCAAATTTCGGTATTTCTTCACAATATTTATACAATATTTGTTCTTAATATGATACAAAAAAAATATTTATATTTGCCCTAAACGGAAACATCAATATATCAAAAGGGCCTATTTTTAAAATAGAAATAGTGAAGAGTCCATCTGTACAATATATCGACAATGTTTTTTCGTCAAAATTGGCGTATTTTTGATTAAAGTTACCGAAGAAAACTTTGTCTTTAAATTTGAATTGAAAAATAGAGCGAAATGGCTTAGAATTAGTTGGTTTACAATTATTTATGCAAATAAAACCAAGTTAGTTTGTTTTTTTTTTCGTTGATTTTAGGACCACCCTAATTTTCATTCGCACATAAATAGAGGACTATGTATAAGAAACAACTTTTTACAAAAACTATGGCTTTAAATCGCAAACCAAAATCGCAACGAAAAGCTTATGTCCCATGAATTGCCTTACTGTACCACTGTGCAATGAGTTTAGTTACCTTTTTCACCACAAGAGGGGGTGTTCCCTGTCTGTCTTTACGGAAATATATGGAAAATTAGAGAGTGAACTATATTGTTATTTTAAGATATTTGCCGTTAGCTAACACTGGCGTGTTGGTGGTCAACCTGTCGCCTGCTTTGCAACTCTAGGACTATTTGAGAGGCGGCTGCACAAACCGCCCTCCAGATGTTCGAGTCTTCACACATCCTATGAACTTGGTTGTCCGGAGTAGTGTCTGGCCCGCTCATAGCCATCATGTCGCTCCACGCACGCGCAAAACGAGGACATACGAAGAAAACATGCTCAGCAGTCTCTTCCGCATCCAGGCACTCGGGGCACATGGGGGACTCCGCATGCCCGAACCTGTATAGGTACTGCCTGAAGCAACCATGACCCGACAGAATCTGTGTCAGGTGGAAGTTGACTTCTCCATGGCGTCTCCTGACCCACCCGGATACCACCGGAATAAGTCGGTGCGTCCATCTACCTTTCGTGGAGTTAGACCATTCCTGCTGCCATCTGATCATCGATAGTGATCTTCTGGTACCTCGTATGCCCCTTGTGTCACGTTGATCGAAGCATTCTACGTCCTTCTTAATGGCTATGCTGATAGGCATCATGCCGGACAGGACCCAAATTGCGTCGTATGACACTGTACGGAACGCACTCGCAACCCTCAGGCACATGAGCCTGTAGGTACTTTCCAGTTTGCCACGATAACTGTTAGTACCTAGCGCTTTGGACCACACTGGCCCACCATACCTAAGTATGGACGAAACCACGCTGGCAAGAAGTTTACGCTTGCTGCCATTCACCGCTGAGCTGTTCGACATCATTCGAGATAGTGCTGCAATAGCAGTTGAAGCCCTCTTGCAAGCATAGTTGACGTATAATAGTAGGTGTATAGCACTAAGTGCAATAATACGTCAAAATGCTCAACGTTGAGTTCACTCTTCTATACAGTCGCCATTCGATAACTGCAAGACTTTTAACTGCTACGCTTTTTAACTGCAAGACCGAGAACTGCAACAACTTTGCAGTTATCGGACCGAAATCTGTCATATATGATGTCAAAGTCATATTTGACATTGAAGTGACAGATCTCGCGGGGAGATACTAAATGCATTCGAAAATGAAAATTGTTAAATCTCTAGAAACATTTCAAAAGGACTCTTTCATTTCTCTCGATTTTTCATTCTTCATTCTAGATGGGAGATTATAGATCTCCACTATTAATCAGTAAAGCAAAATCACCATGTTATGAGGTTTACCACAGACAGACGTCCAAGCAAGAACAACATTAATCAAAAATTCTGTGAAAATTTTCAAAGAGAATTGCGTTATAAATCACTTGTACACTAGTGCCGCCTGGAGACCTTATCGCTACAATACTTTTTTTTCGCTGGTGCGTTATACAGCGCACTTTTTGCGACGTAAGGTACAAAACCGTATGAATAACCGTATTAGTCTGTTCTCTGTGCTTAAACTAGTTAGATGGATTTGACTTATAATGGAGGTTGTCATACTACTACTTCAATGGATTTTTCTATTGAACTAGTATTATAACATGTGGTTGTAGTGTAGAAGCCTCATGGGCGGATTAAGGCGTAGCAGGCGGTCGCTTGCTCGCCAATCATTGGAGAGCGCCAAGTGTGGGAGCGAAAAGACTGAAAAAAAAAACAAATTTTAAACCACAGTAATAAGTTGAATGTTCGGCAAATATAGTTGGCTTTTTTTCTGGCTTGCTTATCGAGTCAATAAAAAACGCTCTCAATTGTTAATATGTGCAAAATTGGAACGGAAAGTTACATCCGGATTTCGGTCCAGTTCGGTCGAGAATCGGAACATGCTCGTTCCGCTCTGTTTTAAATCCGGTGTGATTGGCTTCGTTACGGTCCGCTCAAAGTCTAGGAACGAAAATTGTCAATTTTCTCGGGCAAGCGTTATTTTAATGAAAATAAATCATCGAGTCTATCATGCATGTTAGAAACAGTCTGATTGAATAGAGGTTTCCCGTCAAAAAGTTTATTCGCTCAAACGATGTCTTTTGATTTTGAAAACCGATCCTCATTTAATTTTTTTTCTTTGGGGGTTGTAACTATTGAAAAAAAAAACGAAAAATGCACATTTTACCCCATCCTGCCGAACACACTTTTTTTACGTTTTACCCTTTTTCCTCTGAGATTAGTGGTGAATTTCATTCAATGAGGCAAATAAAGATGGGGAGATAGCGGGAGAAGAATGCTTATGCTACAAGTATACCATGTTCATGAACTAAACTTAATTAGGCAAGATCTCACACTCGAAACACGAACCGTGTTGTTCGATTCACGTTGTTTTTTGACCATGACGTTGTTTAGGATTTGCTCTTATCCAGCTTTTTACGCAACATAATGGCGGTTGCTTTAATGCGTGTTAGTAATATGCGAACCTCTCTGCTTACGTCAGATTTGCGAATTCTGAAAAATTGGCAACACAAATGTTGCCAGATATATTTTTCTTTTGATAAAATATATGAAGACTAGCAATACTCAGAGGGTGAATGCGAAGAAAGTGTTGTGAGCCAAACGAACATGTCGAAATTCGAGCCAAACGAACAAGAAAGGTAACACATTGAAAGGTATTGCAATAAGGTTCAATAAAGAATATATTTATTTTTACACGTTTTTCATGTTCTATTGCTAAAACATGAATTGAGAATGCTCCAAAGTTGCATCATCACAGTGATTTTTAACTGGTGGTTCATAAACCCTTTGTTTGGTCTACAGAATAATGATGAAAGTATATAAAATTAAACATAAACATAAAATTTAACACCTTCACGGTTTTTGTGATGAACTTTATTATTCCCCAGGACTTCCACCGTCACCATCAGTTATACGAGCCGAGTTAGTCAACATTGCGCTTTGAGAAGAGATCTGGCACCTCTGACATGTGAAACCTAGTTGCCAAATCAGTGGTTTTTTTCATCGCTTATCTCTCCCTCTGAGGATCTCTAATGAAGACTTCGAACTGACGTAAGCAGAGTTGTCGAAAGGGTGCATTATAGCGTTCGGCATTATGGCACGTAAAAAGCTGGATACTGACTAACTTTTTTTCCGCACCTTCATGTATATATCTCATTAAGGGCATCCTTAACGGTGCGCTTCTATACCCCGTTTGGCAGTGCTCTATCATCACTTCATACCGTACCGGTCGCTGCTAAATGCGCTAGAGAAATAGCAGCCGGCAATCATCGCCCTCTCAAATTTGGCAGCCCGATAGCAGCGCTACTAAGGGCATCCTTAACGGTGCGCTTCTATACCCCGTTTGGCAGCGCTCTATCATCACTTCACACCGTACCGGTCGCTGCTAAACGTGCTAGAGAAATAGTAGCCGAGCTTCCAGGAAGCATCGCGCTCTCAAATTTAGCAGCCTGCTGAAGGTTTATACTGGATGAAACGTCAAACTGAAACGATAGCAACGACCGGTGTGAAAACGGGTGAGTGAGCAAAATAGCCGCGCTGTACACAGCCGCCATAACAACTTAAATTGTACCGCACTGTTAAGGATGCCCTAAAGGTGTATGCTGGAGAAACGTCAAACAGAGACGATAGCAACGACCGGTGTGAAAACGGGTGAGTGAGCAAAATAGCCGCGCTGTACACAATCGCCATAACAACTTAAATAGTAGTCGATCAGCCATTCCCGTTTCTTTTTATTTCGAGGCTTTGTAAACTAACAGAAGTTACTTATGATCGTTATAGTGATTCAAGTTTGAAGTATAAAGGTCGCTGCATCAAGTTTCGACCCTTATAGCGTCTCTACAGCACGTGTTTATTCACAATTTCCCTTTGTTTAGTCGATCAGCCATTCCCGTTGTGTACGTTCTTTGTTTGAGTTTTTCTATCCAGCTTTTCACGTACCATAATGGCGGTCGCTATAATGCGTGTTCGTAATATGCGAACCTCACTGCTTACGTCAGATTTGCGATTTCTGAAAAATTGGCAACACAAATGTTGCCAGAAATATTTTTCTTTTGATAAATTGTATGAAGACTTCAAACTGACGTAAGCAGAGTTGTCAAAAGGGTGGGTAATTTATTACGAACTTCGCATTATAGCGTCCGCCATTATGGCGCGTAAAAAGCTGGATAGTTTTAACTGAGAATTATATTCAAAAGTGTTTAAATGTGAGTGACAAGTTTGAGTTTTGCGTGAGAACCGCGTCAAAGTCGCTGAGCATCGCATGTCTGATATCGCGAAAGAGGCTGGGCGCAGCCTTACTTCAGATAACAAAAAGGAAGAAGAGGAAAATAAAGCCCAGGCGCAGGGATAGCTGACTGAAGGTGAAAAAATTATTAGGGGCTTTATTATTGCGATTCTTAAGATTTATGGCATTTTGAAACTTTAAACGCGTTTTCTCAAAACCATGTTTCCAAAATCGGCGAGCAGTAGAACTTAAAAAGTTTACATCCGATTGACTTGATATTTTAACTGTAGCTTCTTCATTAGATTATCTAGTGAGGTACACACGATTTTAGCGATTGATTAACAACAACAAAAGTGATAAACAATTAAAGTCGATTTTTTATGTCGAAAATGAATTTTTTTCTTCAGACCGTTGCCATTTTGCGAAGAATTCTAAAAATATAATCATGTGTACTTCACTAGCGACACTTATGTAGATAATGAAAAAAATTGTTTTGGTTATAGGTGGCGTTGGGCACGACTTCTACTGCTCGCCGCGGAAGAACTTTAAAAAAAAGTGGTTCACGGCAATCGCTGTACAGCCGCCTTACCTTACCTTACCAATCAGACGAGAGCCGTGGTGGCTCGTGCTGTATCAAGAATTTGTCGCCATGTTGCTCGGTTTTGGGCTGTGTTTCGCCAGTTCCCCAGGCGTCTCATCACCCGCAAGTCTCCTTCGATTTGGTCGAGCCATCGTGCACGCTGCGCCCCTCTATTCCTGGTGCCGGCAGGGTTGCTGAAGAGAAGTGATTTCACAGGGTTGCCGTCCGGCATCCTTACGACATGACCGGCCCACCGCAACCTATTAACTTTCGCCAGGTGTGCAATGGGATTCTCTCCAAGCAGCGCGTGCAGTTCGTGGTTCATGCGCCGTCGCCATTCTCCGTCGTCCGTCTGTACTCCACCGTAGATAGTCCGTAGCACCTTCCGTTCAAAAACTCCAAGAGCGTTAAGGTCCTCCGCGAGAAGCGTTGTCGTCTCGATCCCGTAGAGAACTACCGGTCTTATCAGGGTTTTGTACAGCGTCAACTTCGTGCGTCGTCGCACTCGATTCGATCGAAGTGTCTTCTGGAGTGAAAAGTAGGCACGATTTCCTGCCTGGATGCGTCTCTGGATCTCTTTGCTGGTGTTATTGTCGGCGGTCACCAGTGACCCCAAATACACGAACTCATCGACCACCTCAAGCTCATCACCGCCCACAGAGACTTGAGTTGGGAGGCTGATGTTGTTCTCCTTGGAGCCTCTCGCTCGCATGTATTTTGTTTTCGACGCATTTATCCGCAATCCGATCCGTCCAGCTTCGGCTTTCAGTCGGGCGTAAGTTTCCTCCGCCGTCGCAAAGTTACGTGATATGATGTCGAAGTCATCCGCGAAGCCCAGAAGCTGAACAGACCTTCTGAAAATTGTGCCCCTCGTGTCGATGCCCGCCCTCCGGATCACACCCTCAAGGGCGATGTTAAACAGCAAACAGGAAAGTCCATCACCTTGTCTCAACCCTCTGCGCGATTCAAAGGGACTCGAGAGTATCCCCGAAACACGCTCGTAGCACATCACTTGCGCCATGGTAGCTCTGATCAATCGAGTCAGTTTATCCGGAAATCCGTTGTCGTGCATGATCTGCCATAGCTGTTCTCGATCGGCTGTATCATAGGCCGCCGTGAAGTCAATGAAGATGTGATGTGTGGGCACGTTGTGCTCGCGACATATCTGTAAGATCTGTCGGATTGAGAAGATCTGGTCCGTGGTGGCACGGGCTCTCATGAAACCTGCTTGGTACTGGCCCATGAACCTCCTGGTTCAAGGTGATAGACGACGGAACAGGATCTGTGAGAGTATTTTGTAGGCGGCATTGATAAGCGAGATGCCGCGGTAGTTGCGGCACTCCAGCTTTTCGCCCTTCTTGTAGATGGGGCAGATAACTCCCTCCATCCACTCGTCTGGCAGTTTTTCCTCCGCCCAAATCCTGGAAATGACCCAGTGCAAAGCTGGTCATGTCGTTCCGTGCCCGTTTGTAATTGGCCTTGTTCTCTCTCGTTGACCTGCCCAGGTATATCGCCCAGGTCCGGTTCTTCTCATTCACCGCTGCCTCGCACTCCCCGTCATACCAGTCGTTTCTGCCACTCGGTGCTTCCACTCCTAGTGTCGCCGTTGCGGTCTCCACGATAGCTGTGCGAATGCTGCACCAGCCGTCTTCGAGAGGCAATGCGCCCAGCCTCTCCGCTGTGGGTAGCACCGCTTCAAGCTGTTGCGCGTATTCCTCCGCAGCCTGGGAGTTCCGGAGCTGCTTAATGTTGAGCCGCGGGGTTCGGCGATGTCGCGCGTGGTATACGGTCGACAGTTTTGAGCGCAATGATACCGCAACTAGGTAGTGGTCCGAGCCAATATCCGCACCGCGATAGGTACGTACGTTTGTAATGTCAGAGAAGAACCGGCCGTCGATGAGAACATGGTCAATTTGATTTGCTATACGTTGGTCAGGTGATCTCCAGGTGGTTTTGTGGATGTCCTTACGGGGAAAGAAGGTACTTCGGACTGCCAGTCCTCGGGAAGCTGCGAAGTTGACGCATCTCTGGCCGTTGTCGTTCACGATGTGCAGGCTATGTTGGCCGATCACCGGCTTGTACATTTCTTCCCTACCGATCTGCGCGTTCATGTCCCCGATGACGATCTTGATGTCTCTACGCGAGCAGCTATCGTAGAGTTTCTCCAGCTGTGCGTAGAACTCTTCTTTCTCTACATCGGGTCTTCCTTCGTGAGGGCAGTGCACTTTGAGGATGGTGTAGTTGTAGAACCGGCCTTTTATTCTCAACAAACACAACCTGTCGCTGATCGCCTGCCACTTGATCACACGACTGTGTATCCTGCCCAGCACTATGAAGCCGGTACCCAGCTCATTGGTTGTGCCGCCGCTCTGGTAGTACTGTGCCCTGCGGCCACAAATCCTCCGTACCTTCTCTCCTTTCCGGCAAAGCTCCTGGAGCGCAACGATGTCGAAGTGGCGGGGTTCTAGCTGATCCAGCAGAATCCGGTCGCCACCCGGGGCGTTCAGCGATCTACAGTTACATGTACCGAGCTTCCAATCGTCGTCCTTATTTCGTCGCCTAGGTCGTTGCCAATTGTTCCGGTCCGTATTCAATTCTTGATTGTTCGTAGTATTTTAATGTTTCGGCATGCTGCCTTACTAGGGCTGCGGATGCCTAGTCTCGCGACGGGGCTGCCGTCTTGGGTGTAGCTGGCGAGACGCCGCATTTCATAATTCAGCCGTCCGCTCCGGATCAGACGCTGTTTGAGCCGCCCCTAACATGGGGAACAGACGCTCGGACAAGCTGCCCTCCTGTACAGCCGCCATTTTGTAAAAAAATAGTAATGATTTTTTTTCTCTATTCTTCAAGAGTTGCTTAATCCAATGATATATTATTTATATACCTTATATTTCAAATGTCCTTTAGAAAAATCATGAAAAAGCCTTGTTTTTTTAGCATTTGGCAAATATTATTACAGTCCCTATATTTACAGTCTGGCGGAGTGGATTCGGGAACCAATTCAAACTGTTATAACGGGAACCAGTCAATGGAAATTCGAAACGACTGGTTCCCATTTTAACAGTTAAAATTGGTTCCCGAATCCACTTCGCCAGACTAGTAAAACATACAGTGACTATAGATATTACCCCTTGAATAAATGTTTTAACGAATAGTTTATTTCATTAAACGAATAGTTTATTTCATTAAGTTTTTTCCTCTGGCTTTTCGAGTAATGGTTCACATAGTTTTTCTCTATAATATCAAACTTTCGATTCATTTTCGGCTACGGCGAAATAGCTTAGCATATCGTACTGGCAAACGAATGTTAGTGATGATTATGAGCTTTCCATACTTGTTCGTGTCCAGTACCGATATACTTCCTCTGCATGTACTATCCTCTGTATGTACTTAGATATTGTATCGGTCATCCATAATTACTCGATAGTGGCTAAAAAGGATGAATTTCAGGATCAGGCTTATGCAACCAGAGAAAACTGAGGCAGAAGCATTTAACGGTGAACATAAATTCAGAAGTTCGTTTTTCACTGAATGGTTTTATACCGCCCTTACGTTTGTTCAATTTTTCTAAGTAGGGCATTTTGTTAAGCAGCGGGACTGTCTCGCAAAATGCGGGACGTCTGGTCGTTTAACTTAACAACACATGCGCCTCGATTGTGATGATTTAGAAGAATTGGTACAGAAGGATCTGCATAAAAGGGCAACGAAGAAGCTTTTTAGTAGCAGTTGCATTATCTGGCCCGGGAACAACGAATCAGTACGGGTGATAAAATGGATACGGATGAGAGTTAGATAGAATTTTTGGATTGGTCATCAAAAATCAGCGAGTGATGGTCACGGTCATAATTTACTGTTTGTTCGAAAAGGGTTACATTCCACATTATAGTGCGTTTTCGCAAAAGTTTTGCGAATATGATCGCCGATCGGTTGAAGAGCATACATGAATTGAAGCAAGCATAAGTAAGAAATCTTGCCAAACTACTTACACATTTGATTGCCGAAGGTGGGTTTAGTGTTATCAGTTCAGAAGGTGATAAATAGAATGAAAGTTGATGGAAAACGACAAAGTTACGCTTTGGTTGGCGAGGCAAATTATATTGAGAATAGATTTAATGTCTCAAGATTTTCATTAATTTCATCCTAGTTTTAAGCTGGAAGATTTCAAGGATAGTTTGCCACTATTTCTGAAACATTTTCTTAAAAGAGGAAATACAGTCGCAGCAGCAACGAATCAGTCTTTCTAAACGGATGCTGGATACCTCCGAATCGAGAGTTAAGTTTTATTCTCGTTATTTTACGAGTTGCGGAGGGACTTTTTTGGTGCAGTTCCGAAAGAATTTTGTCAGGTAATGTGTTATTTGAATTTGCGTGCAATAGTTTTTTTATAGTAAATAAACTGATGCTTGGTTTTGTCAACAATATCATTGCACGATGACGTCACAAAACAAGAAGAAGTAAGGGATTTGACAGTTTTCGGGGGTTTGTTTACATAGTAACATTTTCGGCTCGAATAAAAATGCGGAAGTGTCTTGTTAAAAATTGCGTTTCCAAGAATAGACCAAAAGATCACAGTAACGAATTCGCATAGGCGAAGAGTTTTCCCATCTTTTTCGTACTCGTATCATTCATTTTCACTCCTAACACATAAAAAGTGAATTGAACACATTGTAAACCAACCCGTGGGAAGTGTCAGAAAAGTGAGGTTATTTTTCGTGTGCAAAGATCTATTCCAGTACCAAGAACATGTCAAAAATGACAATGTTGCCAAAAGGTTGGGGTAAATAATATTTTGCAGTGCTGCGAGAACGTAAATTTCCAAACTCAACATTCATGCAAGGTGAAAAAAATATTCAACATTCATGCATTTTCAACTTTTTAAAAAAATAATAGTAAATTTAATACTCATGGAAAAAATCTTGGAAAAACGCACTATTAATCTTTGAATGCAAAGTACTTCGAATCTTTGAATGCAAAGTACTTCGAAGAAAAAATATAAAAATAGGGGGTAAGGTCCGGTTGGTAAACGACTGGGCAATGCAGTACACCCGTAATAGTTGGCATAAAATAGACCCCAGTGTGGTCCATATCATAATGCCCAGCAACTCCTATCCCTACCTCCACGTGGTACCGACTGGGATACGAGCAACCAAGGGAATCGGTGAACCGGTGGGAACTTGGTCGTATGCTGACAGGGAAGGGGGAGTTGTTCTCCTTGGAGAGCAGCTTGTCTGAGCGTCTGTTCTCTAGGTCAGGGGCGGCTCAAACAGCGACTGATCCGGAGCGGACGGCTGAACTATGAAATGCGGTGTCTCGCCAGCTACACCCAAGGCGGTAGCCCCGTCGCGAGACTAGGCATCGCAGCCCTAGTAAGGCAGCATGCTGAAAATAAACATACTACGAATAATCCAGAGAATGATACGAATCGGAACAATCGGTATAGACCTAGGCAAACGAAAAAGGACAACGATTGGAAACTTGGTACTTGGAATGTTAGGACTCTGCTCGAACCGGCACGCGTTGGCATCTTGGCCAGAGAGCTACGGAAGGCAAAAGTGGAGGTAGCAAGACAACATACAAGAGGTGCGTTGGCGTAAAACCGGGGAACGTGAATTCCGGGCGGTCGATCCGACCGCGGGCACTTCTTTCAAGTATCACATCTACTACAGTGGCGGCGATAGAGCGGAACGGGGCGTCGGTTTCGTACTACTTGGAAACCAAATAAAGCGTGTTATTAGGTGGAGGCCTATTAATGACCGTCTATGCGTATCGAGGATCAAGGGCAGATTCTTCAATTACAGCCTTATCAACGTGTACGCACCGACAAACGATAAAACCGATGACGTAAAAGAGGAGTTCTATGAGCTCCTCGAGAAAACGTATGGAGAATGCCCATAACACGATATAAAGATCGTCATCGGAGATACGAACGCACAAGTCGGACGAGAGGAGTTCTTTCGCCCCGTTATTGGTGGGGAAAGCCTTCACTCTAGCACTAACGACAACGGCTTGAGGCTAGTGAACTTCGCCACGGCCAGGGGAATGGCCATCTGTAGCACCCATTTTGTACGACACCCCAATGGAGAGGCCTACTCCCAGATCGACCACATGCTGATCGACGGCCGGCACTTTTCAGACGTCATAGATGTGCGGTCCTTTCGAGGGCCAAACATAGACTCGGATCACTATCTCGTGGTAGGCAAGATTCGCGCCCGGTTGTCCAATGTATTTAAATCGAGATCGCGAGGAAGATACATCTGGACATCCAGAGGTTATCAGCGGAAGGAGTTGCTGCAGAGTATGCTCGGAAAGTTGATAGACGGATCGGTGGACCAGCTGGAGTGGATCTGAAGGAGCAGTGGAAGCGCATCCATGATGCGGTCAGCGAAACAGCGCGAGAAGTGATAGGCATGACAACGGGAACCACGCGTAGTGGGTGGTTCGATGCTGAGTGCCTAGAGGTGACGGAGGAGAAGAATCGAGCCTACGCCAACACGTTAGTAGCAGCTAATCGTGTAACGCGCCAGATGCGGGAGAAATACCGAGAGGCAAGAGCTGCCGAAAAGAGGCTTCATCGCCGTAAGAAACGTGAGCACTTCGATCACGTCCTCGCGGAGGCGGAGAATTGCTTCACCAGGCACGACACGAGGAGCTTCTATAGAACGATCAACGGAATGAGGAACAGGACCGTGCCAGTACCTGCCATATGCAATGACAGGGAGGGGAACCTGATTACCGATAAATCGCAGGTGGCCAGGCGCTGGAAGCAACATTTCGAAGTGGTGTTGAATGGCGAGGAAGGGAGAAGAGTCGTCGAGGGGAACAGGATAGAAATTGGGGAGGACGGACAAGCTTTGGACCCACCAACATTGGACGAGGTGAAGAATGCTTGCAAAGAGCTAAAAAACAACGAAGCCGCTGGAAAGGACGGTTTACCGGCCGAACTTTTCAAAGTTGGGAGCGAGCGGCTGTGTAGTGCAATCCACCAGATTATCCTAAGGGTATGGTCTGGGGAACAACTACCTACGGACTGGTTGGAAGGACTCATATGCCCTATCTACAAGAAGGGACATAGACTCGAGTGTAGTAATTATCGAGGCATAACCCTCCTCAATTCCGCTTACAAAATTCTCTCCCGTATCCTGTTCCAGCGACTGAGGCCGTTGCAGGAAGCCTTTGTTGGAGAATACCAATGCGGTTTTCGAGTGGGGCGATCTACAACGGACCAGATGTTCACCTTGAGACAAATTTCGAGAACACAACTTGCAGACACGTCATCTGTTTATTGACTTTCGAGCGGCGTACGATACAGTGAAACGCAACGAGCTGTGGCAAATAATGCTAGAACATGGTTTCCCAACTAAACTGATTAAACTGATACGTGCTGACGGTTTCACATCATTCGTCAGGACAGTGGGCGAATTTTCGGACGCGTTTGTGACGTTAGATGGTCTGAAGCAAGGTGACGGGCTCTCGAACTTGCTGTTCAACATAGCTTTGGAAGGTGCGATACGAAGGGCAGGTGTGCAGAGGAGCGGCACCATCATCACTAAGTCTCACATGCTTTGGGCTTTGCGAACGACATTGATATGATTGGTGTTAACCGTAGAGCAGTTGAGAAGGCCTTTACGGCTCTCAAAAGGGAAGCTGTGAGAGTTGGACTCACCATAAACACTGCCAAAACGAAGTACATGGTGGCTGGCAGAGAGCGTGGTAATTCTACGGGTGTTGGTGCTGCGGTGGAGATGGATGTGGATACTTTCGAAGTGGTCGACGAATTTATTTATCTTGGTACTCTCGTGACATGTGACAACGAGGGGAGCCGCGAGGTGAAGAGGCGGATTGCGGCGGCGAATAGGGCTTATTACGGATTGCGTAGCCAGCTTAGGTCCCGTAGCCTACAGATCCGTACGAAATTTGCGCTCTGTAGGACTCTGATCCTCCCGGTGGCGCTCTACGGACATGAATCGTGGACGTGAAAGGAGGCCGATCAACGAGCGCTTGGGGCCTTCGAGCGTATCCTGCGTTCAATACTCGGAGGCAAACTAGAGAACGGGGTGTGGCGCAGGCGCATGAATCACGAGCTGTACGAAGTATACAAACACGCTGATATTGTCAAGCTGATGAAACACGGCAGTTTACAGTGGGCTGGCCCTGTAGCACGGATGGCAGATGAGCGACCGGCAAAGATAATATTTAGTAGAGAACCGGATAGAGGCCGACGACTTCGAGGCAGACCGCGCACGCACTGGATGTGTGCTGTCGACGAGGATGCCAGAGCAGCGGGTGTAAGGGGAGACTGGAGAGTAGCAGCCCAAGACCGAGTTTTGTGGAGACGTATTCTGGATTCGGCATAGGATCTTAATGATCTGTCGCCATTAAAGTAAAAGTAAGTAAGGGGGTAAGGTCCGACGGGAAACGTCTATTCGTATACATAAAAATATGTATGAGCATCATCAACTAAATGAATAACTTGCAACTTCCGTAACTTTTTTAGGATGAACAAAAGTGATTCTTCTATGCGGCACAAACTTTGGTATAGATCATTGAACACAAAAAATAATTTCACTTTTTTGAAAGTTCAAGGAGGTTGGCTTACAAGGTGTATGATTTTTTTATTCTTCGTTTAGTGAGTTTGTGCTGTTAAAGGGAAAACATTTGTAATGAATATGGAAAATAAAATAAAAATTTATGAATATGAAGGAATTCCTTACCACCGGACAGAAACGCTATCCAGCTTTTTACGCACCATAATCACAGACAAACAGACGTACCACGAGATTTATTTCCGTGGATCAAAAAAACGGTCCTTTCGAATGAGTTTCAGTTATGCGGAATATTCCCGCCGCAGAGGTGATGGCGCTGATGTGCCTTTTCCTTTGAACTCAGTTGACAGTATTTGAGCACCGTGTTGCCAAAATCAGCAGAAAAGCTGAAAGTTTATCTTTTGCGGAATATGTCCAGTAGGTGTCGCACAAGTTGATCGGAACCACAATTTTCTTAGAATTTTGTATGCAGTGGTACGTCTGTTTGTCTGTGCCATAATGGCGGGTGCTGTAATGCGCGTTCGTAATTTGTGAACCTCTCTGCTTACGTCAGATTCGTGATTACTGCAGTTTTGGAAACATTGATGTTGCCAGATTTATTGTTATTCGTGCGAAATACATGAAGAGTCAAACTGACGCACACGCTCGTAAATAATAACTCTAAAATGAGTAACATTTGACGCATTTTCGTAAAAAGTGAAACAACTCTTAAATTGAGTAACTCCACAAATACTCAAAACTGAGTAACACTAGGCGTCTTTAAAATGAGTCATTATTACTCAAAATTTGAGTACGACATTACTCTCTTTTTGGGTACAGTTAAGTTTCTTTACTGGCTAGAAATCCGCCACGGCCAATAAACAACACCACATGTTCATCACTAATTACCTTGTAATGAAAGTAAACAGTTATAATGCCTTCTGAGGCGCACACAATTAAAAAACATATGTCACAAACTGAAGCACATCGTAACCATCTTTCAAAATGGACGTCGTTATATGCGACGTTACTCAGAAAGAAGTTATATGAAGGGAACCCAAAAAGTGAGTCAAAGTTACTCAAAATGAAAAAGGACTTCTACTCATTTTTTGAAGTCTACGAACATCGTTCTAAACTGAGTCAGAGTTGCTCAGTTCATGAGTTATTATTTACGAGCGTGCAAGCAGAGTTGTCAAAACGTTAGGTAACATATTACGAATTTTTCATTATAGCGTCCGCCATTATGGCGCGTAAAAACCTGGATACTGAATAAATCCGACCCGAAAATTTTACAAGCTCATGTATACAAACCTTTCTGAACAGTCAAATCTCTTTTTATCTCTTTCTTTATGTGGCTTACACACTTAATTTATCTCGGTAAACTTCCCAACAGCTAACCTAGCTCGGCGAAATTTTTCAACAAATGTCAGTAAAAGATTTCGACAAACCATCAGCAAACCAGCATGGATTGACATTTTGTTTACTGAAGTTCTTGAAAATTCTGCCGAAAACTTGTAAATCAATTCACTGAATTTATCAGCTGTTGAGTTCTCGACAATAAAATCTAAAGGCCACGTTTGCGTTGCGTTGACACTAATTCGACAGAAAATGTATGGAATAACTGTCAAATTGCCGCAGCCGCAACGTATGAATTGTGTTTAGACCTTAAGTCTGCGTGTGTATGCTATAATATGCGTGTTCGTAGCCTCATCAATGGCTTATGCTATAATGCGTGTTCGTAATTTGCGTGCAGCGTATTTTTAATACAGATATCTGCATATCCAGCTTTTTACGCACCATAATGGTGGTCGCTATAATGCGTGTTCGTAATATGCGAACCTCTCTGCTTACGTCAGATTTGCGATTTCTGAAAAATTGGCAACACAAATGTTGCCAGATATATTTTTCTTTTGATAAATTGTATGGAGACTTCAAACTGACGTAAGCAGAGTTGTCAAGAGGGTAAGTAATTTATTACGAACTTTGCTTTATAGCGTCCACCATTATGGCGCGTAAAAAGCTGGATACAGATTACAGATTTTTCGGAAATAATACGGATTTATACAGATTTTTCTTTGGTTTTCATGAGATCAAACTAAAATTCTAAAATAGTTGAAAAAGGGGAAAAAATCTACTGCTGTTGAGCGACTTGGAGGTTTTATTATATTTATGTTACTTGTTATATTTATGTTACGCGTAAACATGTGCATAAATGGGCCAGCGGATATATAATAAACAAGCTGTATCGAGGTTTTTATAGAAGGATATAAGTCCAGTACATATGCAGATTTTTATACAGATTTTTTGAAATTTTTTCGAGGTAACAAGATTTTCTAAGCTTCGAAATACAAATGAAAATGTGAGTAGGTAACATTGCGAATTTTTCATTGTAGCGTCTGCCGTTATGGCGCGAAAAAAGCTGGATAGATTTTCGGAAGAAAAAGTACGGTTGTAAATGTGGCAACACTTACGCTGGGGAGTTGAAGCCAAGGGCCTATAAACGTCAACATTTTGCCTACCAATCATAAATTCATCACGGTGGTAATATTTCATTTCAAATGCTTACAAAACTTATCTTATTCATTGAAAGTGCACATTGTACTGAAAAAAAATGCTGAGCTCTTGTTTTTTCCATCTAAAACGACATTTACTCAAGAATAAGTCTACCGACAAAATGGGACGTTTACTCTATTTCAATTGTTTTAGGGCAAACCAACCAAAAAGTGGGTACCAGAAACGCTGGTACCACAATCAATGAGTGGTAGATGGAAAATGTATGGAGTTTGACAGCCACACGAGCCCCTTGGTTGAAGCCATATAATTAACATTTCGTTAAAAATGAGATTAGATCAAAAAGGTTTCTACCTTTCGGCATCTGCGGATGTTTTATTTTTAGCGAATTTCTTTATTCCACTGTGTGCGGGCAAAACTACCGAGGAATAATAAAACTTCATCGCTATATAAGGAGCAAGTAAGAAAGAGATGCCAGATAATTGTTTACGAACTTAGCACGTGCGGTGGTGGGTTGAAGCTAAGAGAAGAGTGGCCAAGTGGCTTCTTTCTCTTCTTCTTCGCTATGAAACATATCCCCGGTTGAACATTATTTTCGTCTGCCTTACGCAAAATCCAGTGCAACCAGAAAAATTAATTTTTTTGATGTTTTTATTTATCAAAAAAAAAACAATAAAAATTAAATTGTTTGTAACATATAAAACAGTACAACAAAATTTCATCTATATTTAAATCATCATACTTCTACTGTCAAACTTCTTTTTTCTTGTTTTACCCCCTTCTCCGGACTTTAATCGGAACAAAACAAATTTCTTGATGATTAGATTTTTAAAATGAATACAATGAAAAATATTAGGTAAAACACTTAATTCTTGTTGCAAAATCAAGGGTAAATTGTTTGTTTGTCGAGGAAAGCTTGCTTTCACGTTTCGATACAAAACTTCCATTCCGTTAAAAAAAGCAAATAATTCTTCAGATACGAAACGATAAGTTGCATTACCAGCTGTCCTGGCCCGTATGCGAGAGAATATAGAGTGTTGCTCGGGAATCTTCTTGGAAATGAGCAATTTGTCGAAACATGACCTGCATGCCAATGTATTCCTGCGAATTTTACCCAGTATATATCCTGATATATGGTATAATGCCTGTTGTTCCGATTTGTCGAAGTAATTGGATGCTTAAAAAATTAATGTTTCATAATCCAGCTCAATGAAGTCTGTAGGATTAATCAACTCACAAATTGCTCCCAATTGCAGTAAAGAGTTGTCGGGGTTATTTCCTTATTTAATGTTTTTGCGTTTACTAATGATATCGGTCAATCCAATTAGATGTTGTTGATCATCAAATTCATATGATGAAGATAAAACCGGTGCCATGTATTGAGACAAAGCTATTGTTTTCAAGTGCTGAGAAAACTGAAGCGAAGTTGGTCGTTCCTGTTTATACCGAATCAGGGAGAAAAGGCTTTCTAGGCAATTTTGATCGAATCGACCAGTGATAATCGTTTTGTGTCCGTTGTTCAGCAATTCTTTGGACAATCGGATTATTGCGTAGGAGCAAATGTGAACTCCTGCCTGCCAAGGCTTCCAACGACTATTTTCACCAACCAACACGTCGTATATGAGACGAGATACATGCTGTAGATGTTCGACGACATATTGATAGTGTTTGGGATTGTCCTCACTGAGAGCAGTATTCTCATTACGATTGGTCATCATGTTGTACCAAAGAGCAATGTCCTCTATAAAAGCTGCTGTGGCGTTCAAAGCTGGATCATTCAAATGTATCGCTAAAACTTGAAGAGCTGACGACACTGTAGTATTGCAGTATTTTGTAGCATTGCAAACCTTCATTTTGTCAATAGAGGACATTTTTTGTTCAAAATTGACATCGTTGTCAGTAAGTTTATGACATATCTTCAGTTGATTGCCTTTCTCCGACGCTACTAACTTTTGGAGGTGATTGCGATGAACTATGTTCGTAGAAAGCTTTTCGCACTCAACGTACCACGCGGGAAGAACTAAGAAGACATTGTTGATCCACCTATGTACCATGTTCTTAAAAACATGTACTGGATCTGGTACGAGCTCCAGCCTGCGCGATTTATCGATAGGATGCGGCACTGGTATACTGTTAGATACTTTAGACCGACCTATATCCATTCCCAAATCTCTCCACAGCCTCTGGTTTTCAGAACCTGAATCAGAGGTTAAAAACTGAACTCGCAAGCCAATCGATTCCGCTCGACCAATTATTTCTATGACTCTATCTTTCAGTACGTGCCCCGGGATTGAACTACCAGTATGATCGTACCCGACAACTTGTTTCCATAGGAAATTCCTACAAGCATGTAAACTTATGCTTTACTGGCCAATGTGTTCGAAATCGGCAAAGTTGTAGTTCCGATCAACTGTTTTCTATTCAGACAAAATTCGCGTGCCTCCTCGGTGCTCATTTCATCAAGAATGATACCGCAATTTAGTTCATTTTTTGACATCGATGAAATTTTATATTGAAACATCGTGAAAATATCCTCCAAAACTCCTGCGATAAATGTTTTTTCCGCAATTAGGGTTATAGATTTTCGACGAACTAACATAAGTACCTGGATTTAAATTGAGATCTTCAAGTTGCCTTCTGAGTGTTCTCGTTGAGGGGAACGGGGATCCTTTTTGTATTAGTTTTTTGTAACCACCATGACAAGCGAAATGTATTTGAAGACTCTCAACTATAGTTTCACTGCTCCATTTATATACTCGTTTCACTTCTCCGAAAGAAGCTTGAGCTGCTCGGTACGAAATAATTTATTTTCAAGTAGTTTTGACAATTTGCTCTTTAATCTCAAATATTTCATTTTCTAATTGCTCCGAGACCTATGAGTTTTTTAATGTAGTAATAAAATCATAAAAATGCATAACGCACCTTCTTAATGCAGACACTTGTTTCCTCAAACGTAACATACTTCTACATTCATCAACTTCTTCTTTTTCATGAGGTTTATTGTCATTGCAAAAAGAAGATGACGGTATATTAATTGAACCGTCCGGGTTTTTTTTGATGCCGTTCGGAAAGTGAATCTACAACGAACAACTAAATAAACTATATATTAATGAAAAGAAATACCTACACTGCATATTCGACTATTGCGTGAGATTTTCAAATTTGGAATATCTTTTTCAGATTCCACGCATATTTTTAGCCACTGTCGATAAGCTACTGCATCATTGGGAAATCGATAAAATCTAATGCCCAGACCGGAACCTCAGTAGCTTTTACAACCAAACGCTTGGCACTTCATTCGAATCCATTTTTCCTTTTATTTGCCGCAATAAAAACAAAATTGTTTCCACAATGTTCTACTTTCACTTGCACAATGATTGGGTCAAACACCAGCTGTTTAGCAACACGGCAAACTGAACCCATTTGGAATATTGTCACACACGCGTGCTGTCAAAATCAGCCAATCACATTTGGAGCAAAAAAACTGAAGCAAACCGGGTAACATCTTGGCCACTCTTCTCTTAGGGTTGAAGCTGACAAATTTTAAAGTGCGCTTCGGGCAGCACGGCAGGTCAAAACTGGGTCAAAATTAGCGAACCTATACATTAGAGAAATGACAAGACACTCACCGTTAAGGCAACTGTCAACATCAAAACGGGCGAGTTGTATCATTTTGCATTGCCGTTATCTGTTCTGATGTTGACAGTTGCCTTAACGGTGAGTGTCTTGTCATTTCTCTAATGTATAGGTTCGCTAGTCAAAATCGAGCGAATTTGCGTTGACGGTGTTGCTGAAATTTGTTTGGTTTTTGCATGCGAAAAAAAAGGAAGGAAATATTTTTGCTTTTGTCATCACGCACATTCTGACAATTACATATGACTGTTCACTTAGGTGCGAACAGCCTTCAAAATCTCTTTCAACGCGAATAACCCGAATAAAGAAGGGTTTTGACAGCAGTTAGTGCGCTTCCAGGTCAAAACGAGGTGAGCTGGTGGAATGAAGAAATTCGCTATTTGTTTTCTGTTGAACTCTGTTAAACTGTGGTGTTGCTTGTCGTTTTAGAGGTCAATAATATCTTTTTTGGAGCAACTGTCGCAAATCAATCTGGAACTAAAATTTTCAACAATATTTAGGAAAAAGCCTTTGCACCATCTTTTGCTCAGGCTAATATATAAAAAAATGTCAGCCGATAACCCAATGTTGAATGCGAGTATTGGAGAGTGTTCTAAAATTGATGTTAACACTATAAAGCCGGAAAGGGTATCAAATGAGTTTCCAGTAGATGGAAATGTTTTGAAACCTGGAAAGTTACCAAATCTTGATGTAGTAGCTGCTGAGAACAGTCACGGAATTAATGTTAACTCAGCTCCATCGGCGAAGCTAACACCTGATTTCTCGCAATTCGACGATAGTGAAGATGAAGATCATTATCATAGTGAAGGAGGAGGTGGATTTGGTTCCGACACTATAAGTATCGAAGGGATTCGACGGTATTTATCAGATAAACTAGGTTTCTATACTTCCGATAACAATGATGATAAAGATAGTACTCCGAGACGTAAAGTTTTGGATACGGTCGATATTGAAGGTGTCCTTAAGCATTGGCGGAACGGTGGATTCAAAAAAATTGTAACAATGGTTGGAGCGGGTATATCAACCTGTAAGTCTTTTTTTATTTTACACATCACCTGAAGCTTAGAAGGCTTTGGATTAGTTGATGAGTACGATTAAAACGATTTTAAATTTTGTACATGACTTAATAGTAAAACTAAATGTATGTTTGATTTTTCTTTTCAAATAAATTCTGCAAAGATACTTATGTAAAAAAAAACTATCCGTTTTTAGCTGCAGGAATACCTGATTTTCGATCGCCAGACACCGGTTTATACAATAATCTCCTAAAGTACAACCTACCATACCCGCAGGCGATCTTTGAACTAGAATACTTCTACCAAAACCCGAAACCATTTTTTCAATTAGCTAAAGAACTGTATCCGGGTACGTTTAAACCGACTCCGTCACATTATTTTGTGAAGTTACTCGAAAACAAAGGATTGTTGGTTCGTCATTATACGCAAAACATAGATACTTTAGAACGAATAGCTGGAATAAGCGCGGAGAAGTTAGTAGAAGCGCACGGAACTTTTTTTACGAATCATTGCTTGCAGTGTAAAGCTGCATACACTTTAGAATTTGTGAAAGGTATGTAGACAGTGAGTCTAAAGTTATGGAAATATACACATTTATATTGCAGATAAAATATTTTCGGATGAGATACCAACGTGCACCTGTGGGGGAGTTATAAAGCCGGATATTGTTTTCTTCGGGGAAGGATTACCTGAAAGTTTTCATGTGCTACCGCATAAAGACTTTGCCGAGTGTGACCTTCTCATTATTATGGGAACATCTTTGACTGTACAACCTTTCGCTTCTCTGGTGGAATATGTAAATGATGATTGCGTACGATTGTTGATAAACAGGGACAAGGTAGGCGGTGGAGGATATGGCCTGTTTCGTGCAATGATGTTTGGTGAGGGATTATGTTTTGATTTGCCGGGCAATCGTCGTGATGTTGCGTGGACTGGAAACTGCGATGACGGTTGCTTTTTCTTAGCTGACAAGCTAGGGTTGGGGGTAAGTTAATTTTTCGTCAGGTATTTCAGTGTTCTCGTCATTCTATTCTATTGGATTTCGTTCCCTGACAATATTTCGTATCGCAACCATAAAAATATGCACTGTTTCTGCATAACACATCAAAACAAACACACCAATCATCTATGTTATTTTTTTAGGACGAGCTTCGTCAAATGATTGCGACTGAATATTCCAAGTTGGAAGTGGTTCGAGAGGAAACAATGCCAAGTTTACCTGATGCCGATTTCAAGGTTCACGAATCAAAACAAAAACTGGAAAACAAAATAGCTAACAGTGAAGGAGATAATGACTCAAATTCTAGTTCTGCAACAGATTCGCGGCAAAACACAGAAACTGATAGAACTGTGGATGAAAAGAATATTCCCGAAACTGTGGATGAATGCAAGTGAAATAATAACATTTATTTGGACATGCGAATATTTTGCAAACCGGAGGATATTTTTATGTTTTAGAAATATGACTACTGTAAAATAAAAAAATCGATGTGGTAGGTTTTTCACAAGGAAAAAGTTTACGATTTTCATAGCCCGATTGCTAAAAACAAACATTTGTGTTTTTGACATGATTCACAAAGGTTGTTATTCAACCAGAAGTAAATTGGTTAATGGTACTAGTTCAGTCAAAAGCACGTAATGAAATTATGAAATATTGAACTAGTGTTCTTAGGTTAACCGTAGGTGTTTAGGTAACGCTTCGCGAGTATATATTTTATAATTAAAGTACACTTATTGAATTATCTTCATGGTTTTTCACATTTAGTCTTTATTAGGAATTGTGAATAGAAACTAAAACAGGACTGAAAAATATAAGTTTAGGGTAAATATGTTGCGATCAGCTTTGGGCAAATAAATCTGAATGAAATTCACCACTGGTTTTTTACTGCAACTTTAGTTTTTGACACTCTCCTTTGATACTAAAACAACTGGTTGCACGCTGGGTTGTACATATAAAAACGATAAGTAACAAAAAAGCCGTCCAAACAAACATGAGGTCGCAAAGCCTTTTGTGAGACGTATTATTGTTTTAGTGGCATTTCGCTCAAAAACATGCAAATGAAAATTCCTATCATTTCCATTGTTAATAACTTCTGCCAAAGAGACAATAAAATTTAGCCTTTCGTCCACAAGCTGGATGAATACATTTTTCGTCACTATGAATATTTGCTGGTTGCTCGAATGGAATGCACAGTGATTTTGCACCCATTGAAGGAGCTCCGGGTTCAGCTTCTGCATCGTCTCGTGCACTATCCGATTTTATGTTATCTTCACAAGGAGTTTCACCGCAAAATGGACTCATAATAATATTTTTTGTTTCCAAAAACTGAAGAAACTCATCCCATTGCTTTGTAACTTTTAAGTGGTCCTGTAAATTCTTTTCTGCTCGCTTGTACATACTAGTATGGATTGTTTTCAAAAGAGCTTTTATATCATTGACTGCGTTATTTCTCGTGATGGTCATTTTTTCACCAGTGTCACGTCGAACAGCTACAAACTGCTGATTTTTTAAATCCTTGAATCCCAATTCCACTCTAATTGGAACACCCTTTAATTCCCAATGATTATATTTCCAACCCGGTGAATAATTGTCTCTGTAATCACCTTCGCAACGCACTCCTGCTGCTGCTAACGTCAATTCCAGCTCTTTGCAACTATCGTGAAGCTCTTTTCTTTCGTCATTCGTTGTGCTTGCAGTAATACCACATGGAACAATAATAGTCTGAATGCATGCTACACGAGGCGGAAGCACCAACCCTTGATTGTCAGCATGTACCATTATCATTACCCCGATTGTACGCGTTGTCAAACCCCATGAATTTTGATATACATATTCCTTTTCTTTTGTCTCTGGATGCTCATAAACAATATCAAACATTTTGGAGAAGTTTTGACCTAAACAGTGGCTGGTAGCTCCTTGGATTGCGCGACCGGATGCAGATATGTAGGCCTCCACCGTGGTCGTATAGTCTCCACCAGCGAATTTTTCTTTTTCTGTTTTGCGTCCTTTCACGACTGGTATGGCTAGTAAATCTGTGTACACCTTTGCATAAAGATCTGAAATAACACAAAAAATAAAGATTTATTGCAGCAGTATAGAACATTGTTTGGAAAGATATTCAAGTAAGAGCTCAACAACCCGTGAGTTTATGACGCCTATTACAAAAGTCGGGGCGAGCGGCGAGGTACTCGTTTGACCAATTTTGGCAATGCAAATGGCGGGTCGGCTGGATTTTAGACGAGTAACCAGCGTTGCCAGGTATTCAGATTTAGCTGGATTATCCAGATTTTTGAACATGTATCCAGGTAGACAGCTTTGATGTCCAATTATCCAGATTTTTCATGGATGATCCAGATTTTATCCAGATTTTATTTTCTCTGTTCCGCAAAAAGGTCATCACTTCAATTTTGGTGCGAAATTTTGCAATTTTGTCACCTCTAATTTTGCGTACCCCGACTTTTTTTTCGAAAAATTAACCTTTCACCCCACAAAATGACTGCTAGATTTTTTCCAGATTTTTATTTTGCCTTTTCCAGATTTTTGAAAAAATGACCTGGCAACGCTGCGAGTAACTCATCTGGCACTCAGCTGCGCTATTTTGCTCGCCTCGTCAGTGACTGCTGACAAGGCGAGTTGCTCGCTTCGTACTCTTAATAGTGGTCTATTTATGCCGTTTAAGTTAAATTAAATATTAAATTCACTCGTCCGTATGTGGTATGTCTATATTAAAAAATCTATATATTTAAAAAAACATACCTAAAATCTGCAATACTTCTTCCTCAGCTTCTGGTTTAGTGGCAAATGCTGTATGACCCTCCTGCCATAGAAACTCACGCGTACGCAAAAATGGTTGCGGGTGTTTGAATTCCCATCTCTAGCAGGATTAAAAAGCATAAATTTGTACCAACGAGATAAACATCCTTCTCCATGTACTTACCACGACATTGTTCCATTGATTCAAACGAATCGGCAAATCACGGTATGATTGGATCCACTTAGCATACGCTGGATACATGACGGTTTCTGAAGTCGGACGTACTGCAATTGGCTCGGCCAGCTCAGAATCTCCACTCTTGGTTACCCATGCAACTTCGGGAGCAAAGTCAGCGATATGTGTTTTTTCTCGTTCCAACGCAGCACGAGAAACAAATATGGGAAAATAGCATTCCTTGACACCCATTTTAGTGATTTCACTATCGAACCAAGCTTTGATAGCTTTCCAAACAGCAAACGACCAATGCCGCAGTATGTAGCAACCAGATACATCATAATATTCAATCATTTCGCCCTTAGTTATTACCTGCGAATACCAGTCGGACAGGTTGTCCTCCTTGGTAGCCTCCAATCCAAGACGTGTTAGCTTTTTTGGTCCACATTCACAATCTTTTTGTTTTAAAGGAGGTTCTGGTTTGACTTTCTCATTCTTTTGTGCAGCCTTTTTAGGTGCAGGTTGTTTTTTTCGACCTGCGGTCGGAAATTCTGTTCCGGTTATTTCTTTGTACTCTGCCTTTAAATCTAGCAACATCTTAACTGCAGCGTCTACTTGTTCTTTAGACAGCCCGGAAGCCTTTAATTTTCTCACTTCTTCTCCCTGAGCATTAATTTTGTTCGTTAAAGCGTCTTTTTCTTGTGCCAAAGTGTCAATGTTTGTTGGTGCCATATTTTCCTTCTCGTTTGTTGCAACCCTACTAGTGACTGTTGCATCAGGTTTCCAGTCTTTTCCAGTAAGTGCTTTGTAAGAAGATTTGAGTTGTAGTAAAACTTTTACCTCCTCGTCAATTGATGGTTTGTTTGCCTTTTGAGCTTTCAATACACGAATTTTTTCTCCAACAACAGTAATTTGATTCAATAGTTCTGATTCCTGACGGTTTGATGGGCCTGACTGCACTTGTGTTTTTACAATTTTGTTTTGGGTTGCAGGCGGTGACCAATCCTGACCAGTTATAGTTTTGTATTTTGATTTTAAATCCAACAACACTTTTACGTTCGCTTCAATCTTCGACTTTTCAGCTTGTTTAGCTTTTAAATCCCGGATCAAATTTCCTTGTTTTATAATTGACTCGCTCAATGAAGCAGCAGATGTTGTATCAGCTTTAATAAGGAAAGTTTCCGGTTTCCAATCCTTGCCAGCAGAAGCCTTATACGCTGCTTTCAAATCTAACAATATTTTGACTGCTTCATCAATAGTAGATTTACTAGCCTTTGCAGCTTTTAACTCACGCACTATATCGCCTTGCTTGGATATGTTTGCATTGATGGTTTCCAGACTTTCAACTGTTGAAATAGGTATAGGCTTCCACTCTTGGCCTGTTTCTTCCTTGAATTTTGTTTTGAGCTCGAGTAAGACTTTAACTGCAGCTTCAATTTCACGTTTAGGGGCTTGGTCTGCTTTAAGCTTTCGCACTTTATCGCCCTGAAGCAGAATGCTATTGTTGGTGTCACACGTATTTTCTGGTTCATAAGAAGCCTTCTTTACAGATATCTGTTTCTGCTAGTGAAAAAAAAAACACATTTTAATAAATAATTGTCAGATATTAGATTGAGATCTAGATCTAGAATTGAGATCTAGCCCAACACTATAAAGACCAACTCAATGTGCTGAATATTGTGCACTTTCACTTGCCGCGTAAGCAACTATAGCTAACCTCATCATATACTAACGCTAACGCTATGTCGATTTTCATGCAACTCTTACACAAGTTAGCAGCCTTGTACGCATCAAGTCCATCAAGTCGTCCAATATTTTTTTTTTTATATAGGGGAGGGGGGAATGTTTGTAATGATTTATTTATGTACTAATATCTATTCAGAATTAATATTGTGTGTTCTGCCACAAATGGTGACATTTCAACACTATTATATATATATATATATATATATATATATATATATATATATATATATATATATATATATATATATATATATATATATATATTTGTACGCTTTTTTATATTATTGAATGTTATTAGCTTTCGCAGTTAAGTTAATGTAATTGTAGGAAAATTATTAAACCTACTTGTCAAGAGAAAAAAAAAAGGAATAAAACGAAACTTAAAATAAACTTAAAACTATCTTACTGACTATAAAGTGAGCTAATCGTTGCAATTGAGGATTGCAACGATTTTTGTCGGAATTTGTTGATAATTTGGCTTGACATATTTTCTAATGTTTCTACATTAGTGAGCCTATGTAGCTCGTTCGTGCTAAACCAGGGAGGACGCTTCAAAATCATTTTCAAAAGTTTATTCTGAATCCTTTGAAGTGTCTTCTTCCTGGTTGTACAACAACTTGTCCAGATGGGTACTGCATATAACATTGCTGGCCTAAAAACTTGTTTGTAAATTAACAGTTTATTCTTGAGACAAAGTCTAGAATTCCTGTTGATAAGAGGATATAAACATTTGATATACTTATTGCACTTTGACTGGATATTTTCAATGTGCTCCATGAAAGTAAGATTCTTATCATAAATTGGCCCTAAGTATTTAACTTGATCAGACCAATTTTAGACCACACCGTTCATCTTAATAACGTGCTTATGGGTGGGTTTGAGAAATGAAACTCTTGGCTTATGAGGAAAAATAATCAACTGTGTTTTAGAAGCATTAGGGGAAATCTTTCATTTCTGCAAGTATGAAGAAAATATATCTAAACTTTTTTGTAGCCGACTGCATATAACTCGAAGGCTTTTTCCTTTTGCGGAAATGCTTGTATCGTCACAAAACAGAGATTTCTCACAACCTGGTGGTAAATCAGGAAGATCAGAAGTAAAAATGTTATATAAGATTGGACCCAAAATACTCCCCTGAGGCACACCAGCTCTAACAGGCAATCTATCAGATTTACCATTTAGATAGTTAACCTGAAGAGTGCGGTCAGTTAAATAACTTTGTATCATTTTTGTAAGGTAAAGCGGAAAACTGAAATTTGACATTTTAGCTATTAAACCTTTATGCCAAACACTGTCGAATGCCTTTTCTATGTCTAGAAGAGCAGCTCCAGTCGAATAGCCTTCAGATTTATTAGTTCGAATCATATTTGTTACTCTAAGTAACTGATGAGTAGTGGAATGCACATGGCGAAAACCAAACTGCTCATTTGCAAAAATTGAGTTCTCATCAATATGTGTTATCATTCTATTAAGAATTATTCTTTCAAAAAGTTTGCTAATAGAGGAAAGTAAACTAATTGGTCGATAACTTGATGCCTCAGCTGGATTCTTTTCGGGTTTTAAAATTGGAGTGACTTTGGCATTTTTCCATTTCGTAGGAAAATGTGCCAATGCAAAGCATCTGTTAAAAATTTTTACCAAGAAATTTAAAGAGTTTTCGGGAAGTCTTTTTATGAGGATATAGAAAATCCCATCATCTTCTGGTGCTTTCATGTTTTTGAATTTTTTGAGAATAGTTCGCACCTCATTCAAGTTTGTTTCCAATACCTCTTCAGAAAGAAATTCTTGGGTGGTGATCTGATCATACTTTTGGTTTACTTCATTTTCAATAGGACTTACTACGTTCAAATTGGAGTTATGAACACTCTCAAACTGCTGAGCAAGTTTTTGAGATTTTTGTTCATTCGTTAGAAAAATGCAATCACCATCTTTAAGGACTGGAATGGGCTTCGAAGGTTTCTTAAGAACCTTCGAAAGCTTCCAGTAAGGTTTTGAATGAGGTTTTAGTTGTTCAACTTCTCTCATGAAACTCTCATTTCGCAAGAGAGTGAATCTATGTTTAATTTCCTTTTGTAATTCTTGAAAAATAATTTTCAAAGCAGGATCACGAGATCTTTGGTATTGACGTCTCCGTATGTTCTTCAAACGTATAAGAAGTTGAAGTTCACTGTCAATAATTGGTGCATTAAATTTCACTCGAGCCTTAGGAACTGATAAATTCCGGGCATTGAGTATTAAGCTGCTAAAATTTTCTAATGCTCTGTCAATGTCAGCACTATTTTGTAAAATAATATCATCATTCAAATTTTCTTCGATCGTAGAACGATATCTATCCCAATTAGTCTTGTGATAATTTAACACAGATCTAGTGGGATTTAAAATAGTTTCATGGGAAATAGAAAATGTTATGGGAAGATGATCAGAATCAAAGTCAGCATGAGTTAATAAATCACTGCATGAATGACTTTGATTTGTTAGTACCAGATCAATTGTAGATGGATTCCTAATAGAAGAATAACATGTAGGACCATTTGGAAATAAAACTGAATAAAATCCAGCCGAGCAATCATTAAACAATATTTTTCCATTGGAATTGTTTTGAGCATTATTCCAAGATCGATGTTTCGCATTAAAATCACCGATGATTAAAAATTTAGATTTATTTCTTGTGAGTTTTTGCAAATCTCCCTTGAAATATTTTTTTCGCTCACCAGTGCATTGAAAAGGCAAATACACTGCGGCTATAAATAAAATGCCAATACTTGTTTCAATTTCAATTCCCAAACTCTCGATAACTTTGGTTTCAAGATGGGGTAAAACACGATGTTTTATTCGATGGTGGATAACTATTGCAACTCCACCACCGGCAACATCAATTCTATCAAACCTATGAACTATGTAATTTGGGTTCTTTTTTAGTTTAATATTTGGCTTTAAAAGCGTTTCAATCACAACTGCAATATGCACATCGTGGACTGTTAAAAAATTGAAAAATTCATCCTCTTTCGCTTTTAAAGAGCGAGCATTCCAATTTAGAAAATTTACAGCATTATTTAAAATCATTGCTGAATTTCAATTTCATAACAATATTAGTTGTAAATTTTATACCTTCTTGAACAGCCTCGTACATCGAGTTACAGTTCAACAAAACGGACATTAGCTGCAGCATGGATTGTTGTAGGTATTCAATCTTTTCGGGAGTTGGATTACCTAAATCAATACTGGCTGACTTTTCAGCACCAAACACGAATGGTTTGTTACTGTTTGAATTTGAAATATTACCTGTAAGGACACTGGCATATGAACAGTCTGGTGTTGCCTGAAAAGGATTTGTTGTCTGAAATTTGTTAGCTGAATTTAAATTATTACCTACAGACACACCTGCTAATGAAAGTGCTGGTGATGCCTGAACAGTATTGAATGTCTTTTGTATACCCACATTGACAACAGGTTGCTTAGAATTCCTACGTTGTCTGGAAGCAATAATTTTTGACCTTACAGGACAATTAAAGAAATTAGATTTGTGATTTCCCGCACAATTTACACATTTGAAACTATTAGTGATCTCTTTCACGGGGCAGATATCTTTCGTGTGACTAGTGTCACCATAAATCATACATTTTGCAGCCATATGGCAGTTTCGAGTTCCATGCACATAGGCTTGACAATTCCGACATTGAGTAAGATTATGGATTTCTCCATGTCTCTTGAAATTTTCCCACTTTATTCGCACGTTAAATAAAACACGTGCTTTTTCCAAACATTTCAAATTATTTACTTTGGTACGATCAAAATGTACTAAGTAATTTTCCTGGTGTATTCCAGTTTGATTAATTTTGGCATTTGCCTTTCGTTTCATCAAAATTACTTGGTTGGGGGCAAAACCAAGTGATTCTGACAAACAATCTTTGATTTCCTCAATAGTTTGGTCATTTGAAAGACCTTTCAAAACAGCCTTAAACGGTCTCTCGTTTTTGGCATCAAAAGAATAAAATTTATACATCTTTTCAGTCAAATACTGTAAAAGATGTTTATGGCCATCAAGAGATTCGGCCAAAATACGAATTTAGCCTTTGCGGCCAATTTGAAAATTAACTTTCACATCCGACAGAAATGATGAAAGTTCTGATCGAAATGCTTTTAAATTTGCTACAAATACCACAATAGGTGGAACTTTAACCTTCTTCATAACGGCTTTATGCTCAGTATGAGAAGTTTGGATTTCTTGATCCCCAACGGAAGAAAGAATATCATACCTGTTAGTCGAAATTTCAGTGTCACTTGGAGGAGATGCCTCACGTTTCCTTGAAGCCGCATCAAAGCGAGCTTTTTCATTTTTTCCAGGCATAACTGGAAAACTTCACTACACTTTCACTTCACTATAGAATTTAAGTAGAAATATCTCAAACCAAATTTACTCACTAAACACTCATTGACGTTAAAAAACAAATTTATTACTTTGCGTTTCAACAGGTAGTCTTTTAAAAAGATTGCCTGTTGAAAGCGAAAAGCAAAATTTTAATAACTCTCGGTAGTCTAAGACTTAGCCTCGAGCTGTTGGTAAAATGCGACCGTACTGTAGGACAGTTCAAGTCGATCTGAAGTTGTCCAATATCATCCACGCTTCACCACTGGCATGGCATTCGCGTGTACGTCCAGATTCATATTAGACTTGAAGCAACATTCTATTCATGTTTTTTTTTTTGTATGCCTGAAGGGCATTGGGACTAAAAGAGCCACTGCGACCATCATATTGATTATCTTTTGTGACAGGCTTCGATTGCTGTACATAGATTACGAGGTACCCGTACTCATTGATGGAGTAGGGTTGGTTGGAAGTAATTCTGTGCCCCAATTTGGTATCGCATAGTCAACTAGACTAACGACCTAAACAGTTTATCTCTGCAAACCCTGCTATAATCAAGAGGCTTCTCGGTCTCAAGCGTGGTGAGCTACGTCTCTATACGGGAGTTGTTACCGGACACTGTCCTGCTCTTTATCACCTAAAGAACATCGGAATTGTCGGATGTGATAACTGCCGCTTCTGCAACCTTGCAGTTGAAACGTCCGCTCTCCTGCTTTGTCATTGTGAAGCCCTTGCATTTGCAAGGTTCTACTTCTTTGGATGTTACCTTTTCACTCCATATCAGGTTATTGTTTTATTCATGTTGGAATAGTACTCAGTGCATGCGTAAAACTGAAATAAACGCACCTCATGCTGGCATAGTAATGTTTCTAGCTTAACTATATTTATTCTAGCTTTACTTTTTTGATAAGGCTTTACAGTAATATTGTATGTTATCGAGAAGCTATTAATGCTTTTAATAACCTCTCGATTTTTAGGTAAATTTTATATGCACTTGTATACAAATGTTTATATTTGTTTATGTTCGCATTGGATAGAATATACTTGTACCCAAAAGAGACAATAAAAACGGTTCCGGACAGTGATTTTCTCGGTGGTAAAGAACGAGTAACACAAGCGTCTATCTTATTCGAAGTATATTTCCGTTATGATCTCTTTGTTGTAAATGGTGTACAAGAATTAGAAAAAATACACTGAGAGAAAGTGGACTGTAATTAATCGCTTTTGCGTTCATTCTCCCCCCGTTGACTCGTTACAGTCAATCATAGGAAAGAGACAAATCTTCGCTAGTGCTCTATCAAATTTGCCGTAGGCCGTTTTAACGGATACAACCCTGACAATACCGTCCTTGCCTGGCTTGGTTGCAATAATACGACATAAACGCCACTGTTGAGGTGGAATATTCTCATCGCGCAGCAATACTAAGCATCCCAGCTTGATCTTTACTACTCCATCCTTCCATTTCTGTCGAGTTTGTAGGTTGTGTAAGTAATCGGTTGACCATCTTTTCCACAAGTGATCCCTCATCAGTTGGATATGTTGCCATCTAGACAATCTACCAACCTTTTCATTTTCATATGATGGTTCCGGTATAGCCGTACCAACTCTTCCAATCAAAAAATGTGATGGGGTAAGTGCGTCAATATCGTTCGGATCGTCCGAAAGTGGTGTCAAGGGACGGGAATTCATTATGGCCTCAACTTCAGCCAAAACAGTTGTCATTTCCTCGTAAGTTAGTTTCGTTTCACCTACAACTCTTTTTAGATAATATTTCATTGTTTTCACCCCAGCCTCCCAGATTCCTCTGAAGTGTGGACTTCTCGGAGGTATGAAGTGCCATCTGATGCCATTGGAGCTGCAATAATCGTAGAGTTTCGTTTTCATCTGTTGGTTCTCAAACATTTCACGCAATGCTGCCAGTTCATGGTTCGCACCAACAAAGGTCGTTCCATTATCGGAAAAAATATCACTGGGGTAACCCCGTCTGCTCACGAAACGTTGGAGAGCACCAATAAATGTTTCCGTTCGCAAGTCCGTCACCAACTCCAAATGCACGGCCTTTACCGCCATGCACACAAGACCTGAGAATTTATTTCGCTTCGTTGATCCTGTATTAAGGTCCTTTAGTAAGTCTTGGAAAGATTCTTGTTGCACCAACTTATAAATAGTGTGCGATGCTTCTGTCAACTCTGCTACCGAAAATGTTCCGCCCAGCTTCGATTTTGTTCTAATAATTGTGATAAATCGCAACACGTACGCCCATGCACGGCGCAAACGCCTGAAATCACTAACACGTTTCAGGTAAACGGTGGCTCTTGCTGCACTGCAGCCAGCACACTTTTTGTAACTTGCATTTCAGGTAAATCTTCATCAGCTAATATTTTTACTGTGTATAGCTTCGGTGTTCCAAGATTACACAGCTCCGGTGATCCACTCCACCAAAGCTGATTCGTTAGTAATTGTTCGGGAAACTGGCCTCTTGACAATGCATCAGCCGGATTGTTTTCCGATTTTACATACTGCCACTGATAATTCTGTGTCAATTCTAGAATACAAGTTACACGATTACGTACAAACTCATTCAATGACATTGGGGACTTTTTCAGCCAACTCAAAACTATCTGAGAGTCTGTCCAAAGAGTAATACTATCGAAGTTCATTTTCAATGCTTGCACTGTTTTCTGTGTCAATTGTGCTAATATTCGCGCACCACATAGCTCGAGCCTGGATATAGTTACTGGCTTCAAGGGGGCGATGCGAGACTTGCTGCAAACCAATCGTATAATGACCGAACCATCAGCAGTCACACTTCGTACATACAAACAAGCACCGTAAGCTCGTCGAGACGCGTCGCAGAAGCCGTGTAGTTCAACTCGATGTGCATCGAATGGAATGATGCATCGCCTTTTTCGTATGTTCCGAACCGACACCAACTGCTCACGAAAAGTCAACCACATCGTCAATTGTTCTCCAGGAAGCTCGTCGTCCCACTCTAACTGCAAACGCCATAAATCCTGCATCGTAAGCTTAGCCAACGTTACAATCGGTCCAAGGAAACCCAGTGGATCGAAAGGTTTCCCTATTTCAGAGAGTACCTTCCTCTTTGTTGGGTTCGAGTGTTGGCTTCCTAGAGGGGAGACATGGAACACAAAATAATCTTCAATAGGGTTTCAAATTAAACCTAACGTTCTAATTGCATCATTGATATCGCAGCTTTCGAACTCCACTCGTCTTTCCTGAAGCTCCTGCGGTATAACATCCAGAACTTCTGTACTATTGGAACAAAATTTATGAAGGACGAAACCCCCACGATTTAGCATTTGCTTCAGTTGACAAACAATTTCGATTGCTTCAGCAGCCGTCCTGGCACCGGTCAAAAAATCGTCGATATAACTATCCTTCTTGACTTGACTGCGTGCAACCTTTGGAAAATCTTTCATCTCGTCAGCCGCAAGTTGCATAAGGGCTCTAGTAGCCAGATACGGTGCGCTAGAGCAGCCGTATGTTACAGTTGACAATTCAAACGTGGCTGTCTCACCTTTGTTGTTCAGCCACAAAATTCGTTGAAATTTTCTATCAGCTTGTGTATTTGTACCTGGCGGTACATCTTCGGGATATCCGCCGTTAGTGCTATTTGTTGGGTGCAACCAGAGATGCCAGATATACAGACAAATCTGTATTATACAGACTTTCTGTGTTGCGATACAGACACGCATAAGCCTACAGATTTTATACAGACATTTAGTATAATACAGATATTACACAGATATCTGATATTCTACATAATGGTTTTACCAGTATACACAAAAAAAACGAACACAAAAACCAAAAGTCACTGTAGCCGTTGCTGGAAAAAGTGAACTAGGAACTGAACACTTTGCTGAACATATTAATCTTGCGTTTTTGAGAGTGAAATCATGACAACGGGAATCGAGTCAGGCTATCGGGGTTTTTATCGGCCCCGTGGGCACTAATCTGCCTGTTTCGCCCCCAGTAACAAACAGCTGATTGTCTCGATCGATTGCCATGCAGGTTATATTGGTGAAAAGACCGTTTGTTCTATTCGGAGCAATATCCAACGTTGAAGAATTGCTTAAAATGTCCCAAACCTTGAAGGTACTATTTTTATAACCGCGAGACTTCTGCCATCATGTATCAGTTTAGCTACATTACGACGAACGACGATTTTTATCACGGGAAAGACTCTTACTTCTATGTGTTACTTAGATTTAAAAGATAAATTAGTTATCGATTAATCGACCAACTATGATAGACTCGAAAAAGAACAATCAAAACAAGCAATAAAACAAAACAATCTGACAGGTCGACAAATAATTAGGTATCAATGTATCGGTAACTTTTTTTCGCAGCGGTATACAGACTTATACAGACATTTTTATGGATTATACAGACTTGCCAAAAAAAAGTCTGGCATCTCTGGGTGCAACACCGCAATATGATTGTAACCAAATCATTCTGGACAGTTGGACCTACTTGCTGTGCATCATTAAGTGACACACCCGTGGTAGTTGCAGCTGAAGCATCGAACACGACTCTAAACTTAGTCGTGAAGCTAGAACTTTTGTAGACGGAGTGATGTGGTAAAAAATAGCACTTTGCTAGTTTGTCATTAACTTCCTGCATGTGACCAAGCGTTAGATATTCTTCCATAAATTTAGTATACTGCTCTCGCTTTTTCGGATTCCTTGAAAGGTTTGACAAAAGTTTTTCAAAACGTCGCTTAGCAGTTTCCATAGAATCACCCAAAAGATCCTTTCGTTCATTGAAGGGTATTCTCACAATATAGCGACCATCTTTGCTACGACTGTGTGTCGTTTCAAATGTTTCTCTATAGCTAACTCTGCTGATGACATTGTTGAAGCTGTATAACATGTCTCGAGTTCCCAAAAACGAGAGAGGGTACGATTGACATCCTCATAGGTACTGTTTAACTGACAAATTCTTTTCGAATATCCTGGCCGATCTAGTTTTACCGGGCCGCTCACAACCCATCCAAAAGCAGTCTCAGCCAATGTGGGAAATTCCACTCCTATTTTCATTCTTCCTTTCTTTAGTATATCGTAATAAACCTCGGCGCCAATAATCATATCAACATCAGAGGGATCATTAAAAGTCGGATCTGCAAGCTCAACTGCCGGAGGAAGTGGCCACGAGTGCGTCTCTACCTTACCTGTTGGCAGTTCAGTGATTTTTGGTGTCACCAGAAAATCGAGCAGAAGAGAAAACTCCCCATTTCGGGATGATACCTTCGTTCGTATAACCTTGTTCGTAGTTGTTCTCATATTGTTTAGTCCGCAGATCACGATCGGTGGATTTACAATCATCGGCTTCATATTTAACTTCGATGCTAAATTTCCGGTAATAACATTAGATTCTGAACAGCAATCCAGTAATGCTCTACAGGTAATAATAGCATTGCCAGATCCGGACACCTGCACTAGCGCTGTAGACAAAAATACTTGCTTCATCAATGATTTCACTTGCATACAACAATTGACTGTACGCTGTTCTTCGTCTTGTTTTTGTTCTTTTGGAACTGGATCAACGGCATCAGGTTGTTTAACATTGCTGCTCTTTGCAGTAACATCAGGACGCTCGGTATGTTGATGAAGAAGACTGTGATGACGCTTACCGCAACTCTGACATACTCTTTCCATTTTGCATTCTACTGTACGATGACCTTGACGAAGGCAGTTGAAACATAAACCACCCTTTTTAACTTTCTCGTAGCGTTCTGCCAGCGGGAGCTTTTTAAACTCAACACATCTGTAGATTGAGTGTGCACCGGAACAACACCCGCAACTATCCTTGTTGGTCTGCGTGAAAACTTTCGTTTGCTTTGATTTCATCGCTGGTTGCTGCTGAGCTGGTTGGTTACTTAACTTCAGTAAGACGCGACTTCGTTCCTTTATGAAATCGAGCAGATTACTGAAAACAGGTAATTCCTCACGCGACAAAGTTGATTCCCATAGCTTACGAGACTCTCGATCCATACGTTTGAAAATAATGTTAACTAAAATCATTTCCGACAGACCTTCCACCGGAAGATCCCGATTTTTCAACGCATCAACATGTTTTACGCAAACCTCCAACAATTTTCGCAGTTCCTCACCGTTCTCCTTTGTAACCTTCGGCAGATCCAAAAGAGCATCGATGTGTGTGTCTATGATTAAACGTTCATCTTCGTACGCGTCTTCCAACATTTTCCACGCCGAATCGTAGTTGTTATTATTTATAACATCTTGATCAATTTTTCCAGCTGCGCTTCCAATTAATGAATTCTTGAGATGATAGAGTTTAATTACTGGTGACTCGTTTGGATATCGATTCATAACAGTCTGGAACATACATTTAAACGAGTACCAGTTTTCTAGTTTACCATCAAACGTGGGTAATGGCACTTGTAAATGAGGAACTGTATTTGCCGTTTGTGTCCTAGCTAATGAATCTGACACATTAGCATTCGGTGGTTGGGCTCTCCCAACATCATTTTGCTGAACGTTTGCAATCAGTGTCTGTATTTTTACGTATAATTTTTCATGTAACTGTTCAAAAAATAAATATTCGTTCCTTAAATCGATCTTCTCTTATCTTTTAACAATACCACAGATTTGTGTATGTACGGTATCAAATTCAGCGTAACATCGGCGGACCGATTCAAGTAGTGTATGTTAAATTCGGTCGCTTCAACAAGCGAAGTGTGAATTCGTAACATTTTTTCCTTAATCAAATCTCGACGATCAATTAGATTCTCTAACATCTTGTCTAATTTCTGTTGTTCCATCTTCAATTGTTAAGCTTTTTTCTGTACCGCAACAGAAAGGAGCAGGTCCTGATTCGATACCTGGTTAGACTGACTATTCGATGCTGATATATCAGATCCAGTTAAAGCAGCAAGCAGGTTTCGTCTGGAGACAACATTTGCGCTGGTCCGCGGTGTCTCTAAGCTATTCTCGATTGGCTCGTGATCGGTATCACTAATTTCATTCATTTATTTTCACTAAATCAATGACCAATTCGTCTTCATGTATCACTAGTTCTTTGTTTACATGTCATTCAGTTCTTAATTCAAATTTGCACTTCCACGTATTTAGGAATCGGCAAACTCGTCATATGCAACTAACAGCAACGTAGAATTTCGCACACGGTACGAATCAATAAAATTCCCGACGCGTCGGGTCTTCAAACGACTTTGCATTCATGCGAGGGATGATGCAATCTTATATCGAAATGTAATCACTTTTCTAAAATTATTCGCTCAAACCATCGATAATACCACGAAAATGTCCACATCCGGTTCTGGAGGACCAAAATGTACCCAAAAGGGACAATAAAAACGGTTCCTGACAGTGATTTTCTCGGTGGTAAAGAACGAGTAACACAAGCGTCTATCTTATTCGAAGTATATTTCCGTTATGATCTCTTTGTTGTAAATGGTGTACAAGAATTAGAAAAAATACACTGAGAGAAATCTTTGTCTTTGTTTTTATAGAAAGATAGAGAAAGAGTGAGTAGTTTGTAGACATAAAAAAAATGGTCAAGAAATTAAAAGAGGAATGAAACTATCTTTAGTTTCATTTCAGTATAATTGAAAATATAACACAATTTTATAGGACAACGATTTTCTTTACATTTTTTATTTCAAACATCCTCAAACACCTATAAAGGTTAACTTCCATGAAGAATTAGAATTTTTCTGCGTATTTGTTATACTTGATTAAGAATTCAAGCACCTTTGGCTTTGGCAGATCTAGAGAGGAGTCAGTCCCTCATGAATCACAGACCTGTGCTGTGAGTAAAACTAAGTTCACGATGCACTGGAATCTACAATTTTGCTTGTTAAACGACACAAAAGTGAAAAAAGTTACCCTAATGCTCAAAATAGTTACCCAAAAACGATTATAGCTTTTTTATCAATCCTGTGAATTTTGGTGCCCTTAAAGTATTCAGAAATAAGTCAAAGTGCGGCAGAATAATTGCTCGCCGAGTTCGTTGTTGGCTTATGACAAAACTCATTTAAGTCTCAGTAAAAGTTATCTTCACAGGAAAGGTTAAAAAGCATATGTGTACAAGTTGATTAATTTTAATCATCATAGTATAGTTATGTCTTTACTAGTGGGTTCCAAATTACATATTACAGCGCAGTACACAATCGAAAAAAAAACGCCTTAGATTCGAACTCGTAAACACTAGATAAAATTAGCTTACCTTCAATTCTTCATCTATTGCTTTTTTCGGAACACCAACGAAAGATTCTTTAGTGTGCCCGTCAGGAATTGAAAGCAATACTATTGGTGTTTCGGCTGAGCTAAACCTGCTGGCAGGCTTGTATGCTTGGTCTACCTTGAAAAAACCTCTGCGCTGCAATTGAATAATATCACCCTTCTTCATTTTTTTCAATTCGGGATCACCCAACATTGGAACTTCGACCTAAAATAAATACGCGCAAATATATCTTTGAAATGTTATTACCTCCGACATTTAATGCATACCCTGGTTTCGTGTCCAATGTAACTTTTGAAGTCTTCATCTTTTCCGAGCACCGGTTTACTAATGATATGCTCAAAGTAAACACAGAATGTAGGGGTATACATTGACGAATCCAACTCACACAACCAGGTTAGCTTGAGTGTTTTTTTGAAATCCTTGTTGTCCAAATTTAATCTAGCGTCAACGGACGTGATTTTGCCGTTCGCATCTTTGTGCACTTTATTGATAGCGATATTTCCCCAATTAATGAACGTAGCATTTTCCCCTTCTTTTAATTCAATCGCATCTGCATAATCAATAAGGATCCTTGGACCAATCCATACAGTTTTCGTACCAATATCAGTATTTTTCGGATGAACGGGAACCTTCACGGTTTCTAGATTTGCATCAGACACATTTACGACTACACGATTTTTGTTTTCCAGAGCAATGTAGCGTGGTGCAATCGGGTCAATAACTTTTTTGTTGAAAGCCCATATTTTATCCCATTCCATGAAAACGACCGACTTACTAGATCCTGATAAAAACGGATAAAAATAATCGTTTGACATTAAAAGAAAAAAAATTACCTTGAGCAATGATAAATTCTTTTAATCCATCAACCGTCATGCCGCGACGAAGTATTCCTCTTACAGTTGGAAATCGAGGATCATCCCACCCATCTACTAGTCCTTGGTCTACAAACCAAGTTAATTTTCGTTTAGATAGCACCGTATTAGTCATATTTAGTCGGCTATATTCCCAGATGTATGGGCGACGCAAACCTAAAGCTTCAATAAACCAATAAAATTGATCATCTCGATCATGATATTCCATTGTTCGAAGCGTGTGAGTTACATTCTCGATTGCATCGACAATTGGACAAGCAAAATCGTATGTTGGGTACACTTTATATTTTGTTCCGGTCCGCGGATGAGGTTCATTTTTACACCGGTAAATAGTTGGATCACGCATGCAACCATTCGCAGAAGACATATCAATTTTGGCACGAACGCAACATTTCTGTCCAGCTTCTGTACCATTTATCATTTCCTTCCACATAGACAAATTTTTTTCGAAAGAATTGTTCCTATTTTTAGACACAACTCTTTCCTCACGCTCTTTTTTCATTTGTTCTGGTTCAGTATCATCAACATACGCTTTGCCATCTTTCATCAAACATTCGCAGTATTGTAACATCAAATCAAAATATTGAGACGTATGCGTAAACAAATCTGGTTTGATTTGAAGCATTTCTAAATCTTCCAAGATAACTTTTTCAAAATGAACATTTTCTTTCGCTGGATTTGTGTCATCAAATCGCATAATCAGCTTTCCCTGAAATGCTTGTTGGTAGTATTGATTTAATAATGCTGCCTTGGCGTGCCCAATATGTAAATATCCAGAAGCTTCTGGTGGAAAACGAACTACAACTTTTCCCATTTCTGCTCCAGGAAGATCAACAAATTTTCCCTCTTGCTTCCTTTCAGCAGATTTTTCGTTACTTGCACCGCGAACTATTCTTTTAGCAAATTTAGCATTTTTAGGCAAATTCTGTAGCACGCTTACTACTGCTGGGTGTGCAGCAATCAAATCATACCAGCGTTGAACATGAACAGGAATTCCGATTAATGCCAACTCATCATAACTGTTAAACATTTCATTAAATACTGCCAAATCCGCTATTGTTAAATGGTTTGCGACTAAATATGTTAGCGGAGCTAAACACTTGTTCAGATATTTCAGCTCATCAGCTGGATCCTTCTCTACCGACAAAGTATAAGTCAACCAATGATCTATTTGGGTGCGTTCGATTGGGGTTTTTCCGTAAAGCTGATACTTCGGTGCATCCCGGGCAAGTGACCGTAGTACATCATTGTTCGTTACACAAATTAATGTTTGGTTGGAGAATGTAATAGACGTCTCGTTGCCCCAGCATATTTCGAGAGGGTTTGTATTTTTTATCATTTCTGCTACTATCAATCCGCCTACAGAAAAAGTTGCATCACTTTAATGGAATGTTACTAAACGACATACTAACCTATTGCTGGTTCATTGTAACTGCAGATTACTTTTGTCGCCATAATTGGTCTTCGGAGTATTTTTACTTTAAATAAACTATCCGAATAAGCTAATCCGTTGAAATTTTTTTAGTTGAACTAACCATGTCCTGATTAAAACCCAATCAAAACGTGTGCTCAAATCAGTGTTGCCGGATTTTATTGAGACGAAAAATGTCTAGCATTGCCTTTTCCTATCCCTCGCTGTTCGCTACATCAATGCAATATGGAAAGGTACGGAGATGGTTTGAGTCTCAGGTTTAAATAAAGGCCTAGACTGCCCCTGTTTACATAACTGACGTAACAACCAGCACCACCATTGCGAGAAAAACGCGTGTTTGTTATTTTAACCCAAATAATTATATTGAGAGACAATTCCAACAAAATAGTCTGTCAATTTTATGAAGATTGATGTTTGAATAGAGGCCGCATGGGTTTTACGGGTCTGCCCGTGTAATTGATCCAGAAAAACCACTACGACAGTTTATGCGAAAAAACATGCTTTTTCCTCGCAGATTGTTCGCATAGCCTGGCGTAAAAACTCGACTATTTCTTACTCTGCCACGCAGTTGATTCAGTTTTATCAATCGTGTATCGATCAAACGTCAGTTATTGTCCACCGGCAATTTCAATGAGATAGACACACACACAAACACACACACATAAACACACAAACACATGCATGAAGACTCACATTTACACCAAGGTGGGTAATCGCTACATGGAAAAATAGAAACTTGATAGCACAGAGTCAGGACAGAGTTTTTTTTTTGGTTCAATTTGGGCCCCCAGACAATGCTAAATCTGCCGGATATGAATTGCTCGTGTCTCTGATTGGTGCATTACATATCAAATTTGTCCGAAAATTAGTATAAGAAAACCTCCTTTTTCGCATGTTTCTGCCTAAAGAGCTAACGTTCTGGCAAATCGATTAATTTGACCCACCGTGGTATACACACACGTTTTAATTGTTTCATCTAATGCAAATATCCACTACTAGGGGGAAAGGACACGGTCACTTTAGACCTTTCTGAGCCTGAGTGTTTGTAAAAGTATCAATATACAATACAAGAATTCAATTCCCCTTTTCCCCTTCCCATGGATTGTTAGTCGAATGAAACGATTTTAACTTAGACATTTGCACGTTGTATGGAATGACGCCAGTTTTGCAACCAATTGGCAGTTACGCCAAAACTTTTTTCCAATATTTCTCAAAAGTTTTAGAACAAAATAGTTTTCTTTTCGTTTGTAGTGTATGTATCTTAGGGAAAGGAAGCTGAATCCGCGGAGCCGAATGAAAAAGTTAATGAACATTGCGCTATGAGAAGAGATCTGGTACCTCTGATATGTGAAACCTAGTTGTCAAATCAGCGGTTTTTTTCATCGCTTATCTCTCCCTCTTTGTTTACTTTTGACCATTATGTCAGAAGGTCAAATATTTGACCATTAGACAAAGAGTGTGCTACAGGCTTTAAACGATATTATTTTCTGTGTAGGTAAATCACTTTTAAGGCTGGATTACACTCTTTGACCAAGCGTCAAATATTTGTCACTTTTTGACAGATAAAAATTTGGTCAAAGATAATTGTTTGTCACTCTCCAATTTTTACATGGGGCAAACACGGGCAAACAACAACCATAATGTCAAATAAATTTGACTATTATGTCAGAAGGTCAAATATTTGACAATTGGTCACTTCTGGTTCCGCCATTGGCAGAGAAAGTTTACTTTTCATATCTGATTTTTGTTGGAAACATTTAAAGAACAAAACTTATTTGAAAACGCTGCTTTTCTTCATTTATAGTATAACTAATAAACACCAAAAAAGAACAAAGAGGAGAATATGAGAAACCAAAGTGAAATCCAGTGATAGAGACGCTTTTATTATTTTGACGAGCTACCATCTTGATATGGTAAAAATTACACGTGATGGAGACGGATGACGAGATAATAAATTTAATACCACCGCTTTACCTAAAAGTACCTTCCCGCACAGAAGGGCTGATTTGCGTCGAAAATACGCATATTTGGGTATTTTTATTTTTCTGTGTAGGTATATGTACAACGAACATCATCGTGTACCATTCCGTAATCCTCAATCTACTTTGAGGAATAATGCGAAAGCGTAAAAACTAAAAAATCAACACGACAAACAAATTTTGCAAGTGCTGTTTTGGTATTGTGATTACGGTACATTTTATATTTTAAGGAAACGAAAGGAATGTGTTAATTTACCTTGATATTTTGCAATTCATTGCAGATTCGTTTAGATGCGCCAAATTGTGTTTATGGAAATAAATCTGAACTGTAAGACGACTAATGATTGAGCTCGAAAATAATTGGGTCGATTGTTGCAAATAAAAATAGCGGAATCGATGTGGTTTTCAATAAAGCTGTTCATGGTTTAGGGTCTTGACCCGATCATTTCCAATTATCCGGGAAATATCTTCGATTTAAACAACTCGAAACGAGAAGTGTAGGTGTAAGATCTTACAGTCCAAAAAAGTTTGCATTTGAGTAGTAAGCGGTGTATCTAAACGAAACAAACAAAGGAAAGCAGAAAGTAAAGCGCCGCTGCTCGAAGCAGGTGATTATACCTGACTCCTGTTTCGAAATTGATGCAAGGTAAACATTTATATGAGTTTAATCCTGAACCGAATTGTGCACGATTGCTTTTTTTTATCTTATTGAAACACACTAAGATATCAATTTTGTTTACCCTCCCTTGCATATGAAAATGTAGTGGTAAATTTCCACTCTGGTCGATACTGTAGCAAACATTTTTTTCGGAACGTTACTACGGTGTATATTCCACAAGTATCGTTTAGCCACTCATTCAAGTTTATGTTGTGGAAATTGTGTTTTTTTTTAGTAGGATTAACAAGTCACTTCATCGTAAACAAATTCAGATGCTTCTGCTCAAAATTTAGAATACAGTTTAATGTTGCTACAAAAACATCAGTTTATTGTAAATCCTTCAAAGCAGCTTCCTGGTTGGACAGCAGTTTGTCCAGAAAAAACTGCATAGAATGTTTGCTGGTGTGAATATTTGTTTGTGAATTAACAGTTCATTTCTCAGACAAAGTGTAGAATTAGTGTTGATAAAACTATAGCAACATTTGATGTGCCAATTGCAATGGAATTTCGCAGAATTACCGCCATACTTCTTAATATACGAAGAAGCGATAACGAGTGAAGACAGGCGACAACTCGACCGAAGGTCATTAATTAACATCTCTAATGACCACAGTCGAAGTCCACGTTAGAATGCAATACAAGGTCATCGAATTGTGAAAAACATTAGACCTGAGCTTTTTTAGATGAAGAAAAAAAAATAGATGAAACCTGAGCTTTTATCTGCCTCAACACAGGTGACTTAAAATGGTATTCATACAGAATCCACCATTTACGGGTTTTCAACGATTAACATTTTAATTTATTCGATTAGATTTCATATTTTCTCATTCTTGTTTGAAGTTGTGTTTTGCAATGCAGAATGTAGGCACTACAAGTTATTTAGAACCACAAACTAGGTTCATTATTCTTCCAAATGCTCTATGATATCCTTTGGAAAGACCTGGGAGTACTTCTAGATTCTTCACTTACGTTCAAAAATCAAGTGTCATACGTTGTTTCGAAAGCATCATCTCAGTTAGGATTTATCTTCCCATTTGGCAAATACTTCCAGGATGTGTACTGCTTGAAGACTATATTTAGCTTTAGTACGGTCAACGCTCGAGTACTCAGCTGTCGTATGGGCGCCATATTTCCAAAACGGAATCAATAGAATCGAGGCGGTTCAACGGAAGTTCGTACGTTTTGCGCTGCGTCATTTGCCGTGGCGTGACCGGAATAACCTTCCTAGATATACTGAGCGCTGCAGGTTCATACATCTGGATGCTCTCGACGTCAGAAGAGATGTCGCTAAAGCCTGATTTATCAGCGACTTGCTAACTTCTAATATAGATTGCCCCGAGCTTCTCAGTCGTCTGGACGTAAACACCCGTAGACGTACTCTTCGGTCCCATACGTTTCTTAGCACAGGCAGATCCAGGACGAATTACGGGATGCACGAACCGATGAAATGTATGTGTCGCGTTTTCGACAATTGTTTTGAATGTTTCGATTTTAATTTGTCTAGACGTGTAATTAGAAATAACTTTTTGAGAGTGTTGTCTGTTTAAGTTAGTCTTTACTTGTTAACTTTAGTTCTAGTTCTAGTCATTGGGGTCGTTTCTACCTGTTGACTGTACAAACAAATAAATGTAAGAAAATGTAAGTAACCACTATACAGAATCGATAGCAATAAACATGCTGACAGCTTAGCAAGACAAAGATTGATTCGGTAACTTATTAGTACCAAAACGTTTTTGGGTTCTTTATCATTATGAGAAATTTTAAAAATAACCCGACGGTAACAAACAAAGTTGTAGGCTAACCGAAAAGTTGCTTGTCTCAACCCTGCAGTTACACAAATTTGTTCATTGCCATATTATATTTTATCTTCTATCCTCTACTGTCTGAGTAATGCATCTCAGACTAGTGAGATGAGTTCAAATCTGTATCTACAAGCGGATGAAACCGATGCACTAGTCTCAAAGCCTCATTAAACAGTAAATCTGTATTGGCACTTTGGATTTCGTAGGTCTCCACTTATCACATGTCAGTATAAAGAAAGATAAAATGAAAATTCGAGATTTATGGCTTAAATACAGTTTCACCTTAGCCAGCGAAGTTGTACAGAGAACCACATAAATAGTTTTTAATATATTATACCTTCTTTAGTGTGATTTTAAAAAGAAAAGGGAGTGAGAAAAAAAGGTTTTCAGATCGACATACTATACGACATACAACAAGAACGTTCTGCATCCCCTCGAATTGGGAACTAACGTTGATATGTTAGGGTAGGACAAGGATAGGATTCATCGTGTCAGGAGATGCGATCAGGTATTTCCTAATCTTGCGCGCGAAAAACGAATTTTAACCTACCTATATAAATAGTAAATTTATAGATATGAACACTAAGCGGAATACAACAAATAAGATTCGGTTAATTCGCATGTGCTAATTATTTGTCTTGTGGGAGTTAGCGTGTATGAAGATTTTTGGCTTCCGACTTATAAAGGGAAGATTAGAAACACATTGTGTTAATTTCGAGTCATTATGATAATCACTGCAATTTTGGTTACAGTTACCATTATGCCTATGTTCTATATTTTGGTTTTATCTTCTCTACAAATAAAGAATTATCTCCAACTACGAAATTTCGTAGTTTGTACTGCAACTGCGTACATCACATGTGACTATGTAAATAACACCATCCATGTGACTGCGTAAATCACGAATATTACTGTCTCCAAAGTGTGAAGTGATTGTAAGAACATCATCTTTAAACAAATTTACTGTTCTATGTAAACTGTTTATACTTTCATTTTGATTAAAATCAACTGCACATATTATTATATTAATATATCATTATATCTAAGCTATAACAGCAACTTTTATATTGCAGAATTGATTTCATCAAATTTTAAATTGGATCGTATTGAATGGCCTGTGCAGGACGGATTTATTTTCAAAACAAAAGATGGACGATTTGGAAACACAAGGAGATTCGGAGGATCAACATTCGCGTATAATTATTCATATCGACATGGACTATTTCTATGCTCAAGTCGAAGAGGTGCTGAATCCGAGCCTAAAAAATTTACCGCTTGGTGTGAAACAACGAACCATGATAGTAACGTCCAACTATATTGCGCGAGAGTTCGGCATTAAGAAAATGATGCTGATCAGTGAAGCCAAGAAACTGTGTCCCGAGTTAGTGTTAGTCAATGGAGAGGATTTGACCAAATATCGACAGATGTCGGTGAAGATCAATGAAATCATGCACAAGTTCACACCTAATGTAGAAAAGCTGGGATTAGACGAGAATTTTCTAGATATTACCAAGGAAATTTGCCAAAAGCTTGAGCAAGACGAAAACATAGATCAACATATAGAAAATGTTGAGGGATATATACATCCACCAATTGAAACAGGAATGTCGGCGCGGGGAGCATTCAGAAGAGCTTGTTGCTGCGGCTGTGATCGAAAACTAATTTTGGCAACCCACATAGCAAAAGAGATTCGAAATTGTGTTTTCCAGGAGCTTGGCCTAAAGTGCAGTGCGGGAGTTTCTCACAATAAGCTGTTGGCAAAATTAGTTGGTGGTATAAACAAACACAATAAGCAAACAGTTTTGCTGCCAAATTATGCATCCGAATTTGTTGCTTCGTTAGGACCAGTAAAAAGCCTAACTGGGATTGGGGAAAAGACAGCCCAAATTTTGGAAGATTGTGGCATTAAAACCGTTCGTGAACTCCAAGAAACGGCTCTTGAACAACTTCGCAGAAAGCTAGGACTTGAACAAGCCAGTAAACTAAAAGAAATGGCATTTGGAAGAGACAACGCACCGGTGAAGCAGACGGGAAAACCAAAATCTGTTGGTTTGGAAGATTCCTGTTCAGCTATTTCGATTCGAGCTGATGCCGAGGAAAAATTTCGTCACTTGTTAGTACGACTAGTAAAAAATATTGCCGATGATGGACGTATTCCTATAGCGATCAAAGTTACTGTCCGCAAGCATGACTCAGTAAAGAAAACAAGTCACCGAGAGTGCAAACAAGATAAAATCTTGCCTTCTTTCTTTCGCCATAAAGATTGCAAAGTAGTTCTGGCCGAAGGAGCTCAAGAAAAAATTCTTGCCACCATCATGAAAGTATTCGAAAGAATGGTTGACCTTAGCTCTCCTTTCAACATAACTTTATTAGGATTGTCTTTCTTTAAATTCCAAGAGCGTAAGGTTGGTATAAAGTCGATAGCTAATTACCTTATCAAAAAATCTGATATCGAAGTACAGTCTATTACAAACTTAAGTAACGAAGCTCTCGTTTTAAGTGATGGTTTCGCTTCAAACAAGTCATTTTCTATGGCAATGGACTGTGATCAAATGTCGAGTGCTGGATTTTCGGATTCTGCTTCATTAGCATCTTTGTCTGGTTCAGAATCGGATGTGGAACCTTCGCCCAAGAAGTCTCGTAGGATGGTAACATATCTCGCACGTAAAAAGGAAAGCTTGTTAACAGCGACCAGTGAAGATGAACTTTCCTCTCCTAGTAAACTTCGAGTAGCAGAAATGCGATTAAATTCAAAGGAGTATGATCAAGAAACATCTCAGTCATCGGACATTCCAAGCAGTTCAAAGTCGTGGGGTGGCTTTGTTAAAAATCATCTTTCTTCGTCTTCTACTCCGATCAAAACTTCTCCTCTAGCAACTATTAGTAATAGTAATACTGATACAACTTCGATTGGCGCAGGAACCGGCTTACCTACAAATGTCGACCCTGAAGTATTCAATGCACTGCCAGCTGACGTCCAACAAGAGTTACTTCAAAACTGGCGCTTAGGTAACCCAACCCAGTCTTCTGGAGCGACATCTTCAACAGCAAGTAGCTCAAAAAACACACTCCATCGATATTTTGTTAAAAATACTTAACAGTATAGTAAAATGGCTCTCTGGCGATCATCGAGATGTAGGTTTATATCAGTGTTTTATTTATGAGAAAAAAAATACATTTTATTTTTTGTTACTTTTCGTTTGCTACATTCGGTTCTGTACACTTCTAAGAGAATAATAACTATTCTTTTCATCATTGTTCCAATAAATTTCAAAGTAAAATGAAGCCCAAAAATACTGTTATCAAGACATCGTTTAGAAGAACTATTTGAAGTTTGAAAATATTTGGAATAATACTTTTTTAAACTAATAGGCATTTTCAATAAACCTAAAATCATGTATGTATAAGTATATGGATGGTAAGCATTCGTAGGATTAGAACTTTCCTAGACTTCCCAAATTAGAACTTTCCTAAATTTCCTACACTGCCCCATTTTCTGGCATTTCAAGTCGTTTCAAGCTTACTGCTCTACTATATCGAGCCCTTTCCATTCTACCAATATCGCTTAATTACAAATCCCTGGAGAAAGAGACTTCACCTAACGTTCTTCTTTGGCGAGGTTTATGCTAAGAAGGACTTATTATGTCTAGGTCCCCCGCTCAAATATCGCCAGTTACAATTCCTTATTATACTTTTTATTAATAGGAGGGGATGTTTTGTGATGAATGAATTATTTACTAATATTTATTCAGAATTTTCATTCTGTGTTCTGCCACAAACGGTGACATATCAACACTATTACATATATTTTAAGCTTCATTTCATTAAAAGATTGTAATTGCTTCCGCATTCCGCAAATTGTAAACCTACTTGTCACGAGAAAAAAAGGAGTTCAAAATTAAACCTTGATCTTACACCTATCTTACTGACTATAAAGTGAGCTAATCGTCTAATTGAGGATTGCAACGATTTTTGTCGAAACTTATTGATAATTTGGTTTGACATATTTTCTAATGTTTCCACATTAGGCGTCGCACAGTGGGGCAGATTGGTCTGTTGGCGCGACAAAACCTCATAACTCCTTAACAGTTGTTTCCACAGTGTTCATATCTTCGGCAATGTTGTTCACCATAAAAACATCTTCTTGAAAAATGTATTCAAGCAGCTTTAATTTTTGTTCTACAGATGGCGCTGACATCTATCTTTTGAATAAAAGGTTCTAGCCATTTTGTTTCTTCGGGGAAGTTGTTTATATCATCAATTGACATAAAGTTGTCGTACATATTGCAACTGTAGGACTGACCGTTAACGAGATAAAATTAATTAAATTTCAGTAATGAATTATAACTGGGACTTAATTACATATGTTTCAATTTCAGATATATTCGAACTTTCGAGTCATCATGAAATTAATTATTGAAGGTTTATAGGTGCCTTTGTATAGTTTTTGTCAACCTATGATGTGTGAGAAAGAATATAAAATATAGTTTTAATGTTATTGTTTGTGATAAAATGTTTCAAATAGGAACATTGTTCAATTGAAGATTAGTTGGTCATGTTCCCTTTCTAAGAGCTCTTCTTGGGTAATTTAATACCATTTAACATGAATACTAAACGCTTACTTTTGTTTAAAACACTGTTCACCCAATAACAAACTGTTTCCTAGTACTAATAATTATTTCCGAGGGGTCTTAATACTACTGGACGTCAGTTTCGAAAGACCCCCGAACAAAATCATGGTCGTGTTGCATACACCGGCTTTCAGTAAAGCCTATTGTAGGAAAAACATCGATACGGACACTGCTGATTGACGATTTTTTATATGAATTGACATGGAAACAATCGTTGCGAAAACTCGAATTACTCGGTAAGTCGCAACTAGTAGCAGCTGATTTTTGGTTTAGTACTAGCCAATACCTTGTATTTTAGTACAATAGTAGTGTCATAACAGAGCAACGTAGAACTTTATGTTTTCCATATTGCCGAAAATGAGGAAAAATTACAAAAAAAACTTGTTTTACACATTATGCCTCCTACGAACCTATTTTCAACAAAACTGTCTTAATATCACATTACCTATTAGTTTATACTCTTTTTTATGAGGATCATTTGAGTTAGCTAATTATTTCCTAAGTATTTGCATGCCCTACTGGAAAATATCTGAGAAAATTTTTTCTTCCATTTTACAAGCCTTGTAAATCCTCACTTTTACAATATTATAGCACCTTTTCTAAATTATTTTTCAAAGTGAATTATCATGATTTCCAGTCGATAACATGTCTACTGCAAGTAGAAAATAAAATGAGGCCTGAAAACTTAATTTCATTTTTTTTTAGTTTTGTCGCGACTTTTCTTGGTTCTGCCCCACAGTGCGTCGTACACAAATAACGTAACGCATAAAGAGGGGGGTTGAGTCTGCGTTACCTATTGTTACGTAGGGGAGAGGGGGGTAGTTGAGCTCGTTACGTAACTGTGATATTTGCTCAACATTGCAAATTTGGAGGGGGGGACAGGTTGTCCAGCGTCACGTAATTTTAGGGGGGGGGAGTCATCTAACGTTACTTAACGTTACATAGGGGGGGGGGGGGAGGAGTCTGAAATCTAGGTTTTTAGCGTTACGTAATTTGTGTACGACGCCTTAGTAAGCCTGTGTAGTTCATTCGTGCTAAACCAGCGAGGACGCTTCAATATCATTTTCAGAAGTTTGTTCTGAATCCCTTGAAGCATCTTCTTCCTGGTTGTACAACAACTTGTCCAAATGAGGACTGCATATAACATTGCTGGTCTAAATACTTGTTTGTAAATTAACAGTTTATTCTTGAGACAAAGTCTAAAATTTGTTGATAAGAGGATACAAACATTTTATATATTGCACTTTGCACTTTGTTTGAATATTCTCAATGTGCTCCTTGAAGGTAAGATTTTTATCATGAATTAGCCCTAAATATTTAACTTGGTCAGACCAATTTAAGATTGCACCGTTCATCTTAACAACATAATTATCTCTTTTTTACTATCATCGTAAATGGCGATGCCGTTGTTTTATTGCTCGGCAGATTTGCTCTGACGCAGTTGAATAAAGAAATTTGCTATAACTAAGCACGTGAGGTAGTGGGTTGAAACTGCCAAATTTTAATTTCGTTTGGACTCGCCACGGGTCATCATTGCGAGCGATAGTACCATTCACAGTGAATATTCATTGATCTGTGTCATGATGTATTCGCATCCGATGGCTCAATATCCCTTCAAGTGATTCGAGTAAATTGTAGCCAGTACGAGCCAAACACGAAGGTAATCATATTACGTTTGAATAAGCATTCATCGCCCGCAAGCCCCTCGTAACGCTCGTAACAGTTCAATTAACCATAGCCGTTGTTTCAATTGCAGATTAAATACACTGTTGCCAATAATGAATAATGAATGAATACGAAAATATGCAACGAAGCCCTGCATATCACTTATATTATTTAAATGAGGTGTTTTCCATACATGCAAAATATGGTCATATGGATTTAAATCGTAATAAATTGTTAATAACATAGTTTTACGAGCCAGTTTACGGTTTTAAGCTTGTCCTAAAATTTGATGTTACTTTTTAATTGCTTGAAGTCTCTCTTTTTTGCTGGGAACATATTCATGCTTTTGCTATTAAAACCGCATAGTGTTTCGAAGGTGTACCAAGACTTTCATAATTTCATTTACTGCTTTATCGCCGCCAGCACAGGGCATCAATCAAGACGTGGTGCTTTGGCATTTGACAGTTAAGTTCAATCGCTGCTCAGTGCGATGTCATCAGAATCGGACGATTTCTATCATTTTCATTAAAATAATCATTCAATGTGTACCGAAAATTCGTGTTGAATCTGCCAATATTAATCATATATTCATGACATTTAATTATGAATCACGGTTGTTTCCACACAACTGAACCAATTTTTCGGTTTATCTCTGATAGAATGAGAGCAGCAATTCCTTGCTTGTCAATTGGAAGCCTGAAAAAAAAACAAACAAATAAAATAGTTGATTTTTTCACGATTTTGGCGTAATATTTGAAAAGAAAAATAATAGCTAAACACGATAGATAATATTCGTACTTGGCAGCTAAATCTCCTCCACCATCAATTTCTTCCTTTTTTGCTCTGCGTTGAGCATGTCTGTTAGCGCGAGCCACTTGTGTTTCTTTTGCTGCGATTAACTGAGACGGTTTAGCTTCTTTACCCTTGAATAATGATGATCTCGTGGATTTCTGCAAGCAAAGAATATTCTCAGATATGTGTGATCTCTTTAGGCTAATAATGAATACTAAATATTTAATAATACAAGTGTTTGATTACATTTACCACGTAAATACCTTCGTTTTTTTCTTCTTTTTTTCGTATTGCAACGAATCATAATAATTCGGTTTCTCTCGCCGAACTCGTCCTGTACGACGACGTTGAACTTGAGGGTTAGCTGCTAGAACAGCATTTGCTGCTGTCTTGCGTGTTTCTGCAGATTTTCCTTTTTTCCCAGATTTTGGGCGACCCACAGAAGCAGGTGGAATATACGCTGCATTGTTTTGACGTCCATTAAATGCATATCCACAAACACAACGTTTGGAAGCTATAGCTGTTTGCTGATCACAGCTTGGGCAATGTTTGGACAGCATTCGGGTTTTGACCATGGTTGAGTACCAAAACAATTCTTAACAAGCGAAATATTTTATCTCTTTCATTTCCGCTATCATTCAATATTTTGGTTATTCATTATTTTCACAAGAAAAATAGACAACTGGAGTGGTCGATTTTAGATCGATCTTTTCAATTCCGGCTTTCGATTTCTTGTATCGATTCTTCAGCCTTGAAAAAGTCGAATTTTTTTTTTCGTGTAGCAATTTTTCTCAACAGAGAAAAATAAAATGTTATTATCAGAGTCTATGTTTAAGAGTCACGCAAAGATGAAACCAAAGGAACCAAATCAGTGTCAAACGAGGGTACCAATCGAGCAATGTAAATAAACAAGGTGATAATGTTAGGAGTGGATGAAAAGTGTTGTAATTGAGCGTAATAAAGAATATGTGTTTTTCCGAAGTTTTACTTATACATTTTAATCCAACATTAAACCTGTACACTGGTTCACTTAAATTTAACAAAACATCACCGGTGTAATCTTTCAAAACTGTGTACCTTGTGAAGAATTTCAAAAAATGATTTTCGCTTATGCATGGTGAAAAACAGAACTGTATAGTTCTTGGCAACAAACGGTACAAAAACTGTGTTGCCGAAACGATAGATTTTCTCTTCGCGCGACTCTATATACACATAGACTCTGATTATATTTACCTTACGTCGCAAATAGTGCGCTGTATAGCGCATCTGATGTGCTATACAGCTCACTACTTCCCACTAGAATGCCTGTATATATTTAGAGTGGCGACACTGCCACAATCGGAATAAAAATTATCTGTCAGTGTCATTCCAATCGAGCAAACAACCGATTCAATTTGTGTGGAGAAAAGAGGAAGGATGTTGTTGATGTTGCCTTGGATCAAATAAATACTAATTTCTCAAAACTCATCAGAAAGATTTCTTTTCATTTAGCAGTGATATCTAGCTATGAGTCTCATCGACAACATTTAAAGCTCAATATCCTAAACAATATTAACACTGCATTGTTTTCTACATTGTTTTCTACATTGCTTTTTTTGTTTTTCATTTATTTAGATAAGGTAGCAGAGAGAAACATGCTTAAGCACGGAATTGAAAATGTCGCCATTGTGGGAGCTAACTCGACAAATGCCAAAATCAACCTATACCTCGCTCAGAAGATCCAAAACCTGAAGAAAGCAGAAGCTGCACGACAGCAGCATGATGCTTAATCTATGGAATATCAAGAAAATCGATTTGCATTCATTATAACAAAACGCTTATTCCATTAAATGATCATTAACCAATAAAAAAAAGTATCAAAACGGTTTCACAATTGATTTTTGAATTATAAAAAAAAAAAAAAAACAAAAAACTGTTTCTAAAATAGTACATCAACCATTTGCTACCCAGTAGTAACCATTTCAAATATAGTATATTGACCAAATAATAATATAACCAAACCATAAATAAAATGGTAACCACACTATTAGTAAACATAAAAATACTATATTGATAATAGTACAATTTCCAATTTGGAACAAAGAGAACTATATTGCAACCATTTTCTGAATAGATCTCATAATTAGAAATTTACTATAAATGACATGGTTGTAACTATTTGAAAAATGGTTGAAAAAAAAAATACAGTATAAACACCATTTCGGGAGTGGTGCACATATCGATAAATAGAATATAGTTACAATTACTCATATAGTTGGTGCATCTCGTGATACCAACTAAAACCATATCCACATTATAATCTGAATGGTTGAAGATCATTTTCATGAACCATTCGCATACCATACCACGAATAGTTTTGCGAAAAATTTTGTATGAAAAAATGGTCATTTTAGAATGGTAACCATACTTAACAACTAGTTTCCTAAATAGTTATTTGCCAGATTACCATTTGTGGAATAGTCAAAACTTATCGTATCATAGTACATATATGGTTTTCTAACGGTACTCTGGGAACTATTTTCTGAACGGTAGAAAAACCATATGCCGTATGGCACATTTATGGTGGATTTCTATGCGGGTACGTAATAGGCCACGCCCTTCTGTTCAGTTGTCTAATTCTCTAATATTCTTTAGACGAATTATTCCACAATTCGCATTCGATATTTGTTTCCAGCGAATAAACACCGATGGTACTCTCACACACGCAACGGTTTTAGCCCGTATTTTATTGCGGTTTGTAACATCAAGCGATTTCGTTTGCTCGTTGTTGCGTGTTGCATCATGTTGCAACTTGGCAGCTGGGAGACGACGAAATTCTGTTAATGCTGGTTGATTGAATCGACTTTATATCAGTACAGCATATTCGAATTAACTGCCTTTGTGAATGCGTTCTAACATGGCAGTTTGTTATTCAAAATCGGTTATGTTGATCGCAGCCTTTGTGCTGTCCCAACAGTGGGGATATTAACTAAATAAACTTGTTGTATCGATGGCCAAGAGGCAGAATTTCGGTAGTTTAAACATTAATATACTTGGCAAAACTGTATTTAATTTGTGCTCTACAAATGGCGTCCAATTTATTACTCGGTAATTTTACAGTTATCTTTTTTGATCAAGAAAGTATACAAAAAGGTAGCAACATTTTACTTCTCAAAAGGTGGTAACATTTTAATGGTCAATGTAAGTACAACGTAAGGTATAACAGCTCTTCCCTCCTTGCGAAATCTTCTTCATAGGTCCAACTTCCTCGGTGGCCGAATAACTCTTCCAGATTTTCTCGGCGACTGATATGTCTCCTGGATAGACTGGTCTTCGGAGCATCTCGCAGATACCGAAACGGGTATAACAGAATCTTGCCTACCTTCAATCTTAATCGGGGCTGTTGATATCGCAGGTCTTTGCTGTGAATTGGTTGGTATAGGCACCGCAGGGGTGGGGTCAACAAATGTCTGATCGGGAGCACTAAGCGGTTCAGGATCTTCAAAGTACTATGGTAGCACCGTGACTGGTACAGATTTGTCAGTTACCAAGTTTGAACCAACTTTTCGCAGCTGATCTATGTGGCGCTTCCAAATCCTTCCATCATCCAGTAGTATCTCATAATGCAACTCACCCAATTTGTTCAGAATTTTTCCGAACTTCCACTTTGCTTTATCTAAATAATCTCTCGCAGCAACTCTCGCCCCCTCTTGAAGATCACGACACTTCCTCTGTTCCGTTTTGGCAGCATTCGCAGCTTCAGGAATCATGATATCCAATCGCGAACGGATTTGTCGGTTGTAAAGCATCATCGACGGCGATTTTCCCGTAGTAGGATGAATAGTTTTCCTGTACACTAACAGAAGATTGCAGAGTTCAGCGTGCAATGAAGTTTTATCACATTGCACACTTTTTAGTTTCGATTTAAATGTTTGAATAAACCTCTCTGCTTGCCCATTCGTCGCAGGGTGATACGGTGCGCCCATTTTATGATGATAAACACCGTTCATTCGCAAAAATCTTTGAAACTGTTCCGATGTGAACTGCACACCGTGATCAGATACGAGCACAGAAGGAATTCCATATGTACAAAAATATTCACGACACACCTGGATCGTTGTGTTAGTTGTTATGTTATTCAGGATTCGCACTTCTGGCCACTTTGTGTAGGCATCAACGAACACGATAAAGTAAACATTCATAAACGGTCCAGCAAAGTCAACGTGTACTCGTTCAAACGGCTTCGCGGGTGTCTCCCAACAATGCGTTGGTACTTTGGACGGCTCAGCTCGAGTTGACTGACACAAACTACAATTTCGCACCACGTCCTCAATGTTTTTATCTATTCCTTCCCACCAAACGTAACCACGAGCAAGAGTCTTAAATCTAGTAATTCCAAAATGAGTTGAATGTAGTTCATTCAACACTTTGTCTCGCAAGCTCAGAGGAACGTATACTCTGATTCCCCGCATGACACAACCTTTCTGTAGAGTAAACTCCACTTGGTCAACACCAAAACGATCTTTAGGCTCCACGGATTTACCATTCTGCAACCCTTGCACTAGTGTCTTAACAGTAGTATCCATTGCAGTAGCTTTCGCAAGTTCAGCAACAGTTAACGGCAGTGTTTCTATTATATTTACCTCCACATAGTCTGTTTCCTCAACAGTTGCATCGGGCGTACTATTCTTCAAAGGCAATCTTGAAAATGCGTCAGCGTTTGCGTGCTGGTTTGTAGGACGAAATTGGATCTTGAAATTGAAAGATTGTAAAAATGTTGCATAGTGCTGCATTCTAAGGGCGGACATCTTCGGAAGTCCTTTGGTATCAGAAAATATTTGCTTTAGCGGTTCATTGTCCGTGACAAGAGTGAACTTCCTGCCGTAGAGGTATTGGTAAAATTTGCGAACTCCGAAGAATATTGCATAGGCTTCTCGGTCAATTTGTTTATATGCTTGTTGCGTAGCGTTAAGTGTTTGGGAAGCGTATTGGATTGGTAGTTCTGAACCATCTGAAAATACATGACTAAGCACTGCACCGACTCCATATGGTGATGCATCCGTAGCAAGTACTAGTGGTAATATAGAATCGTAGTGTGCTAAAATCTTCTCCGACTGCATTTCACGCTTAATTTTGTTAAATACCTCATCGCATTCCTTCGACCATACGAAAGGAACAGTATTTTTCAGGAGATTGTTGAGCGGATACAACGTTGTACTCAGGTTCGGGAAAAACCTTCCGTAGTAATTCACTAAACCTACGAAAGAACGAACTTGATCTTTGTTTTTCGGTATAGGCATGTTTTGAACAGCGTCGATTTTTCCCGGGACTTTGTGAATGCCAACTTTGTCAATCAAATATCCACAGTATTCGATCGCGTTTTCGAAAAACTGACATTTCTCCAAATTAATTCGCATATTGTATGAACTTAGCCGTTTTAGTACATCTCCTAGTCGTTGCAGATGAATTAAATCATTTGGTCCCGTGACACGAATATCATCCAAGAAAACTGTAACTCCCGGAATCCCGTTCAACACTTGCTCCATTAATCTCTGCCAAATAACAGGCGCAGATGCAATACCATACATCAAACGTGTTGGTCGGTACAAACCTTTGTGCGTACTTAGTGTTAGTACTTCACGATCACCCTCCTCAACCTCTAATTGTAGATAGGCTTGAGTTAAATCGATTTTGGTGAACTTTTGTCCTCCTGCAACGTTAGCGAAAAGTTCTTCTATCGTCGGTAATGGATGGTCGTCAATTTCCAGGTTAGGATTCACCGTTACTTTATAATCACCGCATAATCTTACTCTATTGTTGGACTTCAAAATTGGGACAATCGGTGTAGCCCATCTACTGTGGTTCACTTTCTCCAACACCCCGTTCTGGACAAGTATGTCGAGTTCCTTCTCAACAGCATCTCTCAAAGAAAATGGAACTTGACGCGCTCTTATGTACACTGGTCTTGCATTTGGTTTCAAACTCAATTTTGCTTGCAAACCTTCAATTTTTCCAATAGATTTGTCATAAATGTTAGCATACTTTTCCACCAATAATCTAATATTAACTGGAGTAATTTTCGGTAGGGTATTAGCAGAAGTACTGTCCAATGTATGAACACAAGCGAACGCTACATCGTTAAGATCAATTTTCATCCCTGTAATCCATTGTCGGCCTAACAACGGTTGTTTTCGTATATTTGATACATATAATGGCAACAAAAATAATTTTCCTCGATATTCGGCTTCAACTTTTAGCATACCTTTAACGTTGATACGACTATTACAATAGCTCACCAACTCAAGATCAGACGGCAACAGATTCGCTTCAGGAAAGATTTTTTCTTATCTTCCGTACTGATAATCGTAACTGGAGCACCGGTATCCACTTCGAAACGAACAGTAACATTATTCACCTTCATGTCTAAGTGAAATTTAGAGACAGTTGTTCTACTGGTTTCCTCTAACTTGCAAATTTCTTCCAGTGTGACGATATCGTTCGAATTACAGCCTGCAACAGGATTATTTTCCTCTAGTAGATGTGTTTCTGACTTTGTACTTTTTTCTTTTTTTGCTTTCAGACACACCTTCTGCAAATGGCCTTTCAGTTTGCAGTAATTGCGCATAGTTTGAATGTGCGGGCATTTATTCGCAAAATGTGAAGGGTTTCCGCAACGGAAGCACTCTCCTTTTTTTCCTGATCCGGATTTATCTTTAACTTACTTTTCGCAGCATTAAACTTTTTTTGTTCTACCAGGTTAATTTCTGGTTTTCCTTGTCTCGATTGAATCTCTCGGCCCCCTTTTGACGAAAGTTCCATCGACACGACAATTTTCCGCGCCCGCTCCAAAGTAAGGTTTCGTACTTCTAGCAATCTGGACTTTATAGTTCTGTCCTTCAATCCGAAAACAAGTTGGTTACGCAGAGCAGTATTCAGGTACTCTCCGAAATTGCAGGTGATAGCCAATTTCCACAATGCTATCAAGTATTCGTCTATTGTTTCCTCCGGACGGTCCTCTCCTTGCTTACGACTTTTGAAGCGAAAATTTTCTAAAATCTCCAACGGTTCCGGATTAAAATGAGCCTCAAGAACACGTACTATTTCAGCATACGTTTTCCTCTGTGGTTTCTCAGGAGCAAGTTTGTCACACACAACGTCGTATGTTTCACCTCCCATGAAGTGCAGCAGCATGTAGAGTTTGGTTTCTTGCTGGACGCCAAACAAAACGAAAGCACCTTCCAAACGTTCAACCCATCGTGACCACTTCATACGATGACGGTCAAACGGATCGATTGTTAACGACGATTGCATCGCAACCGGCGCAGTAGCAACAGCAGCATTCGCTGGATTTTCATCACCAGCGGCTTCTTCACGGTTCGCATTTAACATCCTCGGTCGACAACTGTTGTATCGATGGCCAAGAGGCAGAATTTCGGTAGTTTAAACATTAATATACTTGGCAAAACTGTATTTAATTTGTGCTCTACAAATGGCGTCCAATTTATTACTCGGTAATTTTACAGTTATCTTTCTTGATCAAGAGAGTATACAAAAAGGTAGCAACATTTTACTTCTCAAAAGGTGGTAACATTTTAATGGTCAATGTCAATACAACGTAAGGTATAACAAAACTACAACAGAATTTGATTGCTAGGATCCCGCGAAGAATGTTTATTGTTTATTTGCCTTGAAAAAAGGCATTTCACTGTTCAAAATCGGTTGCTGACTTTGTGCTGCCCTAACAGTGAGGAGTTAAGATACACGGGCAACATGCACCGTGGAAGCTATTTCACCTACTGTAAATTAGACGGCCGCGACAGATGTAACTGCTAGAATCCGCACAGAATGCTTGCTTACTTTGTCAAAAATAATTAACTTTCAATGACTTGTTTATTTGCCTTGAAAAAAGGCATTTTGCTGTTCAAAATTGGATTTGGTGATGACGATCTTCATGCTGCCCTAACACGGGGGAATAATGGCAGTCTGGCGAGGCACGCTGAGAAGAACCGCGCTGCTACTGAGACATGGTGACCAACCACAGCGCAAGTGGTTTATTTAATTTGACGGCAGCCACAGGCGCAAGCCGCTGTTACTTCTGAGTGCTGTATCTGCTTCTACTGCTGTCAACGTTGTGGACGGTCCATCCAGCTCACCTTCCGACTAATGAATGTAGCTAGTTTTCCCAGAAACACTCTTTTATAGCCGAAAGGTGCTACGTAATAGGCCACGCCCTTCTGTTCAGTTGTTTAATTCTCTAATATTCTTTAGACGAATTATTCCACAATTCGCATTCGATATTTGTTTCCAGCGAATAAACACCGATGGTGCTCTCACACACGCAACGGTTTTAACCCGGTTTGTAACATCAAGCGATTTCGTTTGCTCGTTGTTGCGTGTTGCATCATGTTGCAACTTGGCAGCTGGGAGACGACGAAATTCTGTCAATGCTGATTGATAGAATCGACTTTATATCAGTACAGCATATTCGAATTAACTGCCTTTGTGAATGCGTTCTAACAGGGCAGTTTATTATTCAAAATCGGTTATGTTGATCGCAGCCTTTGTGCTGTCCCAACAGTGAGGGTATTAACTAAATAAACTACAACAGAACTTGATTGCTAGGATCCCGCGAAGAATGTTTGCTTGTGTTGATGCTAGGAAATTTTCACCCTTCAATTACTTGTTTATTTGCCTTGAAAAAAGTCATTTTGCTGTTCAAAATCGGTTGCTGATCGCAACCTTTGTGCTGCCCCAACAGTGGGGGAGTTAAGATACACGGACACCATGCACTGTGGAAGCTATTTCACCTTCTGTAAATTAGACGGCCGCGACAGATGTAACTGCTAGAATCCACACAGAATGCTTGCTTACGTTGTCAAAAATTATTAACTTTCAATGACTTGTTCATTTGCCTTGAAAAAAGGCATTTTGCTGTTCAAAATTGGATTTGGTGATGACGATCTTCATGCTGCCTTAACACGGGGGAATAATGGCAGTCTGGCGAGGCACGCTGAGAAGAACCGCGCTGCTACTGAGACATGGTGACCAACCACAGCGTAAGTGGTTTATTTAATTTGAAGGCAGCCACAGGCGCAAGCCGCTGTTACTTCTGAGTGCTGTATCTGCTTCTACTACTGTCAACGTTGTGGACGGTCCATCCAGCTCACCTTCCGACTAATGAATGTAGCTAGTTTTCCCAGAAACACTCTTTTATAGCCGAAGGGTGCTACGTAATAGGCCACGCCCTTCTGTTCAGTTGTTTAATTCTCCAATATTCTTTGGACGAATTATTCCACAATTCGCATTCGATATTTGTTTCCAGCGAATAAACACCGATGGTGCTCTCACACACGAAACGGTTCTAACCCGTATTTTATTGCGGTTTGTAACATAAAGCGATTTCGTTTGCTCGTTGTTGCGTGTTGCATCATGTTGCAACTTGGCAGCTGGGAGACGACGAAATTCTGTTAATGCTGATTGATTGAATCGACTTCATATTAGCTCTGCATATTAGAATTAACTGCCTTTGTGAATGCGTTCTAACAGGGCAGTTTGTTATTCAAAATCGGTTATGTTGATCGCAGCCTTTGTGCTGTCCCAACAGTGGGGGTATTAACTAAATAAACTACAACAGAATTTGATTGCTAGGATCCCGCGAAGAATGTTTGCTTGTGTTGATGCTAGGAAATTTTCACCCTTCAATTACTTGTTTATTTGCCTTGAAAAAAGGCATTTTGCTGTTCAAAATCGGTTGCTGATCGCAACCTTTGTGCTGCCCCAACAGTGGGGGAGTTAAGATACACGAACAACATGCACTGTGGAAGCTATTTCACCTTCTGTAAATTAGACGGCCGCGACAGATGTAACTGCTAGAATCCGCACAGAATGCTTGCTTACGTTGTCAAAAATTATTAACTTTCAATGACTTGTTTATTTGCCTTGAAAAAAGGCATTTTGCTGTTTAAAATTGGATTTGGTGATGACGATCTTCATGCTGCCCTAACACGGGGGAATAATGGCAGTCTGGCGAGGCACGCTGAGAAGAACCGCACTGCTCCTGAGACGTGGTGACCAACCAGAGGGCTAGTGCTGCTGCTGCGGGAGGACGACTGCTTTTGTCGCTGTCTAGAACTATTATGAGCGGCTTCGGCAGAAACAGGCTCTTATATAGGCCAAATAGTATGTTTTCAATTGCAAGGTATATGATTCTGTCGACCGTGCTTGGGAAGCAATCATATAACGACCAATCAGAGGACGTAATTTTTGTTTAAACAAGGCTTGACAATTATCAATAGTACAATAGTTTGCATAATCAATCAACAATTTTCTACATTTGGGTGGATGCGTGTATAATTTTCCAAACAATTGCTGCAAAAATGAAGGAAATCGGTTGAGAACAAACCGATTTATAAGCATTTAAAAAGGGACATATTTCGTCCCCTTTTCGGTAATAGTTTTCCTATTTACATCCCTATGTGGTAGGCTAAAGAAAAACGTAGTTCTACGTCAAAAGACAGAAAAATGAGGTTACAATTCTTATAACTTGCTCATTACATACACATGACAGACCCAAACAAGTTCAATAAAAATGGGAAGTCTTAATATTGGAATTTTTCACGAAAATGAAAAAGGAAATTTTTGACGCAAATTTTCAAACGCGTTTTTCTCGAAACTATGAGTTTCGAGTTGTGCCAGTATTGAATTCCAATGACGATATAAAGAAATTCTTAAATCGTGTGTAAAAATCTGAATCAAAATACGTTAATACACTAACGACATCTGTCTAATGGTGCCCCAGTTGCACTGCATAATTATTTCTGTATCGATATTTTATCGATATAAGTGCTTGGTTTGTAGGTGACAAAAGCGCCACATAGCGGGAGCATTACCTCTTGGTGGTAAATGACGGTTGCAAGTTTTTACACATGTTTTGAAAAGAAGATTAACGTCTGTTCTCTGTGCCCGTAATGATCATGATCATAGCGACCATGCTTTAGCTGGTGATCAAAACTGTCGATATTTTCTTTACAACTAGTTAAATTTACCCATTCATATGGTCATGCGAACCAACGTGTAATATTTTTCGAGCAGTCCCTTTTTAAATCCTATTCCCAGGGGGATGGCCAAAGTATTTTGAACAGGGGAATGGCCCAAGTATGATGACAGTTCTACAAGGTATGCTACATTTTTGTCTATCCACGCACACAAACGAATCTTGTTATGAAAAACTTCGCGTTTTGTATGGAATTCAGAACATTTTTGGAAATTTCTCGTTTTATGTTGTTTTATATCTATTTTTTTTTTGGTTGGAGAGTGAATCTCCAGTTGAAACACACTAGAAATTGATATTAATTTAGATTTAGTGTGAAAAATTGCGACAATATATCGAAATAAAATATATAAAAATGCTATATTTCTAATAAATGGAGCATAATCTTAGTCATTGTCATACCTCATGACTTTTGTTACTGTATGAAACATAAGCGACTTTATTTAGAAGCGCTATTAGAGTACAAGAAAAAAACGAAAAGTGCAAAAAGGTTACCGGCAAATTGATGAAAAACAGCATATTTTACCTAAATTGCAGCATGTTTATGTATTCCCCACAAATAAAACATGTTTCAACATCATTTCTATAACTTTTCAGGAAAGTATGTTTTATAAGTTTAGTTTAAAATGCAAAATCATTTCAAATTTCATACAAAATTTGAAAAAGTTCATAACGATCACTAATACTAATGCACCGACGTGAATAGCATACCTTTTAGAACTGTCATCTATACTTGGGGGAATGGCAACATACTATCTCTTTCTATGTTGAATGAGTGAAGAGTCTTCCCGACTAAAGTGAAAAGTATATGGAACTTTTGCTGGGCGCCTGCCTCGGGGCTTTATTTTTAAATAAAGCCCCGATATATTAGCTACTGTCAAACGTGTTGAGTTTAGATAGGGCTGCCATCCCCTTGATTTTGAAGTTAAAAGGTATGATCGACCGTACAGTATTTCACTAACACCAGTGAAATAGTTTCGCCAAGCCATTCAATTTTCTATGGAAACTATTTTTTGCTCCCTTTACAGTACATACATCATGACCCTATAAGCGTACCTTCTAACTTCAAAATACTTTGGGGGATGGCAACATGCTATCTCTTTCAATGTTGAATGAGTGAAGAGTCTCCCCGACTAAAGTGAAATATATAGAACTTTTGCTGGGCGCCTGCCTTACACGCTCCTTTAATTTTACTCTAAATTGAGCAACTTTGACTCAGTTTTACATTGTCTATTAAAACGTCAAAAATTGAGTTTCGTTTACCGAACTGAGTAAAAGTTACTCAGATTGTCATAATTTTCTGCTTTACTGTTTTTTTTTGAGTGGTATTGAAAACATTAAAAAACGTTTCGCTAAGAATAAGTTGTTGTTTGGAAAAACGTGTTGTACAGCCGAAGTTCGTTGGTTGGAACACAACTGCCACGCAACTAGCGAATCGTGTTCGTTAGTTGGATAAACTGACAACTGGGCAAATTTTTCAAAAGGGGAGCGCCGATTGTTTGTTTTCTTCCTGCTTTGAAAAATTTCCTAATTTCATTGCGGTAAAACTATGCCAAAGAAAATGAACGAATCTGTCTTGCTGCTATAGCAAATATTTGATGAATTTTGTCAATACTTTTTCATACATAAATTCCAACGAGAAGTAAAATGATAAAGCGCAAGCACATCACTCTGCTTCCTGCCTAAAAAATGGAGGATCGCTACGCTGGATAATTCCGGTGAAGGCGTTGAAGAAACAAAAGAACAAACAACCGAACAGTAAACCTCTAAATTACACACAAAATGTAGTAAATTTATAGCATGTACTTTTCAAATTACGCAATTGATTATGCCAGAGATGATCTGCATAAAGTGCCCAGTTAATAGCGCTGAGAAACAAACTTATTAGTGCTGAATGGATTAAGCGTAATAACTAAACATGTTTACAATTTTTTTACAACAATAAATAATATAATTATATTTTAGTAATATTTTTTTCACTTTTCGGACCCCTGAAATGCATTCAACGTCATTATTACTGACATTAGAGTGCTTTTTAGTTGGGTGACAGCCCAACTAGCGAACACCCAACTAACGAACCTCCAACTAACAAACATCCATCGAGCGAATCATCACTGTATTGTTGTTTGAAAAAAGTGTTTTTATTCGTGTATTAGAGTTCCTCCAGTTATGAGAATGGTTATGGATTTTTTGGCATGTGTACTATTTAAAACCTCAAGTCACAGTTCCCGGGTAACAGTGAACCGTATTGCTGCGGTTTTTAATGAAGCTGCTAAGGCAGAAGATACACTAATGATTTAATAAGGTTTGTTTTTTTATTACATATATGTATATGAAAAATACAAAGATTTGAAAGAAAAACTTGTGATTTTGTTAGAGCGGTTTGTTTCCATCACTCTATACGGAATATCCATACGGAATATCATCTCTATACGGAATATTGGTCCTAACGTCCATCCAGTCGGAGACTGTAGTTAATAGCGGAGTTAGTTTGAACTCCCTAAGTATGCGAAGATGGCCGATTTGGTCCCCTTCGAGTATAGTTATCCTCCTTTGCAACCTTAGAGCGCCAAGCTCTGCTTCCTTTTTCACATGAAGATTTAGAATCAGTAGGCAGAGCATTGCTTCCATGGCTGCAGTTGGAGTTGTTCGCATAGCGCTGGTAACCGAAAGACATGCAAGTCTTTGAACTTTTTTGAATTTGGCTTGCGCAGTCTTTTCGTTCACCTTGGGCCACCACACAAGGGCAGCATAGGTGATTCTTGTAAGACCAGAGTGTCAAGTTTGTTTTCAGTCCCCAGGTTTTACCGAACAGAGTTCTGCAAGCCCAGATCGCCGCGATCGCTTTCTTAGCGGCATGATCCAGTTGCGCAGACCAATTCAGTTTCTTATCCAGAATAATTCCGAGGTTTTGACTTAATTGCTGAAGCCCAGTCAGACTCCATTCAGTGTTGGAGGAGTGATCCCAAGCAGCACCTGCAACATATTTTGAAATGGTACTAGTAAATTTTTGTTGTTTTAAAACTTTATTAACGATGCAAGAAACATTTTCGGTTGCTTTAATGAAATTTAAAAGAATTGAGCAACATTGCGTTATTTATGTGTATCCTTCTGGTAATTCAAGACTAGAAGTTGCTTAGTAGTTTCCTGCAATCTAGTTCCAACTGTATATTTTATGATACTTTTAAATAACGATAATGTCACATGATGTTGCGTATTGTTTTTTCACAGATGTTTTATTTTAAGGAAAGCAACCTTGTGATGACCATTCTGTGCCGAACACGCATCAGTATCGGACGTGTTTGGTGATCGCTCCGATAGAATATAAAACAAAAGACGTGTGAACAAGTGTTGGCATTGTTTGCCTGGTCGAGTGAAATAAATCCGGGTTCAAGGTCGCGCCTTTGTGCAACTGTTTCGCATCGTGACTGCCAGCTGATGCGTAAGCCGATTTGGCTGCTGGCTGAAATGTGCTACAGCAGTGGACGAGACACAAAAGAGGAAAAAGAAGAAGCCATCAGTTGACAGTTGAGTTGTATCGCTGTGTGGAGTGATCTCACACCTGGCTCGCTGCTGGTGGCTGTTTGGTGCTGCTGTATTGGTGCTGCTGGCTGTAACGGCTGCAACTTCGAACGATCGGACAACCAACCTTACTGGAAGGGAGAAGTAAAAAGGTACGTGCTCTTGTCGGCGCTAGTACGCTAGACTTAGCGGGATGGATGTAGATCCCTCGTCTCCCGCGCCACCATCCCCGAACCCCTCTGACCCTGATCCTTCTGTTACCCCCTCCCCTGTTCATTCTTCAGTCCCCCCTCGCCCCAGGCTTTACCCAGACGGAGCCCAGGGCAGCTATACTGTCTATTTTCGGCCAAAGGCGGGACCGAAATCGAAACAGTTGAACCTCTTGCAGATTTCTAAAGACCTGACGAAGGAGTACAAGGGCGTGACCGAAATTTCCAAGGTCCGGCCTAACAAGCTCCGTGTCGTGGTCAGTAACCTGAAAGAGGCCAACGATATAGCTTGCTCTGAGCTCTTCACACGCGAGTATCGCGTTTACATACCCGCACGAGACGTGGAGATCGACGGTGTCATAACCGATTCGAGTCTGTCCGTCGGGTGTATACTGAAAAGTGCCAAAGGGTGCTTTAAGAACAAAACCTGTCCCGATGTAAAGGTGCTCGACTGCAAGCAATTGCGGTCAGCATCGATCATCGGTGGCCAAACAGTATACACTCCGTCAGACTCGTTTAGAGTTACGTTCGCCGGGTCAGCACTACCAAGCCACGTCTCGATCCACCGGGTTCGTCTCCCTGTGCGATTATATGTGCCTCGCGTCATGAACTGCCTGAATTGTAAGCAGTTAGGCCACACCGCCGCTTACTGCTGCAATAAGGCACGTTGTGGCAAGTGTGGGGAGAATCATGCGGATGATTCCTGCAGTAAAAATGCTGAAAAATGCATTCACTGTGGGGAGAGTCAGCATGAGCTCTCGACATGTGCGGTGTACATGCAGCGCAGGGATAAAATAAAGAGGTCTCTCAAAGAGCGTTCGAAGCGTTCTTACGCTGAGATGCTGAAGAAGACCGTTACCACTTCTCCCATTACATCAAACCCTTTTGATCTGTTGTCCTCTGATGAAACCGATTCTGACGATTCACCAGCGGGAACATCTTACGCCAATCCTGGGGAGTCTAGAAAGAGGAGAAATATTTCCTCTCCTAAACTTCCCAGAAAAGGTCCTAAGATTTCTCAAAGTGAAATGAAAGTTACAAACAAACCAAACAGTGCTGCGGAAAAACCGAAGCAAACTCCTCCTGGGCTTGCAAATTTAAAGTCCCAGAAGGAGTTCCCAGCACTGCCAGGAACATCTAAAACCCCAGTTGTTCCTTTTGCACATCCAGTTGATGAAACAAACTCTGGATTAGTGAAATTTTCTGACATTGTGGACTGGATTTTTGAAACTTTTAATGTACCCGATCCAATTAAAATTTTTCTTACAGCATTCCTCCCAACAGTTAGATAATTTTTGAAGCAGTTGACTGCCCAATGGCCCCTCCTTGCAGCGATTGTATCCTTCGATGCCTAATTCAACTGCGTATATGAAGGATTCTATCTCTGTCTTACAGTGGAATTGTAGAAGTATTTTACCAAAAAATGATTCGTTTAAAGTTTTGATAAATAAAAACAAATGCGATGCATTTTCCCTTTGTGAAACTTGGCTTACATCAAATATTGACCTCAACTTCCATGATTTTAATATTATTCGCCTTGATCGAGACACATCAAATGACAATACAAGGTAAAGAGCTTTGTATTGCCTCAATATATATTCCTCCCAGAGCACAGGTTGGGCAACGGCTGCTCTTTGATTTAATAGAACTTCTTCCCTCGCCACGTTTGATTTTGGGAGACTTCAACTCTCATGGCGTGGCTTGGGGTTCCCCTTACAATGATAACCGCTCCTCTTTAATCTATAACCTTTGCGATGACTTCGACATGACTATTTTAAACAACGGTGAAATGACACGTATCCCGAAACCTCCAGCGCGCCCAAGCGCTTTGGATCTATCCTTATGTTCGACGTCGCTACGGTTGGATTGCACATGGAAGGTAATCCTCGATCCTCACGGTAGCGACCATTTGCCTATTCTTACTTCAATTAATAACGGGTCAACTCGCATGCGACCAGTTGACATTCCGTATGACCTCACACGGAATGTCGATTGGAAGTTATACGAGGAAATGATTTCAAAAGCGGTCGATTCGATTCAACATCATCCACCACTTGAAGAATACAACCTCCTGGCGGGCTTGATTCTCGACGCCGCGTTGCAAGCCCAAACGAAGAAATATCCCGGCGTAACGATTAAGGAACGGCCTCCCACTCCGTGGTGGGACCAAGAGTGCTCCGATGTCTACACGCAAAGATCCGACGCGTTTTTGGCCTACCAGAAGGGAGGTATACCTGGCGACTGTTTACGGTATTCGGAGCTTGATACCAAGCTTAAAAGCTTGGCTAAAGCAAGGAAACGCGGATATTGGCGTCGGTTCGTGGACGAGACGTCGAGGGAGACATCGATGAGCACTCTTTGGAACACAGCCCGAAGAATGCGGAATCGCGTAACGGTCAACGAAAGCGAGGAGTCTTCAAGTAGGTGGATATTTGATTTTGCCAGGAAAGTATGTCCGGACTCTGTTCCTGAGCAAAATATTGTTCGCGATGCGTCTCCGGGCCACGACGCGATAGAATCACCTTTTACGATGGCAGAATTTTCAGTTGCCCTCCTGTCCTGTAACAATAACGCGCCTGGGTTGGATAGAATCAAATTCAACTTGTTGAAGAATCTACCCGGCAATGCCAAGAGGCGCTTGTTGAACTTGTTCAATAAGTTCCTGGAGCAAAACATTGTACCGCAGGATTGGAGGCAAGTGAAGGTGATCGCCATCCAAAAACCAGGGAAACCAGCTTCTGATCACAACTCTTATAGGCCGATTGCAATGCTATCCTGTATCCGGAAATTGATGGAAAAAATGAAACTCCGTCGTTTAGACCATTGGGTCGAATCAAATGGCCTACTATCGGATACTCAATTTGGCTTCCGCCGTGCCAAAGGGACGAAAGGTGGGGTTATTCCCTTCATTACATACATTGACATCGTTAGAAGTAAGGTATTCAAGTAGGTACTCACCCCTAGTGTTGATATACGAGCTGCCCCAGATCGTGTGGTGGGCGTTGGCATCGCAGCCGATCAGAAACGGCTTGTTGATGGCCTTGCAGTACCGCACGAACGCAGCAACTTCGGGTGGCGGTATATCACCTTGGTCGCCCGGGAAGTAGGCCAACGTGACAGCAATCTCCTGCTTTCCTCTGGTTGTCGGTACTTCAACCGTGACCTCAACGACATCGCGTTGGATAAATTCTGTAATAAGTAAAAAATTTAGTTCTCTATTTAGCAGGTTTGGACTGCGTGTCGCAGTAGATTAACCTACCGTTAGGAACGCCTGCAAAGAACGCCCGAGGTGCCTTTTGCGTGATGGATATTCGCTTGCACGCAGCGAAGGCTGCTTACTTTGCAGTGATGTTGCCGTCTTTGTCCGGATCGGAAGATGATCCGGGTATTGGCTGACGGCTGCCAACAGCGGTTTGGCTGGTTGATGGAAGTTGCTCTTCCTCACTGTTCGGCTTCAGTTGCAGCAGTCGATTGGCAACAGAAGGTCGTCGCGCACTCTGTGGCGGTTTTTGACTCCGGGGGTGCGACTGTTCGGTGGTTGATGCTGCACACTCTTGCGAGTCTTCGGCGGAACCGTCCGAGTAGCCGCGGGGTTGCGTTGTTTAGGTGGTGACAGGGCACTCTCGGGGGAGCATCCTGCACGTACCTTCCCAGCCGCAGGGTTGCGTTTGGGTGGTTGTGGGGCACTCCCGGAGGTGTTTCCCACGCAAACCTTTAGCCCATTCGTAGGATCGCTTTGCCTGGGTGGTGGCAGGGTACTCCCGGAGGAGTTACCCACACGTACCTTCCCTGACATTGCGACGAAGTCTTTCCTGCCTGTGACGTTCGGCCTTCCGCTTACCTTTCGGATGCGTGCTTTGCCGAAACCATAGTGCAGTTCATAGGTTCCATTTCCGATGAGTTTGACCGATTCTTCGTCAATATCCAGAACTAGCTCGACCATTGTCTTTACCAATTTGCGGTTACAGACTCGCCACATTTTGGTAGAGAGATGGTCGTTCTGATCCTGGAGTGAACGAAGGATCTTCTCGTCCGGAGAGTTCGCACTGTCCGCGAAGTAACCGACATAGCGTCTGGCCTTCGGCAGATCCTTCACAGATCCTTGGTATACACGAAGCTGTGCTCCCTCCCACGGTACGAGGGAAGGTACCTCCCTTTCCAACCACTGCACTGTGTCGGTGTCGGCTATTTTTTAGATGGCAACCGTTAAACTTGGGCTTGGTGGATGGATTTTCCTGGTCAGCAATGTGAACGAGGATGGAGGTCCCGACAATCTGAAGCTGGTCCGTTGTGAGTAGGGAGCTGGGGTGGGTAGGGTAACCGCAAGGCTTATAGCTCCCGCCATGTTCCTAAAAGTGGCCGTCGGGAGCGGCTTCGGGCCGTTCCGCAGTTTTTAGGCTGTGAACACTTAGTACTGGTGTTTTGGGACACCAAGTCGTCCGACCGCTGACGCTTGACGGCGACTTGGTTTGTTTGAGCAAGCTGCTCTGTCGGAAGGAGGGCCAGCTTCCTGGCTTCTTCGTACGAGAGACTGGAGCGAAGATTTTTGCTCAGTCGCCGCCTTTGCGCAATCTGGACCGGGAACTAAGTCCATTTGACTTCGTCATTCCCTTGTGGAGAACGTAGGATTAAGGAAGAAGCAGAGGTTCCCCCGTCCAGCGATTCGCTGTCGAGGTTGAAATCATCCTCATGCTCCATCTCCTCCGTTCTGCCCGGTGTGCCCTGGTGCTCCACAGGCGCCATTAGAGGCTGGGTATTTATTAACCCCCCCCCCCTCACCACGTCATCCATCGTCACGGGTTGCATAACACCTTAGCTTAGGGGTTTTAACCATTGGATTTTACGCAGCAGCCATGGTTAAGAACTGTTGCAACCATCCTCCTTTACAGGGGCTTTGGACCCTCTGCTCCAGTTCTCAATAATTCAAGTCTATTCGTAAAGGCTAAACTGAACCAAGCGAACCATACGGGCGGAGTTTTTCACCATTAAGCAGTAAAGCAACAATGTTAAACATTATATCAAATAATTGTTACACATTTTATCTATCCACCGATATATAAATTAATAAGATGCATTAAGTCGTTCGCTTGTTATAATCGTTTGAAATCTGACGCAACATTTGCCAGTTTCATTTTCAATTTCACAAAATGTAATCCAGTATCCAGCTTTTTACGCACCATAATGGCGGGTGCTATGATGCGCGTTCGTAATTTGTGAACCTCTCTGCTTAGAGCAAGCCCACCAGTGGCTAAGAGCAAGCCCACCAGTGGCTAAATTGAAGTTTCTAAAGCTAGTTTGGCAACTCCCACCATAACGCAACCGCACTGGGCGTTGCTATGTTGGTTTGGGAAATAGCAATCCCCACCTCGGGTAGTAGCGAGTTATTAAATTTGGCAACGCGATAGCAACGAGCCGAATCGTTGCTATTTGATGAAATGTCAAACTGTTGTTTTTTTTTTTGTTCTCGATAGTGAATGTTCGTAATAATATTACGAAGATGATGAGTGTTTCGAATGCGGACTCAATTGGTCGGCCTCGGAAGACGAAGCGTTTCGTTAAACACGTCGTAGGACGCAAGTGTCGGCGTGAACCACTACTCAATTTTATTTCCGATTGAGCTGAAATTGTGGACAGGGTCTTTTTTCGGGCAGGTAAACATTTTGTATAGGTTTTTTATTGAGATGGCCATTTTGGTTGGCATTTTGGTCTGCAACCTACACGATGCGGAAAGCTCAAATTCTCACAGGATTGGCCAATATTATTCAATAAACCTGAAAGGTTTGAGCAATTCTGCTCGGGAGTATTACCAACTATTTTCCCGTTTCGTTCGGTCGTTTTAAAAAAAAACCATTTTTCTCCTTTACCGCTGTTTCAATCTTCAAAAATAACCTAAGATGAGTTCGAAAGCGGCGTTGGAAATGGTCATCGGTATAGACCGGTGTTTCCGATAAAAACATTGTTAAAACGGTGGATGGCACCTTTCTCCGCATGGCGGTCAATATTTGGCTATTTACTAGGCTGAGAGCCGCCCCGAATCTTTCCAAAAACCATTTTCTAAATCGCGTATGAGGAAATTTGTTCTGCGAAATCATTTTCTCCATCACTAGAATCAACCAAATACTCGAAAACAATTTACGCGTTCTATATTTAAGTTTTTTTTTTTGGCAGCAAATTTTCAAATATTAATAGCAAACTGTGGGAACCGAGACAGCATGAAATACAGAATACAACTGATGACAGTTCGCCAGCTTTCAGTAGAATAGTCATTTAAGCCAACGTTGCGGGACGTGCCCAGTTTTACGGAATTACTTAAAATAAACATATAAGGATGAAAAAATCCATGTACGCACAAGTAAAAAAAAACCTGCAAAAGAATTATGCTATCGATAACTTGGGAAAACGGAAACAAAGTTTCGTGAAATGGAGGGAACATTTTATGAAGTAGAAAGAACGTAGCTCATTTCGGAAACGATTGACTGACGGATAAGTTGGTTATTACTAAATCCGAAAAAGATATGCGAAATACATCATAAACAAACATTTTGCCAACGCTGGCTAGTGACGGTCTCCAGAAATTGGCAACTGCCGGTGTGAAAAAGAAATAGTGGAATTGGTAATCCCCATTGGCAACGACCGGTGCGAAAATCGGTTGCTATCCAAAATAGCAACGGCCAGCGTTGTGAAAATAGCAACTCAAATGGCAACTCACCGGTGCGCTTGCTCTAAATCGAAGTTTCTAAAGCTAGTTTGGCAACTCTCACCATAACGCGGCAACCACACCGGGCGTTGCTATCTTGGTTTGGGAAATATTTAACAATCCTCACCTCGGGTAGCAGCGAGTTATTAAATTTGGCAACGGGAGAGCAACGAGCCGAACCGTTGCTATTTGATGAAATGTTAAGTTGTATTCTTTTTGTACTCGACAGTAAATGTTCGTAATAATATAACGAAAATAAGAGTGTTTCGAATGCGGACATAGTTGGTCGGCCCGGAAGATGAAGCGCTTTGCCTCGCTTGGTTAAACACGTCATAGTGTCACAAGTGTCGACGTGTACCAGTGAGCAACTCCATTTTAATTCTGATTGAACTGAAATTTTGCACTGGATGTTTTTTCGGGCATTTATTCGCAAAGACATGAATATGACATTTTGTATGTTTTTTTTTTGAAATTTTGGTTGGCACTCTAACCTACACGAAGGAAGGTCAAGTCCTTACAAGATTGGATACAAGACCCTGTGCAATATTTAAATAAACCTGAGAGATTCGAGCGAAACTGCTCGAAAGGATTACCGACTATTTCTGCTGACACTTTTGAAGACATACCCAATTCAGTCCCAATTTTCCCGTTGCGTCCATTTTTCTCCTCTACCACTGTTTTAATTTTCAAGAACGCAATCGAAAGCGGCGTCGGAAAGGAAAATAAAAAAACATTGTCAAAACGCTGGATGGCACCTTCCTCGGCATGGCGGTCAATATTTGGCCATTTTTTCAGGCTCAGAGCAGCCCCACACACTTAACTGCATATTGTTTTCTCGGTAAAGTAAAATGCCGAACTACTTGAAAACATTTTCGTTTACCGTTGCTCCGTATCAAAATTACTGAGAAATCGGAAACCGAATGTGTTTACCGGAATACCGCAAATTTGTTTACCGAAAAAATCCGTAAAACAGCAAATTTCCGAGTTCAGTAAACTAAATCACCGAATCTCGGAAGCTTGACATCATTTAACCGAGATTTCGTTGAAGCAAAAAAGCTCTTACCGAGATTCCGAAAAATAGAACGGTCAAAATAACGAAAGCTTCACTATCAGTTTTGTTCGTGTTTCGGTTTGGATGTAAAAGGAACAGGTTTCGCGGTTAATCATCATTCTGGAGAAATCTGTAATATTCAGACTAACCTAAAATGTTGAGTAAGTATACAATATTATGTCTCAGATCTTGTTTGTGTTTATTGCAAACATAATACTAAAAGAAAACAATTAATTCTTTCCTTACTCAATTTTGTAGGTTAATGACTCGCTTCGCAGGATGGAAGTTGCAGTGATGGATGTGGTTTTATTTCCAGGAAGCAACACAACTCTCCTGTTCTACCAATGCTGTAATAAGTTGAATAATTTGAAATGATAATTAATAAAATTATACGGATAATTGATCGTTTTCATCATTTCCTGGATTTATCTTAGAAATCGCAAAATGTGTACTTCAGTAATTTTTACCGAAATTAATTCGAGAGTCGAAATTTCCGAGTCCCGGTAAAATATTACCGAGAATCTCGTTGAAGTTTGGCAAGTTGTCAATTGCTGATTTTACAGAATCTCGGTATTTTGATGTATTACCGAGATTTTTACCGAGATCTCAGCTGTTGAAATCTCGGTCATTCATTTTACCGTACTCGGTGATATTACCTAAGTGTGCAAATCTTTTCAAATTCACGTATAAAAATATTTGTTCCGCGAAATAATTTTCTTCGTCACTAGAATCAACCAAATACTCAAGAACAATAGTAAACTCTAGGGACAGCACAAAATACAACTAATAACAGTTCGCCAGCTTTGAGTAGAATAGTCATTGAAGGCAACGTTGCTGGACGTGCCATGGTCTTACGGAATTACTTTAATTGAACATATAAGGATAAAAAATCGATGCAGCACAAACGAAAAAACTGCAACAGAGTTGTGTTATCGACAATTTGAGAAAACGAGAAAACTCAGAACAAAATCGTGTTAAACGGAAGGAACATTTTAAAAAGCAAAAGTAACACAAATCATGCCGGAAACGATTGACTGACATTTAACTTGGTTATTTGCTAGATCCGCAGAATTTCGGGGAAATACGACACAAACATTTTGCCAACGCCAGCTAGTGACGGTCTTCAAAAATTGGCAACTGCCGGCGTGAAAAAGAAATAGTGGAATTGGTAATCCGCAATAGCAACGACCGGTGCGAAAATCGGTTGCTATCCAAAATAGCAACGGCCAGCGTTGTGAGAATAGCAACTCAAATGACAACCCAACGGTGCGCTTGCTCTTACGTCAGATTTGTGATTTCTGCAGTTTTGGCAACATTTATGTTGCTAGATTTATTGTTTTTCGTGCGAAATACATGCCACGCTCACTCTGGGCTACTCAGCGACTGAGTTGAATTTTAATCATATTTTTCAGTTGTTCGAAGACGTCAAAAAATGAGTAGAATTAAATTGATCATGACGGCAAATTTCCTCAAAATGGGGTAACTGGTACTTGCGTGTTGTTTTTGTTATTTTTTGCATATAAAAGCAAACAGCAAACTGAGCAAACCGTCTGAAAAAAGGAAGAAATAGAAATGTTTGAAGTTAGTTGTTATCGGTAGGTAATTCATAATTTGAAATAATTGACTGCAACTAATGCCAATTTTTCTTTTTCACCAGGACTCGTTGGTTGGATATACGGCGAATCAATTCAAAGATCTCCCGTGCCCCGGCGAAGAAAGGTAAATTTCTTGAAATAAGCCTTTTTTTAAATAAAATTCATTAAAAAGGCAAAATATAATAATATCGAGTCAATAATGATAATTTTTCCGAAATTCCCTCATTGAAGCTTAAAGTACTCATTTTTGAGTCGAAAATGAGTAACTTTTACGCATCGCGCATCAGGTATAATATGGGTAATATTTACTCAATTTTTATAACATTCGGTGGTACTCAAAAATGAGTAAAACAACTTACCTTACCAAACAGTCCCAAGCCGTGGTGTGGCCTTTGCTGTACGTAAGAGTCGTCTCCATTCCACTCGGTCCATGGCTGCAGTTCGCCAGCTCTGCAGTCTGCGTAGGGTCCGCAGGTCGTCTTCCACCTGATCGATCCACCTTGCCCGCTGTGCACTTCTCCGTCTCGTCCCTGACGGATTGGTTTCAAGAACCATCTTTACCGGGCTGTCGTCTGACATCCTTACAACGTGCCCAGCCCACCGCAGCCTGCCTATCTTAGCGGTGTGGACGATAGATGGCTCCCCAAGCAGCTCCTGCAGTTCGTGGTTCATTCGCCTTCTGCACACTCCGTTTTCCATCTGCAGTCCACCGAAAATGGTACGCAGTACCTTCCGCTCGAACACCGCAAGGGCGCGTTGGTCCTCCACAAGCATAGTCCATGTCTCATGCCCGTAGAGGATTACCGGTCTGATCAGCGTCTTGTAGATGGTTAAGTTGGTGCGGCGGCGAATTCTACTCTATCGAAGCGTCCTCCGGAGACCAAAGTATGCACGATTTTCTGCCATAATGCGCCGTTGAATTTCTCTGCTGGTATCGTTGTCGGCAGTTACCAGTGAGCCCAGGTACACGAACTCATCGACCACCTCGATTTCATCACCACCAATTTCAACTCGAGGTGGGAGGTTACTGATACTGGTACTGTCTTCACGTGAACCCCTTCCTTTCATGTACTTCGTCTTCGATGCATTGATGACCAGTCCAATCCGTTTGGCTTCAGCCTTTAGTCCGATGTACGTATCCGCCGTCTTCACAAAGGTCCGAACCACAATGTCAATATCGTCGGCGAAACCAAACAGTTGAACCGACTTTTGGAAAATCGTGCCACTTGTGTTAATCCCCGCTCTTATAATGACACCTTCCAGGGCAATGTTGAACAGTAGGCACGAGAGACCATCACCTTGCCTCAGCCCTCTTCGGGTTTCGAAGGGGCTCGAGAGTGCCCCCGAAACACGAACTACACACATCACTCGATCCATCGTCGTTTTGACCAACCGCGTCAGTTTGTCCGGAAAACCGTAGTCGTGCATAATTTGCTATAGCATGTCCCGATCGATTGTGTCGTACGCCGATTTGAAATCGATGAACAAATGATGTGTGGGCACGTTATATTCGCGGCATTTCTGCATAACCTGCCGAACCGCAAATATCTGATCCGTGGTGGCGCGGGCACCCATAAATCCCGCCTGGTAATGCCCCACGAACTGCTTCGCAAATGGCGATAGTCGACGGCAAAGTATTTGAGAGAGTACCTTGTAGGCGGCGTTCAACAGAGTGATTGCCCGGTAATTGCAGCACTCCAGTTTGTCGCCCTTTTTGTAGATGGGACACACAATACCCTCCATCCACTCCTCCGGTACTCGTTCTTCCTCCCAAACCTTGACAATGACCCAGTGCACGGCTCTAGCCAGTGTTTCTCCACCGTATTTCAATAGCTCGCTGGGAAGTTGGTCCACTCCAGCAGCTTTGTTGTTTTTCAGCCAACCAATCTCCTCCTCCACCTCCAGAAGATCGGGGGCTGGAATTCTGATGTCTTCTGCTCGTGCACCAAGATCAGTTGCCATACCGTCCTCGCGCTCTACTGCATCGCCGTTTAGATGCTCGTCGAAGTGCTGCCTCCACCTTTCGATCACCTCACACTCGTCAGTAAGGAGGTTGCCGTCCAAGCTCCTGCACATATCGGCTTGCGGCACGAAGCCTTTACGGGAGCTGTTCAGCTTCTCGTAGAACTTCCGAGTGTCGTTAGCTTGGTACAGCTCTTCCATCGCTACGCGATCTCGGTCCTCTTGCTGGCGCTTCTTCCTTCGTCCTCCGAGTTTTGGCTGTTCCGTGCCTGTCGGTATCGTTCCACGTTTGCTCTCGTGCGGTGTTGCAGCATTTTCGCCCGTGCTGCATTCCTCGACTAACCGTTTGCATTCGCCGTCAAACCAGTCATTTCTATGATTCGGGGCCCTTGTACCTAGTAGCGCTACAGCAGTGCTACCTATGGCGGATCGGATACTCCTCCAGCCATCTTCAAGGGTAGCTGCGCCAAGCTGCTCTTCCGTGGGTAGCACTGCCTCCAGCTGCTGCGCGTATTTCTGTGCAGCCTCGGCGTCCCGCAGTTGCTCAATATTTGGTCGCGGCGTTCGACTTCTGCGGGTGTTATACAACGTCGATAGTTTTGAGCGCATGCACACAGCTACTAGGTAGTGGTCCGAATCTATATTCGCACTGCGGTAGGTGCGAACGTTGATGATGTCAGAGAAGAACCTGCCGTCGATTAGAACGTGGTCGATTTGGTTCTCTGTCTGTTGGTCGGGTGATCTCCAGGTGGATTTGTGGATATCTTTGCGGGGGAAGAAGGTACTTCGGACTACCATACCACGGGAGGCCGCAAAGTTTACGCACCGATGGCCGTTATCATTAGACACGGCATGCAGGCTATCTGGTCCGATTACCGGTCTGTACATTGCCTCCCGGCCTACCTTAGCATTCATGTCCCCAATAACGATTTTCACGTCCCGTCGCGGGCAGCTATCGTAGACCTGCTCCAGCTGCGCGTAGAACGCTTCCTTCTCGTCGTCGGGTCTTCTTTCATGTGTGCAGTGCACGTTGATGATGCAGTAATTGAAGAACCGGCCCTTTATCCTCTATCCACCTTCATCCACCCAATCACGCGTTGGCGCATCTTACCCAGTACTATGAAGTAAGGCTGTGCGAGATGCGAAAATAAACTCGTAGCCGGTAATTTTTGTTTTTAAAGACAAAACCGTAACATCATGCGGGAGGAATTTTTTATTCACGCAGAGCATTTAATTCATGTCTTCACTGAAGTCATATTTGAGGAATATGAAGCCGTCCAAATGCGCTACAAGGTATCTAGTAATTTGTTTGTAGGAATAAATTTTACGCATCTTTTACGTAGCAATACTCAGAGGGAGAGATATGCGAAGAGAGTGTTGTGAGCCAAACGAACATGTCAGAATTCGAGCCAAACGAACAAGAAAGGTAACACATTGAAAGGTATTGCAATAAGGTTCTATAAAGAATATATTTATATTCACACGTTTTCCATGTTCTATTGCTAAAACATGAATTGAGAATCCTCCAAAGTTGCTTCTTCACAGTGATTTTTAACTGGTGGTTCACAAACCCTTTGTATGGTCTACAGATAAATGATGGAAGTATATAAAATTAAACATAAACATAAAATTTAACACCTTCACGGTTTTTGTGATGCATCTTGTTATTCCCCAGGACTTCCACCGTCATCATCAGCTATACGAGCCGAATCAAAAAAATTGGTCAACATTGCGCTTTGAGAAGAGATCTGGCACCTCTGATATGTGAAACCTAGTTGCCAAATCAGCGGTTTTTTTCATCGCTTATCTCTCCCTCTGAGGATCTCTACTTTTACGTACATCAAAATGTGGTTATAATTGGAGCGCACAAGGTTAAAGAGGTCACTTTTTGTCTTTCGTTTAGGAGGGCATAGCAATTTCTATCTTCTTTCTGCTCTACCTTACAGGCCAAATGTTCTATGCTACTCGACTTGTAAAAATTTTCAAGCGTTTTCGGATACTCTGTGTTAGATGAGTCCTCTTCGCACACCGTTGTGTATTTAAATGTGTTTTTTCAGATAGTTCATTGCTATCACTAGGCTGACCAGATATCATGCCTTATAGTGTGCAGACAGAGTGATCGATGTGTCAAGCAGAAAAAGTTGTAATTGCCTGAATTTTTATTATTGTTTCAAAACACTCTGACTTCAAAGTCAGCATAGGTTTCAAAATTGCCAGATACCTTATCAAAAATATTTTAAACTTGTTACCGAAAAGTATACTTTATCAAAGAATGAATAAAAAGTACATGGTTCGCTCTAGTTGAACACATAACTGAGAAATGTTACTCTTGTTTTAGGGGACACAAAATTTTACAATGTCAAAAACAAGTTCAGATTATAGCATAAAAGTGATTCTGACTTTGCACGAATATACAAGGTAGAAGGAAAGAAAGGTCAGAAAGAACGAGAAATAAGCGAACGAGGATGATTACGAATACATAACTTAATTGAGTAAAAAGAAAACTATTTGTTTGTTGCATTACAACATTACATTCTAACTGTTGATTGGTTGAAAGAAAAATAATTTTTGGTTTGTTTCAAAGGGGCCGTACCCAAACCACGTAGTCATATATAGGGAGACGGGGGGGGGGGGGTTGTTTATCAAAAGACCACGAAAAATCACGCGGGGGGTGTGGGGGTTAACGAATAGACCACGTAGTCTTTTTTCTGACTTATAATTTATTATTGCCGCTCAGTCAAGACGAAGCTTTCGCAATTTTTAATTAATAAATTTATTTGACACGACTTGATAATTAATAAGTGTCACGGAAATTTTGAGTTGTCATCAATTAACCGCAATCACATTTTTGAAACATATTTCAAATTTATCCGAACGAAGAATTTTTTTTTTGTTTTAAACAGGCTTTGCAATGCGTCGGGATTTATGACATTTTTCCTGGAAGTATATTTTAATACTCAACGTCCGGTAAAAAATCAACGATTTGTTCTTAAAAACAATATATAAGACCTGGATGTTCGTGAACTGAAGGAAGAAAGAAAGATGTTTATATATTGTTCGACATTCAAAAACTTTGGAATTTATTAAAAAAAACTAAGTTACAAATCCGATACCTGAAAATCACTAAAAGTAAGGTTTCACTTATTATCAACTAAATATTTTTTTAGATGATTTCTAGATGAGTATACAATTTACCATAACTATAAGCGAAAAATTTATCATAGATGATCAAACTGCTTAAACAAATTTTATTTATTTTGATACTCAACAACAAATTAAAAATCATTTTGAATATACTCAACAGAATAGCGTATTTTAAATTACTTTCAGGTAAGGAAATTGTTATATTTGTTAAAGACAATGAAATATTATTAAAAATTAAACAACCATTATCTATTTGTTATTTTGGTTATGAGAAAATGATATTACTGAAAATTCTATTTACAATTTGCGCAATAACTAATAATCAGTTTTCTTAAACCTTCACTTTTTTATACATTTTTCATACTTTATTGTACATACATGCGGAATAAGATCACAAAACAAAAGACCACGAAAGACCACGGGGGAGTAGGAGGGTATAAAACGGATCAAAATATGACCACGTAGTTTAGGAATGGTATTTGGGACCATTTATAATTTTATAATTTTTAGTGTCGCAGAAACTCACAGGGCATATTTTTTTAGGACAAAAGTATTTTCTACAACCTTACCAGAACCACTAGTTATGCTAGTCAAACAAACCGATTTAGCTGAAAAAATAATTGAATCTCCAATTGGGCACTCTGTGGGTAATTAAAATATTTTTATAATCGAAACAGTTAGTTTGATTGGCATAGTGCCTTTGGCAAAGTTGTAAATAAAAATATTGTCCTTCCAAAAATAAACATGTTGTAAAATTTGTTTTTTTTTTTGAAAAAATATTACTTTTTTTTTGATTTCTTCATCGCTTCGGTAATTTTTTTGTAATTTTTATACGAAAAAATAAGATTTTTGAAAATAAGCTTTTTTATATTAATTTTAATGTTTGATCAAAAAACTTTTGGCTCTGAAAATATTTATAATCACAATTATCCTCCCAAAATAGCATTTTAAATAGCTTCTCAGCCTATAGAAACGTTTATGTAAAGTTTAAGCCAAATCTAAAATGGCAAAAAATATTGAAACTGGGACATTTTTTGTGGAACTGCTCAGTTAAAAAGTAGTTTTTAGTTATTTTAAAAAAATGTGGAAACATATTGAAAACTTCAAAGTTTACAGAATAGTTAACTGCATTTTTTTTCCTCGAATTGATAAAGATGTCACTTAGTCTAGTCTGACTAAACGGTGTTAAAAAAAATTCAATAACACTGGTCGACAAAAGCAAAAAAAAAGTTGCCCTAAAGCTCAAAATGGTTGCCCTCCAAAGGTTTTACAGCTTTTTAACCATTCCTGTGAATTTTGCTGCTTTTAGAGAATGCAGAAATGCATCAGAAGGCCGCCGAAGAATTGCTTATCGGATTCGTCGCTTTTACGTTTGCATAGAGAAAAACTCTTTGGAAAAGTTATCTTTGCTAGGGACACCAAAACTCACAGGAATGGTTGAAAACCTACCTACCATCTCTCATGTTTTCCAGTTCGAGCTCTAGGAAAAAACTTGGATTTTGAATGATGAAAGTGCTATGAAAGAAGGATTACTATTTTAAACATAGTTGCATTTAAACCAAAAGAATCAGTTCAGAAGTTTATTAAAATTAAATTAATATTTACAAAGACATTTCGAGTTTGACCTTTATATCATTTGTATCAATCGCGCTACTATTACCTGCAATAAAATCTGTATGAATGAATGCATCAAGATTTTAGTTTTAACATTTTTGATTTTCTCGTCTTTGTCGGTTCATCGATATCTGAATACCTACGTTATTCTTCGTCGGCCAGCTGCGACCTTGCGATCAGCTGCTGAAGGGTACTTCGTTAGCGTACGCTCCAACGTTTCAAATCATTGTAATGCTATGTTTCAGAAACATTTATTTTATTTTTCGAAATTTCGCGAAATTTCGCGAAATTTAGAGACCAATTTCGTTTCGTCTCGAGAATTCGAAATCCACCTTGATTTCGTTTCGGCTAACTTGGCGAAACCGAAATTAAGGGTTAATTTCGTTTCGTTTCGTTTCGACACCAGAAAAGCCAGTTTCGCACACCCCTACTATGAAGCCGGTTCCCAGCTCGCTGGTTGTGCCACAGCTCTGGTAGAAAGAAGCCGCCCGGTGCCCGCTTCTCCATACCTTCTGTCCTGTCCAACAAAGTTCCTGCAGCGCTACGACTTCGAAGTTGCGTGGATGTAGCTCGTCATAGATTATCCTGTCGCATCCTGGAAAGCAGAGCGATTTGCAGTTCCATGTCCCAAGTTTCCAATCGTAGTCCTTATTTCGTTGCCTAGGTCTATGCCGATTGTTCCGATCCGTATTATCTCTTACGTTGTTTGTAACATGTTGTTTTCCGGGGCGGCTTGTTGGGCCTTCCCCAACCCCCTGTCTCGCCGGGGGACCATCGTGTCAGCTCTGTTTAGAGTCCCACGCTGCCACCAGGACGTTGATCAGCCGCTCCTAACATGGAGATCAGACGCTGTTTTCACACTTAATTCATCTCGGCAAACTTCCCAACAGCTGATCGAGCTCGGCGAACTTTTTAACAAATATCAGCAATATATTTAGACGAACATTCAGCAAATATATCGATTTACCGTGAACCAGCAAATAATGACATCTCGCCTTCCGAAGTACATGAAAATGCTACCGAAAACTTGTAAAACAGTTCGCTGAATTTATCAGCTGTTGAGTTCTCGGCAATAAAATCTAAGTGTGTTTACCATGAGTAAAACAACTTCTACTCAATTTTGAGTGCATACGGTTTTAGCGAAACTGATTAGGTTTTGACTCAGTTTTGGGTTATCCAGAATGGGCGTGATGAAGAGTCAAACTGGCGTGAGCAGAGTTGTCAAAAGGGTAGGTAAAATATTACGAATTTTTCATTATAGCATCCGCCATTATGGCGCGTAAAAAGCTGGATAGAAAACAAAAACGTAGTCCTACGTCAAAAGTGTAGTCCAGAAAGTCAAATAAAACATTTACGGTGTCAAAAGTGTCGTTTGAGTGTAGCTACACCGCGAAAACGAAAACGACATATAGCGAATTTCTTTATTCCACCAACTCACCTCGTTTTGACCTGGAAGCGCACTAACTGCTGTCAAAACCTAAGGGGAGACAACTATAGGTATAGACTATCTCACCGATTCTCTTTAACCTCACTTATCTGACAGTTAGTGGTAATTTTCTTTACGTTTTTGAATTTTTGTTTTTTTCTAATGGATCAATCGCGCGCGTAGTGGAAATGCTGCTCAATTTTTAATTGTTCTTAGTGTACTGGCACCTCAAGCACAACATTTAAAGGTCATTTTGATCACAATCAGAACTAGTTACGGACGTGATAGTGCATATAATGCATGTCTGAAAGCATATAACGATGTCAGTGACCTCCATGAACTGGGTATTACGAAAACGGCTTTTAAAAATAGAATTAGGAATTAGAATTAGCTATAATTAGTCTGTACGATTTTTATTCGAAGACGAGAAACAATAAACGATAAACAATTGAAATGATCTACTGTAATTAAGAACAAAACTGCAGCACCCGAAGGTAAACAAAGTTACCAGTAGCTGTCAAACTCAGGTGCGTGACGTCACCGTGCGATAGTCTAAAGATTTGCGTCCACTTTGGGAACCACTCGTTGATTGGTTGAAATTGAAAACCCCGAATGCGTTAAATTTTATCATCAGGCTTGCTGGAAGTGTTGCTGAACAACATGTTTCGTTGTTTTGATTTATGTTTTTTTATGATGTCACCTGTTATAATCTAAAATATTTTCAAGTTAGCATTTAAAATAAAGTACAAAGCGTACAAGCGCAAGGAGTTAATACGGTTTAGCGTGAAGCATGAGAACAGCACCGCTGCTCAATGTCGGAAATAAATAGTGTAGTGTTAGCTTATTTCTACTTTTGAGTCCGTTCTGGATTAAGTTAGGAACATACCACACACTTAGATTTTATTGCCGAGAACTCAACAGCTGATAAATTCAGCGAAATGTTCTACAAGTTTTCGGCAGAATTTTCAAGAACTTCGGCAAACGAAATTTAATACCTGCTGGCTTACGGTAGATCGATATATTTGCTGAATGTTCATCAGCTGTTGGGAAGTTTGCCGAGATAAATTAAGTGTGCAGGCATATTCAAAAGGGTCAATGAATGAATCATACACACTCAATTTCTTTTGCTGTAAACCAGCAAAATTTTGCTGGATTTTGCCGAGCTGTAGTCCAGCGATGCCAAATTGGAAGACATGTCTTTGAATGGAAGACATTTACCCTGCGGTGAAGACATCTTTGTTTGTGGAGACAAATGGAAGACATTCAAAAATATGTGAAGACATTCGAAAATATGTGATATGACCCGCATTTTGGCAGAGGTGGTGAAACTTTTTTTTTGCTCGATCATTTACGATTGGCGGTAACTTTTCCAGTCTTTAGAGCAAGCCCACCAGTGGCTAAATTGAAGTTTCCAAAGCTAGTTTGGCAACTCCCACCATAACGCGGCAACCGCACCGGGCGTTGCTATGTTGGTTTGGGAAATAGCAATCCCCACCTCGGGTAGTAGTGAGTTATTAAATTTGGCAACGCGATAGCAACGAGCCGAATCGTTGCTATTTGATGAAATGTCAAACTGTTGTTTTTTTTTGTGCTCGATAGTGGATGTTCGTAATAATATTACGAAGATGATGAGTGTTTTGAATGCGGACTCAATTGGTCGGCCTCGGAAGACGAAGTGTTTTGCCTCGCTTGTTAAACACGTCGTAGGACGCAAGTGTCGACGTGAACCACTACTCAATTTTATTTCCGATTGAGCTGAAATTTTGCACAGGGTGTTTTCTCGGGCAGGTAAACATTTTGTATAGGTTTTTTATTGAGATGACCATTTTGGTTGGCATTTTGGTCTGCAACCTAAACGATGCGGAAAGCTCAAATCCTCACAAGATTGGCCAAAATTATTCAATAAACCTGGAAGGTTTAAGCAAATCTGCTCGAGAGTATTACCAACTATTTTCCCGTTTCGCTCGGTCGTTGTATAAAAAAACACTTTTCTCCTTTACCGCTGTTTCAAAAACAACCTAAGATGCGTTCGAAAGCGGCGTTGGAAATGGTCATCGGTATAGACCGTTGTTAAAACGCTGGATGGCACCTTCCTCCGTATGGCGGTTTTTTTTGGGTATTTACTAGGCTGAGAGTCGCCCCGAATCTTTCCAAAAACCATTTTCTTAATCGCGTATAAGTAAATTTGTTTTGCGAAATCACTTTCTTCATCACTAGAATCAATCAAATAATCGAAAACAATTTACGCGTTCTATATTTAAGTTCTTTTTGGCGGCAAATTTTCAAATAAGAATAGCAAACTGTGGGAACCGAGACAGCATGAAATACAGAATACAACTAATGACAGTTCGCCAGCTTTCAGTAGAATAGTCATTTAAGCCAACGTTGCGGGACGTGCCCAGTTTTACGGAATTTCTTTAATTAAACATATAAGAATGAAAAAATTTATGTACGCACAAGTAAAAAAATCTGCAAAAAATTATGTTATCGATAACTTGGGGGAACGGAAACAAAGTTATGTGAAATGGAGGGAACATTTTATGAAGTAGAAAGAACGTAGATCATTCCGGAAACGATTGACTGACGGATAAGTTGGTTATTACTAGATCCGGAAAAAATAATCGAAATACATCACAAACAAACATTTTGCCAACGCTGGCTAGTGACGGTCTCCAGAAATTGGCAACTGCCGGTGTGAAAAAGAAATAGTGGAATTGGTAATCCCCATTAGCAACGACCGGTGCGAAAATCGGTTGCTATCCAAAATAGCAACGGCCAGCGTTGTGAAAATAGCAACTCAAATGGCAACTCACCGGTGCGCTTGCTCTTAGTCGGTCCTAACGAGCCATCTCGGGTTGGAAGACATGTGAAGACATTTTTTATTGGAACGTGAAGATATTTGGAAAAATGACCTGGCATCCCTGCTGTAGTCTATTGAAGGTATTGAAGATATGTCTTCCAATCTGGCATCGCTGCATTCTGGCATCTTTGTTTCCCCATAGGTTTGAATCGTCAAATTTCTACGTTACGTATTTACAGCAGGCGAGTGTTTCGTTTTATATTTCGAATTCGAGTTAATAGAAAAAAATTGGACTAAACTGCATAAGATGTGTAGAGCTAAATGATGGCTTCAAATAATTTTGCAAAATCAAATAAACACTTGAAAAGCGTTTCTGCAGCTCAAAATCAGAGTGACGATGTTCATGAAAATCAATATTTCTACGAGGACGAAATCTTCTGCATTGATAACCGGGGTCGTGTAAAATTCGGCTTGGTGCTAGAAAATTTCGAGGTTAGCGAAGAGGAAGGTTTCGAAGAAGATGCACTGAAAAGAGGCGAAATCCGTGCTTGCTGGCATCCTGATGGTCTCGAAGAAATAGTTGAGCAACATAAGGTAAACTATACGTTTTAGCAACAGGCCAAGTACAGATTTATAGCACCTGTAAATATACAACATTCGTTTTTATTGACTATTAAGACCTGAAAGGTTTTACATTTAGTGCAATTCAAAGTCTCCATCTTCGATCTACAAAATAAATTGAAATATCGTAGCAAACAAAATTACAAAAATGCTGGTCGTCGTATCTGCGGATATTGACTGAGATTGTATTGAGTTAGTAGAATTGGTGAGCTACTGTCGACCCCGAAAGTTTATATGTCATTAAAGGAGAACTTAAATTCATCCAAAATTTCACACAGTTGCATTTTGTGAGAGAAATTGGTTGCTAATACAAAATTGTTTTGCTTCATTTTTTTTCTAGTGAGGTGTGTAATTAGCAAAAACACATGTTTTCAATTTATTAATACTTCACGTCCATAAATAAATCGTTTACAACATTATTCTCCTTCAGGTTGGTCTAGCCGATCGAACTCTTATGCCAGGAGATGTTGTGCGAAAGATAGTTCCCGGAAAACATACACAACGAGGTTACTGTCATGAAATATTTGTTAGAGCAGATGTTAAGGTAACAAATCTTATATTTTTTCTTTAAATCTGGTTTTAAAAATTCGAAACAACTTTTCGACAAATGACAAAAATCAAATTTTTCCCTTGTTTAGTTGAAAGCATTTTTTTTTATTTTGCAGATTGCTGGTACTAAATATGTAGTGAAGAATGTTCCTTCTGACCGCCTTCGTCCGTTGATGTCAATGCCAAAGGATAATGCTGTTTGTTTGGATTCTTGGGTCGGAAGCACAAGAAACGTCAACGAAAAATTAATATTGAAGTAAGTTAGTAAGAGATTCAAAAATCGAAAATTACACTATGTATAAAGCGAATGATTTAAAGCGTTTATAAGTATTTTGCTAACTCCTAGCTGGTCTCGAAGTACGATGTTAGCCCAACAAGCCTCGACTCGCAAACACAGCCGCAGCGTATCCATTGTGTTTGGGCCTTTAGTGTCAGTAGGATTGCAAAGTAGCTCCATAATTGTCCTGTACAATAAACAGTTGGCTATGCAATCTGTGTTTAATAAAAAACAGAAGGTCGAGTCTCTAATCGGAATGTATCACCAAGGCTTTACTTTTTATCAACAAGTTATTAAATTGGGCATTTAATTTAAATTGGGCATTTAGTTGAAAATGCAATAATAAATTGTTTACCTATATTTTGCACGAAATTTTGGATCTCCAGGATTTAGCGGAGTTTTATAACTTTGAAATGATTTGATTCAGAAATGATAAAATAATCGTACGGAAATTCTAATAAACAATGACCTAGGTTATCGAACGTCTGCAGTGGTTTTCTTTGGCGAATTTTCGCGTGAGACTGCTGCAGAGAACCTGCTGAAACCGTTCTATACCTTTGATTGTATCTAAATTATATATTCGATATTCTGAACTCCCACTTGCTCAAATTAATAAACATATGCTTTTTAGGTCACAATGTGGATCACTCGTGGAAATTCGCCCGGATATAGAATACTGTACCCTTAAAGACAGTGATACACGATCACGATGTGGCTATTTCGCGGGTACTTTGTTTTATCCTGGGCAAACTTTAGTTGGTCCAATAAGTGATTTGGAGAATGCAAAATGGATCAATACTTCTGCAGAAATGAAATTGAATAGGAAGCACAAAATGATAGATCGGAAGTTTACTGTTCAGTCGGTTGAAATTGAAGGTGTTTGGGTTCATTGGCAATGCAAAGCATCATGTGATGATATTGATGCAGAAATGAAAGAGGGTGGTATACAGCAGCCACCGGACTATGTAACTGGAGAAAATTTAAAAAGATTAAGGAAATTGAATTTGTTCGAATCCTGTATGTTGCAAATTAACGACAAAAATTATTTAAAAATCCAGCCTGGTGATTCCTTTTGTAGAAAAAGTCAATGGAGAAAAGAGATAAGCTCAAGATTTGTAAAGATAATGAATAACGGCGGATTTGAGCAAGAAAACGTGTTCTGTGATACTGAAGACCATCAAATTAATGTTACCAATAATACGCTTGAGAATATTCCACGAGAGAAAGCGGAGTCGGATAGTGGAAAGTTGTGCCCAACTGCTCACAAGGAAGTATCAAAGTGTGGCAAACTTCGACGAAACTCGGCAAGGTGCAATACTTCACCGACAGCGTCAGTTTCTGCTGCTTGCAAGCTGGCTGATAGTGATGAATGGCAAACTGATTTAGAAGACGAGGAAGACGACGAGGTCGAAGATTGTGAGCCGACTGTTTCCGATGGGGGAGGTAGTGCTATTTCCTCATCATGCTCAAGTACTGCCACCTCAAAAAGTAGTCCCAAAAAGTCACCACTGTTGGCCAATAAGATTCGAAAATTACGAAAAAGGGCAACATCTACTATTACAAGTGCAGATAAGATTCCTTCCGTTGGAGATGAGTTAATAACAGAAACCTTAGTTGTGTATAGTACCGCCACAGTCGTGTGGCAAGATGGTACGATTGAATTTGACATTCCGTCCACAGATTTGTGTCCGATTCATCATCTCGATGATCATGAATTTTTTCCTGGTGATTTCGTATTATCTGGAAACACTGATATATCACAAAACCCGTTGTTCCGAGATTACGGTGTGATTCAAAATGTAGATCATCACGGACGTACGGCAAAAGTTAAATGGTTCAGTACTTACACTTGCCTCGATGAACCTCAACCAATATACAACGGTGAATCGGAGGTCAGCGTATATGATTTGAAAGATCATCCTGATTTTCAGTATCGACCAGGTACTATTGTCATCCGGGTTGCGAATTTTATTGGTAATGGTTCGAAATGTAATGCTGGTCAGGTATGTGTACTTGAAATGATCCTATATAAGCAGTTTTTAGCGTGACTGATGAGTGTGGAACAATCATGAGTTATAAGAATCGGTTAATTCAGTTCACATAAAAATATCTATTCGCGAAGCCAATATGCTAGGAATTACCGAAGAAGCATACCAGCGGGAGACTCCACATCCGAATTTTCTGTTTATATTCATAAAAACGCAAATCAGTGGTGTGTCTTTATTTTCACTATTTTCATTGATTAGCGACTAGCGTACGAATCTGATGCTTTTACAATTCACTATCATTCAGGAACTAAAGCTATTAGGTCAATTTTTTCACTGATAAAAGGCGAAAATGACAAATCAACGATAAATCTTAATCATCAATTTTTCATCACGAAAAGAATCGATGAGTAATCATGAAAAGCAATTTAAGAGGGACGAAATCCGTTTATTCCTTTATAAGACAGTGGCCACCAACAATTATCGTTTTTTTTTTTCTGCCTCATAATTATGAGCTATTATTAATAGTCATTTCTGATCAAAACAAAATTCGGTGGATTTTTTTTGCCTCGGTATGTTGAAGGGTTAAGCTACTTTACTTTGAACATGCAACGTAAATCACTAAATTAGACAGACTACGCGTAATTTCAATCGCCACATTCGTTGTGATTCCACAAAACCGTTATTTTTCTATCATCCTCAAATCACACCTGAAAGCTCTTATTGGTTTGTCTGTTGTTTTAGTTAGTCACAAATATTATGAGAAATTAGTTAAAAAATCAGCTTTCTGATAATGAGATTATTTTTCTCAGGTTATCGACAACTACCCAAATGGAATGGTGAAAGTTTGGTGGGTTGATGGCCATGTGAGTATGTGTTGGCCGCAAGATATTTTTGAAGTTGGGCAATATGATTCAGACAACAACTTTTGGGGAAATGAATCGGACAACAACTCATGGGAAACTGAAGATGAAATATCAGAGCTTGGCGGTATTTCTCCTCAGCGAGTGTCAAAACCAAAACTAGCAGCTAATCTGGAACGAGCAAGAGTAGCGATGGCACGTTTGGAAGAACTGTTTATAATTAATCCACATCTTCAAAACCAAGAGATTATGAAAAAACTTTTGATGGTATACAAAAAATGTCGTTATTTGGATAGACTTATGAATACATCATTTTTTCACGAAGACCATTTTATGGGTTTGGTAGAACGAGTACGCAAATCAAATAACCAAACCACTTCGGAACGAGCATTAGATCAAAAAATCAGGTTGTTCAATCACAGTGGTTCGAAAACCATTACTCCCACGGCGGATAGTCCAGTCATCGATCCAAAACTTTCATCTAATAGTAATCATAGTCTCTCGTCCAGTGGTGGAAATAGTGTCGGAACATCATCGAAAAAATGTTTTTCAACACCAAAGCAGTCCAGCAAAAATGAAGCGTCGTCTTTCAAGTTCACTACAGGACACAATATTTCAACATCTTCGGATATTTCTAGTATAGAAGAAAATGCCACGGGTATGGCTGTTCAGAATATCATTTCTTCCGGTTGCGCTGCTGAAGACTCTGGAAATTTTTCGATCAAAAGTGATATAAATTGCAAACAGAGCAGTACCGATAATGGTAGAGATTTGTTACTAAATGCAGAGCTAGATAAAGTGAACTATGTTTACATGAATATTTGTGAAGATATGAATAATACTAGCTCAGTTTTCAGTTTTCCAACACAAACAGATAATGTTTCTGCAAAGCTCTGTTCACTTATTAAAGCACAATTAGTGAAGGCGCTACAAGAGGTATGTATATTATACCGTTTTCGTTTTCGCGGTGTAGCTACACCTTTTTCGAACTATACTTTGCAGCTTCAAATGAAACATTTTCAGTGTCGTTGCATTGGTATGCGTAATAATGGGATAGCTGTCAATTCGTTTTGTTTTATCATTAGCGCATTCGTCATTTTGTCTCGTTTCCATTTCATATGTCCATCTCGCAAATGTGCTGAAAAAAAATTTACCTGACACTTTACCATGTGGAACGAGAACCAAAACAAACCAGTTTTGACACATACGTGTGAATGTGTTGGTAACTTCCTATAGTATACTCTGCTTTTTTCGGGTGTCGTCAGGGACAGAAAAAGGGTAGTCCGAAAAGTCAAATAAAACATTTTCGGTGTCAAAAGTGTCGTTCGAGTGTAGCTACACCGCGAAAACGAAAACGACATTAAACTGGGACACGGTTATATGGGAAAAAAGCGAAGGTGTTATTTTTTCGCTCTCATGCACTTTTCGTGTTCCTTATGGGTCCTACAACAGCTGTTTAAATTTTCAGATCGATTGGTGAAACTATATTTTTGCGCCAGATTTTTAAAGTTTCCATACGATTTTATATGGGAAAATCCACTTTTTCGAAACTTATTCTCTAGAGATGTCCCAAAAATATATCGATACATGATATTTGTAGGAAATTTTTCTAGAAAAAACTCTTCTGAAGACCGTGAGGCGCTACGATGCCTGTAGATTAAGTTATTTCCTTCAAACTGATTGAATATCTGACGAACGGCCCAACATTAAATTTTTCTAGCAATACTGCTGCAGCATGCAGCTGTTGCAAATTCAACCATGTGATAAGAAACGATATCTCGTAAAATTTATCTTAGAGGCTTCTCCGCAGATACTATGAGCAAAAATCACACTTTCAAGCTTAATTTCATGCTAAATTGTTCCTCATCCTTGAGCAATTTACAATAGGAGCATGCTGTAACAGTGTTGCTGGAAAAATTCAATGGTGAGCCGTTCGTCAGACATTTAATCAGTTTGGAAAGAATAACTTTTTCTACAAGCATCTTAGCGCCTTACGGTCTTCAGAAGAGTTTTTCTCAGGAAAATTTCCTACAAATATCATGTATCGATATTTTTTTAGGAGCCAACTGGACATCTCTACAGAATAAGTTTTGAATAAGTGGATTTCTCCATGTAAAATCGTATGGAAACTTAAAAAATCGGGCGCAAAAATATAATTTCACCGATCGATCTGAAAATTAACACAGTTGTTGTAGGATCTATAAGAAACACGAAAAGTGCATGGTAGCTTACATGAATTTTTTTGCAGGCAGGAGTGGGCAAAACATCTCTTTTTTAGAGCGGCTCTTAACCGCTTCCTCACCGTTGCGAATCAAGTCATATAAACGGTTTATGTTTCAAAATGATTTACATGCGTACCACGTGATAAATAACAGTAACCAATATGTTGTTGGATAGATAAAATGTTGAACAATTTTATAATAGTTTTATAATAATACGCTAGTTATGATTTTTATTTCATTGCTCAGTGGTAGAAATTGATAAAAAATTTTCATGAACGAATTTAAAGGAACAAGGAACCAATCACATGCGAGCATGCCTAGCACCAACGACATGAATAGACACCAACCATTTACTGTTACATTTTCTATATCAATATCAATTTTAATAAGTATGGCAGGCATATGTAACCACCAGTATAGATTCCCATACTGCCGTTCCAATCATAGTAGTCCCATGTTCTACACAAACTTTATGCACGTTGGGACAACTATGCTTGGAACGGCAGCATACATATTGAATGTCACGTCACAAAGCTTGTCGAAGTCCGCTCTATTTATCTGTGCAATTTCATAAAAAAAAATCAGTCTATTGAAGTCAAAATATGTACTTGTTATGTCCCAAAAGTCGGTCGAACGAATTTTCCAAATTTAAATAGAACAGAAATATCTAGATGGTTTCAAACGGCAGATTTGCCAATTTTTTATGAAAACAATTTTTATATGATATGCATTTTAACATTATAGGTTACGAGAGATGACAAACATTACAACAAAGATTTTGAAGGTGAAAATACATAGTTTCATCCTAAATATACAGTTGTTGTGAATATTTGCGAACAAGGGTGTAGGGTACCCAGAAAAATCATCATTTTAGAACACATTTTCCTCCAAAAAGTTAGCAACTGTCTTTTAACGTCAAAATATGTATTTTAAGCCTTAATAGTCGCTTTCGAATTGAAATAAATCTGAAAAAAGTAGAGCAAAAAATGAATAATCGCTCTAAAACAGTGTAGAAACAAGATGGAGCAATTTTTTTTAACAAAATTTCATGAAATTAAATTATCTATAACTTTGTAGAAGAAATTTTTGCTCTTTCAGATAAAGAAGTTACAATTTCTATTTGTATTTGTGTATTTGTATATTGTTTATAACTTCTAGCATCAATGGTTTCCGACTGACAGATTTTGGTCATGAAATTTCACCACTCCGAACATAGTGGGATGTTGTGAAAACCAAATTGTTGATACTGCTATAACTTTAATTATTTTTTACATGCATTTTATATAATATTCATTATGTATATTGCAGATAAATCAGCGTTTTGGCCACGATGATATTTTTAAAGAGATCGTTATCGAAGAAATGCTTCTTTCAACTCCACCATTTGGATCACGTCCGGTTTCCTCAACACCGTCTCAAGTGGATACGGTAAATGATACACCTATTTCAAATCAGAAAAAGCAAGATGCGATGGACGGTTCGAACTGTACGCCGGATTTTAGTTATGAATTTATTTTTGTCGAAAACTTTCATGTTCTGGAAACAGCACCTAGTACTCATAAATATCATTTGACGGTATTCCAAACAAGTAATGCACAAAGTTTCTACAAAGCCGTACAACGGGAGCATAAGTTGCTGAGAACTGCCTTACCACCTGGTGTATGGGTACGCACGTTTGAGGATCGTTTGGACTTGTTCAGCGTAATGATTGAAGGACCTAGGAAAACTCCTTACGAAGGTGGTCTATTTCTATTTGATATCCAGCTTGGGCAGGACTATCCTAGCGTCCCTCCATTGTGCCATTACATAAGCTATTGTTCAGATCGATTGAATCCAAATCTTTATGAAGACGGTAAGGTGTGTGTTTCACTATTGGGAACCTGGTCCGGTAAAGGAACTGAAATGTGGGGTCCAAACAGCACTCTTCTACAAGTGATAGTCTCCATTCAAGGTTTAATTCTGGTGGACGAACCTTATTTTAACGAAGCTGGATATGAAAAGCAGAGAGGTTTGCATGAAAACAAATAAATCCTAAGATTCAATTTTGTAAGTTTTATATTACTTATAGGTTCTCAACAGGGAAAAGAAAATTCGCGCATGTACAATGAAATGGTGATATTGAAGCTTGTACAGTCGATGTCAAAAATGATTGCAAATCCGCCAGAAATTTTCAACACTCAAATCATGGCTCATTTTCGTGAACATGGCTTCTCTATGCATCATAGAATCAAAAGTTGGATGGATATATCGAATGAAGCTAATCGAAATGTGAATAATGGTAGGTTCAAAGCCATAATAAGTCACTACCATTGTATATAGTGGGTATATACCTAGTAATGGAATTCGGAAGCAATAGCCAAAATTAAAACTAAAAGCTGTAACATCATCTGTTCGAATTTCGGGTGCACGATTGTTATTCTTTGAAAGGAGTCTATTGAAATCTGGCTCTGAAACAATAATTTGCCAAAAGGATCTCCTCGTTAGTCAGCTTCAGAAAAATATTTTTTTTAAATAAACAAAAGCGATACAGAGTAACAATATTTCATATAAAATCGTTAAAAATCTGACCACGTGGAATGTGGATGGCCCCTTAAGCATATATTGAAGCTTTTTAAAGGTTCAACTGAAGCGAGTCTAAAGGCGGCACTGGGCTATAGAGGGTTAAGTTATTTGTTCAAAAGGCATTAGTTTATAGTAATACCACAGACTAACAGACGTAACACTGGAACCTAGCTCCACAGACTAACAGACATAACACGTCGAACAAACTTTCAATAAAATCATCGTTTGGATGATTCAAGTACTTTACGTTAGTAACACTAGCACCATCTGCTGTCGTGTTCGCGCTGCCTCGTGTATTTCGACATCAGCGCCAGCGTTACTGCATGTGTCAAATGGAGAACTACAAAATATATATGAGAGACGACATTTTCGCGCGATGACTGTTATTCGATTGAAAATTTGAAATGAACGTTTTTGAGGCGATGGAGCTAGGCTCCAGTGTTACGTCTGTTTGTCTGTGCCTTGAAAGCAGAATTGAAAACCTGGGAACATAGGACTATACAAGAGAACTGGATATGCTCAGTAGGGCTACGCCAGTCTAAACGCTTTATAAAACCAAGCGTCGAGAATAGCCAGCAATTGCTTAGTTCAAATAAAAAGGGACTAAGAACAATTACCGGACTGTTTACAGGACACTGTCCAAGTAAGCATCACCTGAAACAAATTGGTTAGTCAGATGACGAAATTTGTCGTCTCTGCGGGTTCGAATGTGAAACCGCAGAACATTTGCTCTGCCACTGCAGTGCACTAATACAACGCAGAATAAGAGCCTTTGGAAAAGGAACTTTGGGGCCTTTTGAGGTCTGGTCTGCGAATCCTAATGAGGTAATACATTTCATACGAAATTCAGTGCCTAATTGAGAGAAAGGGTGCGATATGACCACGACGATCACTTCCATCAATTGTGATATGTCTGCCAAGAGTACCTAGACTAAAGAAGAGGTATACCACAAAAGATCAAAACAATGGTCGCAGTAATCCAAATCTTACAAAAAAAAAGTAAACCCTTCGAAAGGCAGGGCAACTATATTGCCATCAACGAAAAAAAAAAGTTTTCGCTGCACTAAGAACATTTAAACATATAAAAATGCAGCTGTGTCTGTATGCCTGTCTGTCTGATTCATATAGGCTTCGAAACTACTGAACCGATCGGCGTGAAATTTTGTATATAGGGGTTTTAGGGCCGAGAAAGGTGACTAAGATAGTTCGAGACCCCTCCCTCTTCTGTAAGGGAGGGGTCCCATACAAATGAAACACAAATTTCTGCACATCTCAAGAACTAACCAGGTAAATGGAACCATATTTGACGGGTGCATGTTTTTAGGGGTAACAAATATATCCATAATGGTTTGACACCCCTCCCTTTTCTATAAGGGAGGAGTCCCATACAAATGAAACAAATTACGCACAGCTCGAGAACCAATCAACCAAATAGAACCAAATTTGGTATGTAAATGTTTTTAGAGGTAACAAACTAACCGGAAAAATGGAACCAAATTCGGCAAGTGAATATTTTTAGGGGTAACAAACATGTCCATAATGTTTCAACACCTCTCCTTCTAATTGAAGGGAGGGTTTCACACAAATTTCTATGCATCTCGGGGCATAATCGAGTAAATGGAAACAAGTTTGATATGTTGACGAATTCGAAGATGACCACTTTCTGGACCAGTTTCTGGAAAACAATGAAAAAAACTGAATACCACCCAAAATGGGTATTTCTGGAATAGAGGTGATGTCCCAACAAACAATTTTGTTGTATAACAGCTTGTTAAGCTATAGTTCAGCCGAAATCCACTGAATAATAGCTTATTAAGCTGTAAATCAACAAAATTGTTTGCCGGGGTACAAAAGCCAAAAGTCGAGGATGTTGTCATTCCGATGAAACCAATCATTTTAAACGATATAAACAAATTGCAAAGAATCAATGAATTTGCAATGTTTAAAATTATTAAATTAAACACAAAAATAGGCGGGACGAAGTTTGCCGGGTCAGCTAGTTGTTTATAAATTTTGCTTAAACACGGACTTCTGAGGATATATAACCATACTCCAAGTTTTCTCAAACTGCTAGAAGTGTGCAATGTTAATTTGGGAATAATTTTTACGATTTATTTACGTTGATTGATTTTTTGTAATTATAAAAAATGAAAAATCATAGTAATTCGAATGTAACAGTAGGACTTCATTTATTTTGCATGGAAAAGATCGAAGTAAACGGTTTTTCCAGTGGTATCCAGAAAAAAATTTCAGGAAAAAGTTTTGAATTTGTCGTCCAATACACCATGTATTTTAACGAAAAAACTGCATAGTCTAACACAGTAGGTCCTGAATAGAAAGTTCCTGGTGAAAATTTACCAATTTGTTGGATTTTCACCAAAATAAAAATGAATTTCCTGAAGACGGTCTAAAATTGCGGTTTGTTCACATAAAAATGATCCCAAAATCAATATTGTACACATATAAACATATAAAAATGCAGCTCTGTCTGTATGCCTGTCTGTCTGATTCATATAGGCTTCGAAACTACTGAACCGATCGGCGTGAAATTTTGTATATAGGGGTTTTAGGGCCGAGAAAGGTGACTAAGATAGTTCGAGACCCCTCCCTCTTCTGTAAGGGAGGGGTCCCATACAAATGAAACACAAATTTCTGCACATCTCAAGAACTAACCAGGTAAATGGAACCATATTTGACGGGTGCATGTTTTTAGGGGTAACAAATATATCCATAATGGTTTGACACCCCTCCCTTTTCTATAAGGGAGGAGTCCCATACAAATGAAACAAATTACGCACAGCTCGAGAACCAATCAACCAAATAGAACCAAATTTGGTATGTAAATGTTTTTAGAGGTAACAAACTAACCGGAAAAATGGAACCAAATTCGGCAAGTGAATATTTTTAGGGGTAACAAACATGTCCATAATGTTTCAACACCTCTCCTTCTAATTGAAGGGAGGGTTTCACACAAATTTCTATGCATCTCGGGGCATAATCGAGTAAATGGAAACAAGTTTGATATGTTGAGGTTTTTGAGAGCAAGCAAAACTTTCGACTCCAGACGCCATTGTTAAATTTAAGATGGAAACGTCCGGTTTCTATCCGGAGAATGTCTCCAAATACCATTTGAAATCCAGTATGGCGACTTCCGGTTTCTGAAAAAAAACAGCGGGATATGACCAAATACCACCCAATATGGGTGTTTCCGGAATTGTTATGATGCACTGGAGCCAGAAATCGACCTCAGACGATATTTTGCATAGTGAGATGGCAACTTCCGATGACTGGAAAACAGCCGAAAATGACTAACCAAATATCACCCAATATGGGTGTTTCTTTAACCAGGATGACGCTCAGAGGCCAGAAAGTGTCTCCAAATGCCATTTTGAAATCCAAGACTTCCGCTTTCTGGGAAATAGTGGCAAATGACCAAAATCCCGTCGGGATGCGGTATATTTTTCCAAATCTGTATCATATTTCCAGTTCGCTTATTTTTCGTTCTTTCTCTACTCACATACTGTCTGCTTAATGGACCATATATCATCCAATATTTTTCCGAAATTAAAGCCACAATTCGACCTCAGACAACATTTTTAATTGTAAGTTGGCAAATTCCGGTGACTGGAAAACAGCCGAAAATGATCAAATACCACCCAATCTTGGTGTTTCTTTAACCAGAATGACGGTAAGAGGCCAGAAATTGTCTCCAAATGCCATTTTAAAATCCAAGATGGCGACTTCCGGTTTCTGAAAACAGCGGAAAATGACAAAATACCACCCAAAATGGGTATTTCCGGAATTGTTATGATGCACTGAAGCCAGAAATCGACCTCAGACAACATTTTGAATTGAAGGATGGCGACTTCCGGTGACTGGAAAACAGCCGAAAATAATAGAATACCACCCAATATGGGTGTTTCTTCAACCAAAATGACGCTCAGAGGCCAGAAGTTGTCTCAACAAATGCCATTTTAAAATCCAAGATGGCGACTCCCAGTTTCTGGAAAACAGCGGAAAATAACCAAATATCACCCAATATTTCCGAAATCGTGATGATGCACTGAAGCCAAAATACGACTTCAGACAACATTTTGAATTGTAGGATAGCGACTTCCGGTTCCTGGAAAACAACCTAAAATGACTAAATACCACCCAATATGTATGTTTCTTCAGCTAGAATGACGCTCAGATGCCACAAATTGTCTCCAAATGCTATTTTAAAATTCAAGATGGCGACTTCCGGTTTCTGGAAATAGCCGAAAATGACCAAATACCCAATATGGGTGTTTCTTTAACCAGAATGACGGTCAGAGGCCAGACATTGTCTCCAAATGCCATTTTTAAATCCAAGATGGCGACTTCCGGTTATTGAAAAGAGCGGAAAATGACCATATACCACCCAATATGGGTATGTCCGGAATCGTAATGATGCACTGAAGTCACAAATCGCCCTCAGACAACATTTTGACTTGTTAGATGGCAACTTCCGGTTTCTGAAAAACAGCCGGAAATGGCCGATTTTCATCCAATATGAGTATCTTTGGAACCAGAATGATACACAGGAGCTAGAATCGACCACAGACACCATTTCGGTTTCTAAGATGGTGACTTCTGGTTTCTGGAAAACAGCCGAAAATGACCAAATAACTCCCAATATGGGTGTTCTTAAACCAGAATGACGCTCAGGGGCCAGAAATTGTTTCCAAAAATCATTTCAAAATTCAAGCTGGCGACTTCCGGTTTCTGAAAAATAGCCTTAAGTGATATGAGTATCACCGGAACCAGAATGATGCAAGGAGCTAGAAATTGACCTTGGACACCATTTTGAATTGTAAGATGGCAACTACTGGGAGCCGAAAATAACGGAATAATACTACATATGGATATTTTCGTAATCGAAATGATGTTTAGAAGCCAAGCATTGACCCTGGACACCCTTTTGAATTCGAAGATGACCACTTTCTGGACCAGTTTCTGGAAAACAATGAAAATAACTGAATACCACTCAAAATGGGTATTTCTGGAATAGAGGTGATGTCCCAACAAACAATTTTGTTGTATAACAGCTTGTTAAGCTATAGTTCAGCCGAAATCCACTGAATAATAGCTTATTAAGCTGTAAATCAACAAAATTGTTTGCCGGGGTACAAAAGCCAAAAGTCGAGGATGTTGTCATTCCGATGAAACCAATCATTTTAAACGATATAAACAAATTGCAAAGAATCAATGAATTTGCAATGTTTAAAATTATTAAATTAAACACAAAAATAGGCGGGACGAAGTTTGCCGGGTCAGCTAGTTGTTTATAAATTTTGCTTAAACACGGACTTCTGAGGATATATAACCATACTCCAAGTTTTCTCAAACTGCTAGAAGTGTGCAATGTTAATTTGGGAATAATTTTCACGATTTATTTACGTTGATTGATTTTTTGTAATTATAAAAAATGAAAAATCATAGTAATTCGAATGTAACAGTAGGACTTCATTTATTTTGCATGGAAAAGATCGAAGTAAACGGTTTTTCCAGTGGTATCCAGAAAAAAATTTCAGGAAAAAGTTTTGAATTTGTCGTCCAATACACCATGTATTTTAACGAAAAAACTGCATAGTCTAACACAGTAGGTCCTGAATAGAAAGTTCCTGGTGAAAATTTACCAATTTGTTGGATTTTCACCAAAATAAAAATGAATTTCCTGAAGACGGTCTAAAATTGCGGTTTGTTCACATAAAAATGATCCCAAAATCAATATTGTACACTTCTAGCAGTCCTAGACAAAACTGAAGTATTCTAAGACACCTGTAGAAGTCTTTGGTTAAGTCAAATTTGGAAAAAATATTCTGAGTGCAGCGAAAAAAATAAATTTTGTTGGTGGCAATATAGTTGCCACTGCCTTATAAAGGGTTAAGTAGACGTTGAACTAACATTCCTACTTCCTTTCCCCGGCGATTGTAAGGACGTAGCCAGGTATCCAATGAAAGGCTTAGTTTGCAACTCACATCATCTGTAAGAAGGATACTAGTCCCAAGTTCTTTCCTGTGACAACAGATGATGTGATTGTGAAGTTATTATTATTATCACTATATTCATCCTAAGCTGATCATTGTATAGCCACCTACGATGTGTGCAACCCTTTTTGCTATGCAAAAATGGAAAAAATCACTCACTCGGAGAATCACTTCCGATTTTTCATCGCATGGAATCGTTTTGTTAATTTTTATTTGTCAACAATGATACGGCTGCTTAGTTACAGAAATGAAAAAGAATCCCTCATGATAATTTCGGGAAAATCAATACTGAAAATTTTCGTTTCCTAAAGACGCAAATTCTCTCACCGATTTTTTTTTCAGTTCAATAGTTTTAAGCTGCAATTTTTGCAGTACATTCAACATCGAATCAACGACAATGATGCCATACTCTAAAGATTTGTCTCACAATGATATAAAATTGGACTCATAAAGTATAAAGTATAGAAAGTATCAAACTAGTTTCTCGATAATTCTGTAATGTATTTCTTGGTTTAAACCTCCATACTATAAGGCAATTCAAATCTCAATCTTGCATGTACTTCAATAGGGTAGCGAAAGGCTTCGTCAGTGGTTTTCTTCGGCAGGTTTTCTACAGCGATCTTATGCAGGAACCTGCCGAAGTCGTTCACCACCCTATATAACATGAAAGCTTGCATGTAATATAGGTACTCGAATACATGCTTTCTGGAAATCTGTTTGCTGCGCCCCGGCCACAATAGCAGTATCTAAATTCCTATTTCTAGAAGACAACACCCCGTAAAACATCCAGCTTTCATTCTTGCTTAATTGTTGCAAAAGAAGAAAATTAGCTTCTCGGTTCGCGCGTGTTGTACCCATCTACACGTGTGAAAAAAAATCGAAAGCGCGAAACGAAACAAACAAATCAAAGTAATCGCGAGTGAAAATTTTTCACCACATATCCTTTTGAAATTATCGAAAGCGATAGAGAATCAGTTTGGACTACTGATTAATTATCAATTGTATGATTTCTCCATCCTTGTTGCTATGCTATGCTAAAATATGGGATTCGAATTTTCTTTCTCATGTCTACTACACTTACTTTCAAATAAACTCCAAAGGTAGTGGTGGGCACCGCTAATCAGAAATTCAGCGACGCTCATCGCTAATCCGCTCACTGGAAAATTTAGCTCGATAATCGTGAAATGCATATTACTGACTCTTTCGCTAATCGTTAACTTGTTATGTGAATTGTCATATGGTCAAGCATGGAAATTTTCACTCACTAGCAATATTTCATGCAAATGTGTTCTTTGATTCATCAGGTATCGTTCAATTGTTTCCATTCGCGTACAAGTTTTCCATAGAAACGCTGCTGATTGTTTTTCGCTTCTAAGAGTTCCGAATACTATAGAAGAAGACTGAATGATTCAAACACGATAGTATTTATTGTATCCAAGTTCACTTGCATTCAACGGTATCGCTAGAATCTTTGAGATATTATCGCCAGTGATACAAAATTATGAATCCAAATGAACGTTAGATTGCGTTTGACTGTTTGCTTACCGGAGCAAATAGGTATCATCAATGCTTACGGAAATGGTAGCATGGTGCATTAGCATGTGATATTTGAAATCACTAAGGATCATCGCGGTATATCACGGTGAAAGCACGACGTGAAGTAACCGAATTACGCCTGCATGCAACCAACATTTGAAAGAATCGCTGTGATCGCTCGAGTGCAATCGTATACGATTATTTCGTGAAACATTCGCTATATGTTGTTCGCTCCCCTAAAGCAGGCAATACTGAAACAAAATCATCAACGAAAGCTACCATATATTTCTTTGCTATAAGTTGTCTCTTGCATGCGTAAGAATGTGTAACTTAATAGCGATGGTTTGCTGGGATTAAAAGCTTATGAATATCAAGTTCAGAAATGATACCCGAATGATTGTTAAATTTATTGTACATCAAAACAAACAAAAATAATAACTTTGAGTGCTATTTACAAGAGGTTCAAAATGTTCAAGACTGGGCTTATGCTTGAGGGTTTTGTAAAAACAAATAATAACAAAAGTAATTCTGATTTTCAGTATAAGTAGTGTACTCATGAAAAAATTGATAAAAGCAAAACATTTTAATGAAACATATATTTGAAAAGTAACTCTGGTAATAAAGCATGTTCATTATTCGGAACATTTATAGGCCATTGATGAGGTCTTCGCACTTTTTTCTTTTTTTTTTGCAGTGGCACTTGATGAGAAGTAACTTGCTACGTGTTCGTGCTTGTCTCCTCCGACTTACCATTCCCTTATCTTCTTTATCAATCTTATTGCCTCCTCTAGCAAGCTATAAAAATAAAACGTGAAGAGAAATTTTATATGTAGGAGACACCCATGGGTTATGCTTAAAGTTCTTTCGACATCGAATGGCCTTGTTTTACTAAAATTCAAATCAATTACCACCAACTTGCGCCAAAGCGGACACCTTGCGGCTTCGAAACTCCCCATGACAGATAATAATCGATACTATGCAATATTAAAAAAGAAGTACTTATTCGGTCGTTTAATTCCAGTATGCTTGGCGTTGGGCTTTTTTATTTAACGGGGTAATCGTTGATTTAAAAAAGTGATAAATAGTAGGCTCTTAACATGTTTCCTAGCAGTATACCACTTCTTGCAGTTCTAATAAATATCAACACTTTAGAACTCATATTTATACATATATTTTTACAATGTACATGTCGTTTTGGTAAGCTATATTTAAATATACTATTTGGACATTTCAGAATCGTCTACATCAACTTCGCCTGGCAAGGCAAGTAGTTTGGAAGCAGTCAATGTGTCAACACATCCGATCATTCTACCGGAGTTTCCATTAATTCCAGCTAGTCGTGGATTTTGCCTCACCCTGATTGGTTTGTTGAAAAAATTTAAAGAGATAATAGATTCAATTGGCAGCGAGTAAACATAAGTAGGAACCTCTATCCCACCGCATTTATGCCTAGTTGAAATAATTAGTTTTATTTTTTATTAACGATATTTTTTATGTTGAATAATTCTAAAACAACATGTATTTTTTATGATCTCAAAATATTTATTGCAGCTCTTTGTTTTGTTGCCATTGAATAGGATATTTTCAAAACATAGAACAAAGCGCGCCTTTTAAAAATGGCATATTAGAATAGCCTGTGCGTAACGCAAGTAATTCTACTTTTGATAACAAATAAAGTTAGGATTTTCAAGAATCAAGAACGCTCGGCTTATATTTATACTGATCAAATCTTGTTCCTTATTATTTAAATCAGGTTCCGAGCAACTTAAACTATTAATGCAAAGTGCTGTGCCTGTATTGAAATCAATTACATATTTGAAATATTCAAACATAAACAGTGAGATACATATTATGATATTCGTATAGGATTATTTTTAATAGAAACAATTTTGCGCCTTTAAAAAACTAGAGTCTAAAAATGCTTTGAAAAATAAGAGCACCAATAACACATAATTAATATTTGTTTTGTGCAAAAGCAAGACTTTAAATTTTATTATATTTTTTTATATTTGAAGAAAGTCAGCGAATCATTCGTACCTATTTTTTTAAATTTAATTCGGGTTTTATAAAAATATCTCATTCGAAATGGTTTTTAGTTACTACATGACTACTTTGTAAATTAATAATTTTATATGACATCTCACGCAGATCTTCCCTGCGAAATTTTATACAGACAAAATGGCTTCAATTTAACATTTCAAACAATAGCATAATACCAAAGAAAAATTAAACTATACCAGGCTTATCTTAGTGTTAAATTACATAAGTAGGTGCTAACAAAAGGTCCTACAGCTGCCCAATCATTGTTATAACCAAATAAGTTCTGAGTTGCCTACAGTCGCAAATAATGTAGGTACGTAGTCCTAACCACATTTCACACTATTTTGAAGTTTTAGATAATAGCTGTAAAAAAGTAAATTTCTTTCTTGCAATTTAATGTTAGCCATGTTTTGCAAAAGCAAGTCGACTGCGAAAGAATCAAGTTTTAATGAATCCATGAGTAGTCCATGCATTAAAGATGAAAAGTTAGGGAAAACTGGAATTTCCGAATTGCTCTGGCATACATTGTTCACTGTTAAAAACTATTGAAATAACATAATATTTAGTATGTACTTACTTAAAAATAAAAATTAGCGAAATGCACAATAACAAACGCTGTGTATTACTAACGAAAAGTAACTATTCTAGTGCAGTTCGTTTGTATACATGGAATAATTTTCAGTAGTGATTAAAAATAATAAACAACATTGGCATTGTTACATTGTTTTGGCTGTACGAATGCTGAGTGAATTTTATTGAAAGGACGTATGCGCAAAAGGGGTCAAACTCAGTGAGAGTTATATTGGCCATAAACATATACGTCACACTACCACAAACCTGCAGCTGAGTAAACTGCAGTTGAAAGAGCTATAATTTTCCTTTCTATTTCAAACAAAAAATGACTTGGCAGGAGCTGTAGATGCTGATCACTTGTGGATCTGCGGGGTCATTAAAATTTGCAAACAGGTGTAGAGGGTTCATGACTGCCTCGCTTTCAGTCAGAACAATACTAATAGCCTTCGAACATTCGAAGAACTAGGTTAACTTCACGTTACCTGTGGCACGTTCCAGATGAGTCTTACACGACTCAACGGCGGCTGAAATTTTCAAGCTGATTGATGATTATGTAACAGAAAACAGTATTCCATTGGAAAATTGTGTTTATGTATGTACGGATGGTGCGGAAGATATGGTTGGAAATGTTTCTTGAGTCGTGGCAGGAATTAAGGACAAGGTAAGCAATCACTGCAGTCTTTCACGTTAAAAACAAAACCTGGACAGCTTTCCAAATTTGGAAAACACCCAAGCAGAAATTGCGCCGAAGATAACATCAACAAATTTCCAGGAAATCAAAAAGCATTTGCAGGCAGGTATTATAACAATTAAAACCCTTCCCGTTGATTAATTCCGAAATGCGCAGGATTGGTTGAAGAGTCTGGAATAATACTTCCCCAATGAGTTCCACAGAAAAATCGAAGATATGGCATAGGTGGAGCAGCCTTTCTCGATATCAGCGAAGCCAGAATCATTGTCCAATAAAGCGAAGCATATTCTCCTGCCATTTTCCACCCCATATAGGGGGGTGGACAAAATGATTGAGACAAGCAAAAATTTGTCAATTTTTAAATAGGGTCAGAATTCAACGAAAAATGAATTAATTTTGGTGAAACCGGTTTTATTTTACTGGAATTTCCAAAAATTACTAGGAAATTAGGCGGAACCGACGGACACCGGAAATATTCCGGATTCCAGGAGTGCGTGTCAAAATGTGCATTTTTGTAACGCGTAGAACTTTTTCTGACATCTTGTTCCTTTTAGGTTTATATGTTTCCAATAAACTAAAATTCATCCCGAGTTTATTGGTACCCAAAGGTTGTAAATCCGTCGAGGAACCATCGAGATATGAAACAATTGAGTACCGTAAAACGGGGTATCATTGATCAGCGGGGTAACATTGATCTGTTTTACCCTGCTCATGAATAGTTGAAATAAAACTGCTCCGGTATTACTTGTACTAAATTTAAATATAACATCTTAGTCTTGTGTCATTTGTGGTCTGAACAATATTGTATTGGTTAAATTTTTTTTATTGTTTTGATGACCAAATTTTAAAATTCCCTGCGATAAAACTGAACCTTGAAGTGGTGCATGGGCTTATAGACAAATCAGTAAATGAACAGCGGTCACATTCACTTCTGAAAGTGGGTCTAAACAAAAGTATGCATAAATGTTCTAAAATTTCAAGTGGGAACAAGGGGAACAATTTCATAGAATGCGACTCTTGCGTTGTTCAGAAAGTGTTTTACTTTTCTCTAAAGTAAAGCCATAATAAAAGAATGGCATCTTGCTGCAAGGAGTGAACAAGGTTATTTCTGTTATCCTGAAAAGTCATGTATAACATGCACATGTGCAATTCATTTCTACGACTTAGTCGTTATATGTTACACTGATATAAGGGTAATGGAAATATTAACTGGGTCCTAGTAAGTGACTCAAGAAGGATTGCTGGTAACGGCTAAGTCATATTTTATTTTATTTTATATATATATATATATATATATATATATATATATATATATATATATATATATATATATATATATATATATATATATATATATATATATATATATATATATATATATATATATATATATATATATATATATATATATATATATATATATATATATATATATATATATATATATATATATATATATATAATAAAATAAAATAAAATATGACTTAGCCGTTACCAGCAATCCTACTTGAGTCACTTACTAGGACCCAGTTAATATTTCCATTACCTTTATATCAGTGTAACATATAACGACTAAGTCGTAGAAATGAATTGCACATGTGCATGTTATACATGACTTTTCAGGATAACAGAAATAACCTTGTTCACTCCTTGCAGCAAGATGCAATTCTTTTATTATGGCTTTACTTTAGAGAAAAGTAAAACACTTTCTGAACAACGCAAGAGTCGCATTCTATGAAATTGTTCCCCTTTTTCCCACTTGAAATTTTAGAACATTTATGCATACTTTTGTTTAGACCCACTTTCAGAAGTGAATGTGACCGCTGTTCATTTACTGATTTGTCTATAAGCCCATGCACCACGTCAAGGTTCAGTTTTATCGCAGGGAATTTTAAAATTTGGTCATCAAAACAATAAAAAAAATTTAACCAATACAATATTGTTCAGACCACGAATGACACAAGACTAAGATGTTATATTTAAATTTAGTACAAGCAATACCGGACCAGTTTTATTTCAACTATTCATGAGAAGGGTAAAACAGATCAATGTTACCCCGCTGATCAATGATACCCCGTTCTACGGTACTCAATTGTTTCATATCTCGATGGTTCCTCGACGGATTTACAACCTTTGGGTACCAATAAACTCGGGATGAATTTTAGTTTATTGGAAACATACAAACCTAAAAGGAACAAGATGTCAGAAAAAGTTCTACGCGTTACAAAAATGCACATTTTGACACGCACTCCTAAAATCCGGAATATTTCCGGTGTCCGTCGGTCCCGCCTAATTTCCTAGTAATTTTTGGAAATTCCAGTAAAATAAAACCGTTTTCACCAAAATTAATTAATTTTTCGTTGAATTCTGACCCTATTTAAAAATTGACAAATTTTTGCCTGTCTCATTCATTTTGTCCACCCCCCTATATGGGGTGGAAAATGGCAGGAGAATAAGCTTCGCTTTATTGGACAATGATTCTGGCTTCGCTGATATCGAGAAAGGCTGCTCCACCTATGCCATATCTTCGATTTTTCTGTGGAACTCATTGGGGAAGTATTATTCCAGACTCTTCAACCAATCCTGCGCATTTCGGAATTAATCAACGGGAAGGGTTTTAATTGTTATAATACCTGCCTGCAAATGCTTTTTGATTTCCTGGAAATTTGTTGATGTTATCTTCGGCGCAATTTCTGCTTGGGTGTTTTCCAAATTTGGAAAGCTGTCCAGGTTTTGTTTTTAACGTGAAAGACTGCAGTGATTGCTTACCTTGTCCTTAATTCCTGCCACGACTCAAGAAACATTTCCAACCATATCTTCCGCACCATCCGTACATACATAAACACAATTTTCCAATGGAATACTGTTTTCTGTTACATAATCATCAATCAGCTTGAAAATTTCAGCCGCCGTTGAGTCGTGTAAGACTCATCTGGAACGTGCCACAGGTAGCGTGAAGTTAACCTAGTTCTTCGAATGTTCGAAGGCTATTAGTATTGTTCTGACTGAAAGCGAGGCAGTCATGAACCCTCTAGGAACAGAGTGAACAAGGTTATTTCTGTTATCCTGAAAAGTCATGTATAACATGCACATGTGCAATTCATTTCTACGACTTAGTCGTTATATGTTACACTGATATAAAGGTAATGGAAATATTAACTGGGTCCTAGTAAGTGACTCAAGAAGGATTGCTGGTAACGGCTAAGTCATATTTTATTTTATTTTATTTTATATATATATATATATATATATATATATATATATATATATATATATATATATATATATATATATATATATATATATATATATATATATATATATATATATATATATATATATATATATATATATATATATATATATATATATATATATATATATATATATATATAATACTGTGTTATTTTCACTCACTTCGAACATGTCCAAAACATGCAGTAAGTGCATCAATGGTCACAAATATGCCAGGAGGGATGGTGAAGGTAAAATTTCGGAATTAGCGCGATGGATGTAGATCCCTCGCCTCCCGCGCCACCATCCCCGAACCCCTCTGACCCTGACCCTTCTGTTACCCCCTCCTCTGTTCATTCTTCAGTCCCCTCTCGCCCCAGGCTTTACCCAGACGGAGCCCAGGGCAGCTATACTGTCTATTTTCGGCCAAAGGTGGGACCGAAATCGGATCGGTTGAACCTCTTGCTGATTTCTAAAGACCTGACGAAGGAGTACAAGGGCGTGACCGAAATTTCCGAGGTCCGGCCTTACAAGCTCCGTGTCGTGGTCAGTAACCTGAAAGAGGCCAACGATATAGCTTGCTCTGAGCTCTTCACACGCGAGTTTCGCGTCTACATACCCGCACGAGACGTGGAGATAGACGGTGTCATAACCGATTCGAGTCTGTCCGTCGAGTGTATATTGGAAAGTGCCAAAGGGTGCTTTAAGAACAACACATTTCCCGATGTAAAGGTGCTCGACTGCAAGCAACTGCGGTCAGCATCGATCATCGGTGGCAAAACAGTATACACTCCATCAGACTCGTTTAGATTTACGTTCGCCGGGTCAGCACTACCAAGCCACGTCTCGATCCACCGGGTTCGTCTCCCTGTGCGATTATATGTGCCTCGCGTCATGAACTGCCTGAATTGTAAGCAGTTAGGCCACACCGCCGCCTACTGCTGCAATAAGGCACGTTGTGGCAAGTGTGGGGAGAATCATGCGGATGATTCCTGTAGTAAAAATGCTGAAAAATGCATTCACTGTGGGGAGAGTCAGCATGAGCTCTCGACATGTGCGGTGTACATGCAGCGCAGGGATAAAATAAAGAGGTCTCTCAAAGAGCGTTCGAAGCGTTCTTACGCTGAGATGCTGAAGAAGACCGTTACCACTTCTCCCATTACATCAAACCCTTTTGATCTGTTATCCTCTGATGAAACCGATTCTGACGATTCACCAGCGGGAACATCTTACGCCAATCCTGGGGATTCTAGAAAGAGGAAAAATATTTCCTCTCCTTAACTTCCCAGAAAAGGTCCTACGATTTTTCAAAGTGAAATGAAAGTTACAAACAAACCAAACAGTGCTGCGGAAAAACCGAAGCAAACTCCTCCTGGGTTTGCAAATTTAGAGTCCCAGAAGGAGTTCCCAGCACTGCCAGGAACATCTAAAACCCCAGTTGTTCCTTTTACACTCCCAGTTGATGAAACAAAAACTCTGGATTAGTGAAATTTTCTGACATTGTGGACTGGATTTTTGAAACTTTTAATGTACCCGATCCAATTAAAATTTTTCTTACAGCATTCCTCCCAACAGTTAGATAATTTTTGAAGCAGTTGACTGCCCAATGGCCCCTCCTTGCAGCGATTGTATCCTTCGATGCCTAATTCAACTGCGTATATGAAGGATTCTATCTCTGTCTTACAGTGGAATTGTAGAAGTATTTTACCAAAAAATGATTCGTTTAAAGTTTTGATAAATAAAAACAAATGCGATGCATTTTCCCTTTGTGAAACTTGGCTTACATCAAATATTGACCTCAACTTTCATGATTTTAATATTATTCGCCTTGATCGAGACACCCCATATGGAGGAGTACTTTTAGGGATTAAAAAGTGCTATTCTTTCTATCGTATTAACCTCCCCTCGATTCCAGGCATCGAAGTTGTCGCATGTCAAATGACAATACAAGGTAAAGAGCTTTGTATTGCCTCAATATATATTCCTCCCAGAGCACAGGTTGGGCAACGGCTGCTCTGTGATTTAACAGAACTTCTTCCCTCGCCACGTTTGATTTTGGGAGACTTCAACTCTCATGGTGTGGCTTGGGGTTCCCCTTACAATGATAACCGCTCCTCTTTAATCTATAACCTTTGCGATGACTTCGACATGACTATTTTAAACAACGGTGAAATGACACGTATCCCGAAACCTCTAGCGCGCCCAAGCGCTTTGGATCTATCCTTATGTTCGACGTCGCTACGGTTGGATTGCACATGGAAGGTAATCCTTGATCCCCACGGTAGCGACCATTTGCCTATTCTTATTTCAATTAATAACGGGTCAACTCGCATGCGACCAATTGACATTCCGTATGACCTCACACGGAATGTCGATTGGAAGCTATACGAGGAAATGATTTCAAAAGCGGTCGATTCGATTCAACATCATCCACCACTTGAAGAATACAACCTCCTCGCGGGCTTGATTCTCGATGCCGCGTTGCAAGCCCAAACGAAGAAATATCCCGGCGTAACAATTAAAGAACGGCCTCCCACTCCGTGGTGGGACCAAGAGTGCTCCGATGTCTACACGCAAAGATCCGACGCGTTTTTGGCCTACCAGAAGGGAGGTATACCTGGCGACTATTTACGGTATTCGGAGCTTGTTACCAAGCTTAAAAGCTTGGCTAAAGCAAAGAAACGCGGATATTGGCGTCGGTTCGTGGACAAGACGTCGAGGGAGACATCGATGAGCACTCTTTCGAACACAGCCCGAAGAATGCGGAATCGCGTAACGGTCAACGAAAGCGAGGAGTCTTCAAGTAGGTGGATATTTGATTTTGCCAGGAAAGTATGTCCGGACTCTGTTCCTGAGCAAAATATTGTTCGCGATGCGTCTCCGGGCCACGACGCGATAGAATCACCTTTTACGATGGCAGAATTTTCAGTTGCCCTCCTGTCCTGTAACAATAACGCGCCTGGGTTAGATAGAATCAAATTCAACTTGTTGAAGAATCTACCCGGCAATGACAAGAGGCGCTTGTTGAACTTGTTCTATAAGTTCCTGGAGCAAAACATTGTACCGCAGGATTGGAGGCAAGTGAAGGTGATCGCCATCCAAAAACCAGGGAAACCAGCTTCTGATCACAACTCTTATAGGCCGATTGCAATGCTATCCTGTATCCGGAAATTGATGGAAAAAATGATACTCCGTCGTTTAGACCACTGGGTCGAATCAAATGGTCTACTATCAGAAACTCAGTTTGCAGTGGCGGGCACCGCTAATCGAAAATTTAGCGACGCTAACCGCTAAGCCGCTAACCAGAAAATTTAGCTCGATAATCGCTAAACGCTAAACCCATATCAGCGGAACTTTCGCTAATCGCTAATCGCTAACTTTTTAATATGTAAATAGTCATATCGCTATATTTATTGCTCGTGTTTTGTAAGATTTGGACCACTTTGATTTTTTTTGGTTAAACAAACGAAAACAATTAGTTTTTAACGCTATTTACAATAAGAGGTTCACGAAACGGTATTCATATTTGATTTTGTAAAAACAAGAATAACAAAAGTTATTTGGCTTGCATTGAAAATAGATACTCATAGGAATGTTTTCATAAAAAATTCTATTATTATCTGAATCGAAAAAGTAGAATCAAAGTTGTCATAATTTCAAGCGCATTGCAATTTGCCAAAGTTCTTGGTGTGCCGAAAATTCAATCTAGACCTTGTGCTTGTTCTTCAAAATGCTCCTGTGGCTTGTACGATAACTGGAACTCCATTCTAGGGTAAAAAAACTGACAAAAGTAACTTTCGCAGTAAAGTATGTTCATCTTTCGAAGCAATTTATGTACGCCATCAGCAATTCACAGTTTTTCTAAATATTTCTATTGTCGCTTCTCTACAAAATTTAGCGAATTAGCGATTAGCGTTTCGAAGGCCAAAATTTTAGCGACGCTAACAGTTTCGCTAACCAGCTCAAAAATTAGCGAAATCGCTAAATCGCTAACTGAATTTTAGCGTCGCTAATTAGCGAATTAGCGGAATGGTGCCCACCACTGTCAGTTTGGCTTCCGCCGTGCCAAAGGGACGAATGATTGTCTTGCGTTGCTTTCAACAGATATTCAGCTGGCGTATGCTCGCAAAGAACAAATGGCGTCTGCGTTCTTGGACCTTAAGGGGGCTTTTGATTCCGTTTCTATTGACATTCTTTCGGGTAAACTTCACCGACAAGGATTTTCTCCAATTTTAAACAATTTTTTGCACAATTTGTTGTCCGAAAAGCACATGCATTTTACGCACGGCGATTTGGCAACTTTTCGTATTAGCTACATGGGTCTTCCCCAGGGCTCATGTTTAAGCCCCCTTCTTTACAACTTTTATGTAAATGACATCGACGAATGTCTGGCAAATTCATGCACGATAAGACAACTTGCAGACGACAGTGTAATCTCTGTTACAGGAGCCAAAGCTGCCGATTTGCAAGGACCATTGCAAGATACCTTGGACAATTTGTCTGCTTGGGCTTTACAGCTAGGTATCGAATTCTCTCCGGAGAAGACTGAGATAGTAGTTTTTTTCTAGGAAGCATGAACCTGCTCAGCTTCAAACACAATTAATGGGAAAAACGATTTCTCAGGTTTTGGTACACAAATATCTTGGTGTCTGGTTCGACTCTAAAGGCACCTGGGGTTGTCACGTGAGGTATCTGATGAAAAAATGTCAACAAAGAGTGAATTTTCTTCGTACAATAACCGGACAATGGTGGGGAGCCCATCCAGGAGACCTTATAAGACTTTACCAAACAACGATATTGTCTGTTATTGAATACGGGTGTTTCTGCTTCCGCTCCGCAGCAAACACACATTTGATCAAACTGGAGCGAATACAATATCGTTGTTTGCGTATCGCCTTAGGTTGCATGCAGTCGACCCATACGATGAGTTTGGAGGTCTTAGCTGGAGTACTACCATTGAAAAACCGCTTCTGGAGCCTGTCTTCTCGTATTCTTATCAAATGTGAGGTCTTGAACCGTCCCGTGATTGAAAATTTCGAAAGGTTAATCGAACTTAATTCTCAAACCCGTTTTATGACATTGTATTTCAATCACATGTCCCAAAATATTAACCCTTCTTCGAATATTCCAAATCGTGTCGACTTATCAAATACTTCTGATTCTACTGTGTTTTTCGATACATCCATGATAGAAGAAACTCGTGGAATCCCGGATCATTTACGCGTGCAGCAGATCCCCAAAATTTTTTCCAATAAATATCGAAACATCAACTGCGACAATATGTTCTACACTGACGGATCACTTCTTGATGGGTCCACTGGCTTCGGTATTTTCAATAACAGTTTAACCGTCTCCCATAAGCTCGATAATCCTGCTTCTGTTTACGTCGCAGAATTAGCTGCAATTCAGTACACCCTAGGGATTATCGAAAAAATGCCCACGGACCATTATTTCATCTTTACGGACAGTCTCAGTTCCATTGAGGCTCTCCGGTCGATGAAAGATGTTAAGCACTCTCCGTATTTCCTGGGGAAAATACGGGAACATCTGAGTGCTTTATCCGAAAAATCTACTCAGATTACCTTAGCGTGGGTCCCTTCTCATTGCTCGATACCGGGTAATGAGAAAGCGGACTCTTTGGCTAAGGTGGGCGCAACAAACGGTGATATTTATGAAAGACCAATTGCCTTTAATGAATTTTTCGCATTTGTACGTCAGAATACGATCATCAGTTGGCAAAATGCTTGAACCAGAGGGGAATTGGAAAGGTGGTTACATTCCATAATCCCCAAAGTATCGACGAACCCGTGGTTCAAGGGGTTGGATGTAGGTCGGGATTTCATTTGCGTGATGTCCGGGCTTATGTCCAAACACTCTAGATTTGACGCGCATCTCCGTCGTGTTGGGCTCGGGGAAAGTGGTATCTGTGCCTGTGGTGAAGGTTATCACGACATAGAGCATGTTGTTTGGTCATGCCCTGTACACCGTGACGCCAGGTCTAAATTAATAGCTTCCCTGCAGGCCGAAAGTAGGCAGCCGGCTGTTCCTGTTCGTGATGTCTTGGCGAGCCGTGACCTACATGACCCTTATATACGTTTTCCTGAAATCCATCCACGCCCCAGGTTAATCCTATTCCTTTCCGCCTACATCCAACCAAACGACAAGAACACGTTAAGACCCCGGATCCGGAAACGGCAACTAGACCCGCACGATACTCTCAGGCCCCGAGGGAGACAACCCAATATGCCAGTCCGTAATATCTTGGCCCAGCAGCGGAACATATTCAATATGCTGCTTACCTATGGCGATGGAAAACCATCAAACAACAAATCAGTGATTTTAATGCAAAACATTCTAGCTTTAAGTTAGATTTAGTTTCAGCTCGTAGTCGGCAGCGAGGATAAAAAATTTGCTTTTAGTTATTAAGATACTTTAGAAAGTAAGCTACCAGATATAATTGGCGCCGTTAAACATTAAATTGTATTTGTGCCGTGTCAAATAAATTATAGATGAAGAAAAAAAAATAATAACAGTTATAATAACAACAATAATATAAATAATAATAAATAGTTTACACGCAGTAACATGCACACTAGGGTGTCCCAAAAATAATCGATGTTGAAAAAGTCGAGGTGCTCAGCCCTAAATTGAAAGATAATGTTATTTATAGCATTTTTGTAGAACATTTCGACTTTCTAAAAAATTGTTGCCCAAACGTGATTTATGAAAAATGACTTTTTTTAGCTACAAACTCACTCTTTTGCACTTTTTTCTATTCTGTTCGATTTTTTTTTAACACATATTTTAGTTTATTCTGATTTGATTTTGTCTAAAACTAGTTACAAAGCAATCAATTACGCGTCAATTTGCAAGTTAAAACTTAGTTTTTCCACGTCTACTACACTGTCACAACTCATGACAAAGATGACATAATCAATGAAGAGTCTCATGATTTTTATTTGTTGTCGTCTCGGTGTGTTGTTTAATACCGGATGTATCAGGTTCTCGAAAGATAGCCTTCTTCTACTGTTTAGAGTCGTCATCAGAAGATTCTGCAGGTGCGACCATGCTGCAGTCACTCGTTGACACTCGCTTAATTTGTGCTTCAGCGTTTCTGATGCTGAATTACAATGAAGGCACTGATCATTATCAGCGCGCTAAATTGTGTGCCATAGCAGTCTATGCTCAAGCTTTTCATTGACTAAAAGAAACCAAGCACTACGTTGAACCGATGTCAGCATTTTGCTTCCAATGTTGCGCCAAACCCTTTTCCAATCGACTGTTGGATGACGTAATTCTACTCTCGGTTGGTTGGTTTGATCAATATAAAAGCGATGGATTTGATCGGAGGATGGATTTTGTTGGATGTGGTGAGGCAAACGGTAGTGTGTTTGCAGGATCAATTTTAGGCAGGGAAGATCAGTTGGGCAAGGATTAGGATTTGCGTGGGAGAGGAAAGAGTTATAATGGGGCATGGATTCGATCTCCTTGAGATGACGGTTGATCAGTAGCGCCTTTGCTTTCAGCGCTGGCAAGTGTAGCTTCAGTCCTCCTTGGTCGCGTGGCCTGGCCAGTTGTTGTATTGGCACACGTGCTGGATGTCTCCTCCACAAAAACGTCCCCATAGTTGCTGTGATTTTAGCAGTGTGGACGCAGTATAGCGGCAGAATGGATGACAGCTACCAAATTTTGGCCGTAATAAAAGTGTTGAGAAGAATCACCTTTTGATGAAGAGTAAGAGTCCGCAGCGAATGCAGCCAAACCTGTTGCGCGAATTTGCGAATCAATTCGTCCCAATTGAGAGTTACCATGAGCCGAATTGAATTGGCGTAGATCACACCAAGGATTCTAATCTTGTTTTCTGTTTATATCCAATCTACATGAATCGGATTTCCATTGACGAATCCTACATCAATGGATGTAGTCTTGCGCAAATTAAGAATTGCTCCAGAAACACGTCCGAACCTATGAAAAAGGTTACGCATTGTTTCCAGCTTGCGTGCCGATGTGGTGATTACGCTGATATCATCAGCATATGCCACGACCAGGTCTGTACCACACGCACGTTCGAGGGCCTCTACTAGGGGATGTAGGTACAACACAAATAAATGCATTGATATGGGATCCCCTTGCCGCACCGAGCGCTGTATAGGGATCGACTGTGTAAGGTGCCCGTTTATCAGCAAGCGGGAGGAAGATAGAGCAGCGACTCGTTGAAGCAAGTTCACTAGTTGCGTGTTGATACCAAGAGAGCGCATATTCGTAAAGAGGAATGAGTGTCTCACCCTGTCGAAGGCCATAAATTTTTCCATATATTTTTTTATTTTTGTAGGGTTGTTTTTGAATATTTTGCATGGTTTAGTTGGTTGGTTTAGTTTTATCTTTCAAATTACGGCTGAGCACCTTGACTTTTTCAACATTGATTTTTTTTGGAACAGCATAATGCACACGCTATAAAGTAGTGAGGGGCAAAAGTACGCACGGGGTAAAAGTACGCATTGGCCTTTTCGAAACATACGAGCGAAATAAACTGGCAACATTGTATGAATTCGCAGTATTATAACGTCAGGTAATCACACATGTAAATATATAAGATTCCGTTTAAATGGTGCCAAGCTATGAGGAAAATTGTGTTTGGGCTGTTTTGATCTAATTTTCTTAGTTTTGGGAACTATGATTGACCTATTGGAAAACTACAGAAACTCGAAATTAACAGAACCCAAAAAACTCTTGTATAATTGGTCGGCGTGCGACCAGACCGAGCCAAGCGCCAAACACATTGTTTTGAATAATTAGAATTTGAAGTTTGACCACTCATAAATTAATCGTGTTTGAACTTATCATTAATTCAATGCTAACACGTAATGAACAGGGCTTAATGAATGTCCTGTTATAATAAATTCACGAAAAATAGCAATAATTGATAGAATATTTGGTTTTTATTTTTGACACCTATGCACTCAGTTCACTCTGGTCGAATAAAAATTTTAAAAAATGGTCTTCAGTTCGATCTGATCAAACGTATTTAATATATCAACTTGACTATTAAACAAACTAATTTTTCTCACTAGTCAAACGTAATACCACAGAACGGAAGGTCAACTTCAGGTATATGATCGAACAGGAAGTGCACACAAAAAGGACTGAAAAATGACAATTGAATTTTCTGTGCTCTCGGGCAATATATATTTGTCGTGTACGTTTATGCCGCTTTGCCAGTGGTATAATGTGGCATAATTTATTCGATGTTTTGAATTGACGGTTATTTCAACAGTTTAACCCGTTTAATACAATCTATTACGTTCGATGCAAAAACGTTTTGGGTAAAAATTCGCAATTATTCACATTTGTGGAGTTTGTCATATTACAATAGTGTAACGAAGGTATTGTAATCGACAAATGTTGATTTGAAACACGAACAACAATCAATGTTATTGAAAAATCGTGCGTTTTAAAACGTTAATGTTGCAATTCTTCCATTTACAATTGTACCATGTGTCATAGACGGCTATTTTTGAAAATTGTTAAAATTTAAAATGCAGCTCGTGAGTATTTTTTTTTTCAACTAAAGAAAGTACTTTGAGTTTTTAAAAATCATGGCACAGATGGATTTTTTAACGCAAATTTTCAGAATATTTATAATAAATGAATCACATTTTTATTCGAAAATGAAATTTATAAACTATTTTCATCCTCTTATAAGATTATATTAAATGTTTTGTCGATTGACTCTAGTCCATTCTGGAGAATATAGATTTTCTTCTCATTGATGGGACATGCGACATGCCATTTAAACAAAAATAATCTGAATAAGGTTAATTAAAATCAGGTTAGCTTCTAGAGCAACGAATAATGCGATTGTAAGAGGTACCGGTTTCATTGTGCAGTCCTTTTTTTAAATCTGATAAAAATCTAATCGTGATTCGAAAAAATGCGCTCGAGCAGGCAGAAATCTGTAAAAACTGCACACATTTTGAGAAAGTCATAGGAAAAAAAATGTAGTTAACCTTCCGCATAATCAATAACCATAAAACGTGCCTAACAACTAGTTCGGGATATAGTTTCGACTGTATGGGGTATCGTTAAACCATATGGATTATCATCCGTTTATGGTTATTGATTATGCGGGATGGAGATTGAAAACACATACCGCACATACCTGCGAATCAAAACAAATCATCGTTTTGCTGACAAATCTGGTATCTTTGCTGACAACCGAAAGTCACAACCTTACAGAACACTAAAAAAGGATCCCAAGAGGTTCGTTTCAAGGGGTTTTGAAATGCGTCGTAACCTGAGAATACTCCAAAGTAATCAATGTCATTTTTTTCGAGTAATCAAAGGTAACCACCAACAATCAATGACAAATAAACTCAAGTACGAGTAGTAAAAATTTATTTTATTTTTTATTCACTTTTCGGGTTTCTTGCATGCATTTGAATGTCGTTCCATTATGACATAAGAGCGCTTTTTAGATGGATTAGGGCCCAACTAACAAACCCCCGACTAAGGAGCAACTGGTAAGCGAATCACCATTGTATATCAATAGTGCCTTACCTCTAGCGTTCGTTCATATATGGAAACATTTGTATAATACATAACGCGCTCAGGGGAGAGGTGGAGGAAAGGTATCCAGCGAAGTGTTACACTGCATAAGACCACCATGCAAATTTGCGTTACTTAGTTGATGGGGGTTTTGAAAATTGCCAAATTTCACGTTACGTAATATACGAATATTCTTTAAGAGGACTCTAAACGAGATGGTAATTAGAGACTTGAAACAAAAGATGCGACGCTCACTTTATGTACCTCGTGTTAATAATCTGATTATTTTCACAGTTAAAAGGAGTAGATTACTGAAAAACAATAAAGGAACAGTTCTACAACCATCTATGCCGGTATCTGAGTCAGCTGTTTTGAAGAATGCTAGGGGCAAGACACTGCGTAACCCAATAGGTGATTAGTAATCCTAACAAAAAGAAACAACCGGTGTCATCTTGCAACCTGGATAGCTCAACCCAACGCGTGAAAGTCCTTCACTAGTTGGGCTACGCATTTAGTGCAACGAGCAAAATTTGATTGTATTCATTGTTTCTAAGTGTTTATCGTTGCATTTTCAGACACTCCTCTAGTTACATCAAAACTCTTTGAAGTCATATTATCGTTGTTGTGATGTTGGTGTATAGAAACATAGTAAAACGGTATGTCAAAAGTACAACCGGCTATATTGCAAAAAAAATGCCAAAGACTAAAGTTGTTTATTAAAACAACCGATGACCAAAATTCATCGCATCTTATAATATACTATTTCGATGCATTCAAATTATAAATCCGGTAAAGCTACATACCTTGCTACTGATATTCATTCATTTTAGAAGCAGTTCACAACTTGAAACACATGAATTTGCGATTTTCATTTGCTTAGTTAGTAAGAATCTATTAACAAGTAGAAAAAGTTATTTGCTGTCGCTTGGTGATGCCTCGTCTTCAACCGTACAAAATAAAAAAACGCTTCCCCGCTCGTGCCTACTTGTTGATCAAACCGGTTCACCATGTCCTATACGCTATGGTTGGGAAGTTAATGTGATAAATAAATGATAGATATTAATATATATATCAACCATTACCGAAATATTTTTCATGAAATAAAGTTGTCAAGCCCCTAGAAATAATGTAATTTCCTTCTTACAGATGCTTAGCAGGGTTAACCTGTAGTGTTTTCGCCGACAGATTTATACCAGTGTGTTTGATTGATTTCGATAAAAGTAGTATAAATTTTGTTTATTTTCCGTGTAAAAAGCGTTCTTTCCACCCCTAGGGAGCGCTGCAAAATTCACTGAGCACTTAGCAGTTTTCGTATCACAGATGACCTTCCGTTCTGTGGTAATACATAGATATCAACGCTGCTTTATCTCTCAGTTCAAGCTGATAGACAAGCAAAGCTTTATTTCTGTTGCTCTATTTCCTGGTGCCAAAGCGCACCAAGTACTAAGTGTTAAAATAGTATCAATATAAAATGCTCTGGTATTTTGAAGCGGGTATTGTCTGATTTTGTTGATTTAACGTATATTAACCCAGTTCTGACGTTTGTTTCAAGAAAAAAATTGATTTTATTCGAAAATTATCAAATGAAAATAAAATGCACTTGGTTCGGTCTGGCTCAACAAGATCTTGAAAAAAAAGTGATGTGCCCATTGAATCGAAATTCGGCTCTACGAAAACCAGCTGGCTGTTTATTTATCTAATTCTGATGACAGTCGTATTAACGAGCTGTCTGAAGCGGAGAAATCAGTTACTGGTTAAAATAAATCGCAAAGTTTGCTTTTAAATCACAAACAATCACTTTCTTTAGATGCCATGTCTGTGTTTACGGTTCACTCTGGTCGAACGCAATTTCGTTCTTTTCACAAAGTGCTACAGAGATTTTTTATTATAACACGCCCATGAACTGTTCAAATGATTTCATTCTTTAATGGAACATAGATTATCAGTTTGCACATCCACTGGTGCTAATAACTCAATTTTTAAAAAAGTGGCGCTTGGCTCGTTCTGGTCGCACGCCGACCAATTGTGGTTTGTAGTGTGAATTTGTTTTGCCGAAAATATTTTGAAGTTTGTCATAAAACTCAAACCAGCTGGAAAACTCATTGTGGGGCAGAAGTACGCATAGAGCGTGGGGCAAACGTACGCACTAAGTGCCATTAACCGTAACAAAAAAAAGGTGTTTAATAACAATGTTTTTGTACAGAAATTACTCAAGAATAACCAGTGATATCCGAATATGCTCCGAAACTAAGGAATATTATGGTTTTATGATTTAATTAATAGAATCTTCCCTCTCTTAGGTTGAGGGGCTTGACGGTTTTGCAATTAGTAATATCTGGTTTAAAATCGTGAACTAAAATACTCTTTCCGGTTATGTATTATACAAGATAGATCCAGTTTAATAAGGCCAGATGCTAGTTGCAAAACACCTCAAACGTTCTTTGAAAAGACTTTGATGGGCTTTTCGGTTGTAATCAAAATAAAGAAGCAATAAAACTTAACCTAATACTGCATACAGCATGACCATTGTAAAATAATTTTAAATGTCTATAAAGCTCATTATAATCTTTCATTGTAACGGCCGTAATAAGACGAAGTTGAATGTTAATGATAATGATTGGGTGGAATGTTTGAATCATTTAACACTTTGATAAAAGGTCAGATTGATTGATCTCGTCTTTTACGGATTAAGCAGTTTTAATTGACTATTGTGACAACTAAGACATGCTTTCTACTGAGGTGCCGAGAGGGCTCAGTAAAGGAAATTGGTATAGTAATCAAAAGATTGCGTTATTAACTTTCTCAAAGCCAACGCTCAACCAGTAGTTAGATATATGCGCGGTCGTAATTCAGACTTATTTACATTAATTTTCATTGTTCAAACCAAATTATTAATCCAGTTTCCTCTTTTTTAAAAAATAGTAGGGGGGTGGTATTCAAGACACGACCGCATGACGTTGACTACCGTATTCTTATATTCCATTAAAACAAAAAGTAGAGGGAATTGCAACGCTTCTATTACAAAACTTCGAGGCACCAAAAGGTACCAGTTGCCGATTATTCTTGTTTACTGGTTAATCCGTCCAGAATTCCAAACATTTCAGTATTTTGCAGTAGCCATGTACTACTAACAGCCACCAGCATTACGGGTGAAATCGGCCCGAGATGACCGGTACTATTTTGTCTTTTCTCCTTTCAGTTGCTAACACCTAGCGTCCGTATGTAACCGGTACGGTTTAGTAATGAAACTGATGGGGTTTGATTGACTGATTTCTTTCGAAGGGACTTTAACCCCAAATGGTCATTCGTCCCTCTGCTTTGCTTGAGGAGAAACAGTCTCTTATATAGCCCAAAGACATACGTTGGATGATGGTGGCTTCTCAAACCTGGCGGTGCCACACGCAGTGATGCCACATTTTCATTTGTATTTTGGAGCTCAAAATATCTTATCACCTTGGTAAAATTTGAAAAAGTCTGTAAAATAAAATCTGCATATGTACTGGACATATCCTTCTCGAAAAAAAGGCAATATAGCTTGTTTAACATTTTTTCCGCGAATTCATTTATGCACACGTTTATGCGTAGCATATGAATATAATAAAACCTCCGACACGCTCCACCGCATTTGAGTTAATTTATATTTTTCAAATATATAAAGAAGTTTAATTTACGACCCCGAGAAAACCAAAAAAAACTGTATAAATCTGTATTATTTCCAGAAAATCTGTAATCTGTATATGCAGATATCTGTATGAAAAATATGCCAAAAATCTGTATAAATGCAGATAAATCTGTATATGTGGCATCACTGGCCACACGCGCTATAAACATGCACTCACGCGCTACAGACATGCATACACGCCATAAACATACACATACGCTGTATAGCAAGCCACACACCTTATATATTAGGGAAACACGCTACAGATATTCACACCCTATATATGCATACGCTGGATGAGGGTGGCATCTCAAACCACCTGGCGGTGCGAGTCTCTTTCAGTTTCGGGTTGTATTCACCCAACGATATCTGAATCGGATTACCGCTGATGGGGTCCAACTCAGATCGAAGGGGAGCCAAACTGAAAGAGGTAAGAACTGCAGCCAACCACTACCACCGCCGCTGTTGCCCGCTGCTGATCCACTTCGCCTACTGCCATCGGTGTTGATGTCCGCTGCTGCTGCCTGCTGCTAGTAAACTTAACTGATGGGGTGAAATGTTCGAACGGTACCTTTATACCAAGGCTTCGTCAGTTAGTTAGAAAGAAGGAGGGGCTAAGTAGCTAATGAAATGACAAGGAACGTTAATAAGCATCGGAAACAGAAAGTGACAACAACAATAACAACAAAGTCAGATCGATTGTATCCGTTAGTGTCGACTGTGCTTGGGAAGAGAGGTAGTGATTGGCTGCGCGGTATGATTTAGACAATCGATAATAATTACCAATTTTTCAATAGTGTATCTCAAACAATAGTTTGTTTTTGTTACATAAATTAAACCGTAAAAGAATTTCTGATCGATTGATGCCAAAACCTCGAAAACCTGATTATAAATGACTGAAAAATAAGCGCTCAAATCCTGACCACTTTTCCCTGGTTGAATTACTAGATTTTCAAATTCAGGTGCCTAACTTCGATATAGACGTCAAAAAAAATGCGAGAAAAATCAAGAATTAGAGCAAACGAAAAATCAAGCAATTACCCCGAGGAATACAATCAAACAAAGGTCAATGAAAGAGTGATTAAAGGTAACAAACATAAAACGGGGTAAGTAACGGATTAAAGCACAGCAGGTCACTATTACTATTGTTATTACTATTTATCAAATGTTTCATCTGACAAGAGTTTTAATGAATTAAAATATTTAAATATATGTGCGGTTGGGAGGGGTTGCCTTGAGAGGCCCTGGACGCAGACCGGTATACGAAACAAATATTATATACATATATTACAAATGGACAAAACTTATTAACATCAACCACAGTTACAACTATTCTATTTTTCTTTTCATGCACCTTAGGCGACATCCATAAATTACGTAACGCAAAAAAGCTAACTTTTGGACCCCCACTCCCCATACGTAACGAAACGTAACGCCAACACCTACCTCCCCATAAAAATTACGTAACTCGTTTTGGAGAATCTCTCCAGAGAATTTTTGTTACGTAACGCTCAAATCGCCTCCCCCCCTCCCCTGTGTAACAAATCGTAACGCTCTAGGATATCCCCCCTCCCCCCTATGTGCGTTACGTAATTTATGAATGCCGCCTTACTGCAACTACCATCACTGTTCCCTTCGACTATCCCCTATATTCAACCTTGTCTTACTATACGGCATTCCAACGCAGAATTTATTTGACCTCTCGGGTTACTATGCTGCGATGCCAAATCTAATCTCTCCATTGGTGCAGCATGGAAAGTGTTTAAGCACTCGAGACTTGGCCCTGCGGCCCCCTTCTGCACCCGAAAATGAAAAATGAAATGATTTAATTAATAGAATCTTACAACCATTTTAATGGTTTTGTTGATATGCTTTCAAAATGGTCCTTCCGCGATAAATTGGGACTTCTAGAAGCCATAGAAACAATGAAAAAATAAGGTCAAATATGCAGAGTGATGAATGACCAAATGGTTAAAATCACTCCCTAATAAACAAACATTAATAATAAAAAAGGTCAAATACCATCCAATATATTTTCGCAACCGGGATGATGCGCACAGATCGGAAAATGGCCAAGACGCCATTTTGAATTTCAAGATGTCAACTTTCGGTTTCTAGAAAACAACCTAAGATAGTCAAATACCCTCCAATAAGCGTATTTTTGTAATCGAGATGATGTCCAGAGCGAGGATTACGACATTTTGGATTCCAAAAGACGACTTCTGGTTTCTGGAAAATAATGTGGGTATTTTCGGAATCGGGATGATGCTCTATTTAATGACACCAGACGCCGTTTTGGGTTCCAAGATGTCGACTTACGGTTTCTAGGAAACAACCCAAAATGGTCGAGTAGCCCCCAATATGTGTTTTGCTGAAAATAAAATGATGGAAATTCAGAAGCCATTTTAAAATTCTAGATGGTGACTTTCGGTTCGTCTGGTGTCGTGTTCAGGTCTCTTGGCATCATTCCGAATCCAAAAGTGTTCTTATGAGATGGTATTTGGCCAATTTTGGATGTTTTTCAAAATCGGAAGCACCACCTTGAATTTAAAAATCGCGTTTAAACTTCAAATAAATTTCTTTTCGAGCGTCTTAGTAGAATGGAATTGATTATTGAGAATAGGTTATGTTTCCATTTAATTCCACTACAAAAAATCGAATACCGTCCGCAGATACGTATTTCGGCTGCTACATGCAACCATTATCAGTGCTTATGTGGACTGTTGCGTTTAAACTTGATTTCTGGTGTCTGCGCATCATCCCGATCCGTGAAATACACACATCGGTACTCGGCCATTTTGGGTTGTGTTCCGGAAACCGGGATCTTGGGTTGTGTTCAGGAAACCGGAATCTTGGAATTCAAGATGGCGTCTGGAATCGTTTTCAGGTCTCTTGACATAATTCCGAATCCGAAATAACTCATATGGGGTGGTATTTGGTCAATTTTTACTTTTCACCGCAAACCGGAAGTCACCATCTTTAATTAAAAAAATAGCGTCTGAAATTGATTTTTGATCTCAGAGCATCAATTCGATTCCAGAAATACCCATATCGGGTGGTATTTAATCGTTTATGGTTGTTTTGCGGAAACCGGAAGCTCTAGAAGCCCCAGTGGAATCTATTCCGGATGGTCCATTTCCGGGGCATATCGCCATAACATCCAAAACCCGGCTTGTGGAAGCTATTTTATGACCTTTGAACCAATAATAGTAAGATTCTGTTCTAATATTCATAGAGTTTTTAAGATTCGGAATATATGCCCGGAAAACCGGTTTTCCGGAAATAAGAAAATTGTTTCGAGGCACCGCTCTAACACAGTTAAAAAGACCGCTTGGGGACGTTGGCCGGGTTCACCAATTTGGGTACCACATCGATATTCAACCGCTCTGATATTGTAGATGCCAAAACGGGCGTATCCAGTGTCCACGAACTGCCGCACGATGTCCTTTTTCGACGCGACAGGGTACCGTTCTTTTAACGCACACACTTCTGAACGGAGTAGCTTCACTGTTTTCGCCATCACGGTTAGAGTTCGACTGATAGAGTTGTCATTTTTTGGCAGCGCTCTATCATCACTTCATACCGTACCGGTCGCTGCTAAACGTGCTAGAGAAATAGTAGCCGGGCCTCCGGGAAGCATCGCGCTCTCAAATTTGGCAGCCCGGTAACAGCGCTGCTAAAGGTTTATACTGGATGAAACGTCAAACAGAGACGATAGCAACGACCAGTGTGAAAACGGGTGAGTGCGTAAAATAGCCGCGCTGTACACAGTCGCCATAACAACTTAAATAGTAGCGCACTGTTAAGGATGCCCTTAGGGCATCCTTAAGAGTGCGCTTCTATACTCCGTTTGGCAGCGCTCTATCATCACTTCATACCGTACCGGTCGCTGCTAAACGCGCTAGAAAAATAGTAGCCGGGCCTCCGGGAAGCATCGCGCTCTCAAATTTGGCAACCCGGTAACAGCGCTGCTAAAGGTTTATGCTGGATGAAACGTCAAACAGAGACGATAGCAACGACCGGTGTGAAAACGTGTGAGTGCGTAAAATAGCCGTACACAGTCGCCATAACAACTTATATAGTAGCGCACTGTTAAGGATGCCCTTATATACAGGTGCTTATTACGGGAGTCACTTCACGGTGAAATATTTATATTTCACTCTCACGCTCACTTCACTTTTTTAGACCTATTCCCGATTCCACCTCAAGTGAGGTGACAAAAATCACCTCCGTGGAGTGAGATTGACAGTGAAGTGAAATTTAGAATAGGATTGTTTCCCAGCTCAAAAATGTTTAAGTCCCAGAAAGTCATTTTTTCCCGTTTTTTTAGATAACACCAGATCTTGACGTGTTCTGCATTTCTAAGACATTCGGCATTAAAAAAAATGTTTTTTCCGGTATCGGAAATTTCCTGAACAGTTTGCATTTTTTTCATCGGGCAAAAAAAATTAACATTTGACCGCTTAAGGCACGGATCAAACTCTGATTCGCTTCGTTACTGAATTATAAATCCAATATTTACCATTAGATCACAAATCAATAAGACTTATGGCATCTACGTGGAATCATTTCAGCGTTCAAAATGGTCGTGAAATAATTCCACGCGAATCGTCGCTTTTTCCGTTCTCACTCCACTGATATGACACTCATAATAACCTAGATTCCACGGCAGATGTCACTTTGCGACGTTTTTCTCACTTACGTGAGTCCCGTAATAGGATTTTGTTCACTTCACTCTGATTTCACCGTGAATGGACTCCCGTAATAAGCACCACATACACGCTGGATGGTGGTGGCTTCTCAAACCACCTGGCAGTGCGAGTTTCATTCAGTTTTTGGCTGTTTTCACCCAACGATATCTGAGTTGGATTTCCGCTCTGCCGTGGGCTGGCGTTTTGACGTAAGCGCCAAATTTTCAAATTCCATTTTTTTACGAATTGTTATAGTATAGGTAATCACGTGTCCCGTCTGGGTGAGGGAAAATTTTTTCTAAGCCTAAAAGTCACACCTTCTATTCCCGTTCATTTTCACATCCTCGCAAACTGCATACATTGCCCGCTTTACTAAACTTAAAATGTAAGTCATATGACAAAAATGAAATTAGTTCGTAAAGTTACTGACTGAGTTTAAAACGTTTGAAATTGGACAGTTTTCGTGACGCTTTCGATGTTTACGGTTTTCGAAATTGGATCCCTGAATTGAAGTTGGACCCCTGTATATGTTGCCGTAAGACGTATTCTACGTCAAAATGAACATCGGTATCACGTTTACTCTGTCCGTGTGAATCACGAGGGCAGAGTGGCGAATACAAATACATGAGGTTGAGTTCAGATGGGCATGTTGACCGGTTCGGTGTTCGTAAGATTTTGGGGCCCCTTTGAGTGGTGGGCCTGGTGCGGACCGCACCAACCGCACCCCCCTAGCTACGCTACCGCTTGGGGACGTTGGCCGGGTTCACCAATTTGGGTACCACATCGATATTCAACCGCTCCGATATTGTAGATGCCAAAACGGGCGTATCCGGTGTCCACGAACTGCCGCACGATGTCCTTTTTCGACGCGACAGGGTACCGTTCTTTTAACGCACACACTTCTGAACGGAGTAGCTTCACTGTTTTCGCCATCACGGTTAGAGTTCGACTGATAGAGTTGTCATTTTTTTCTGCTGACTCATTGGTCAATATGATTGATGCTGCATACGTAGTTTTAGTGGGTGTAAAGATAAACCCATGATTAATCGTCAACTTTTGTCCATTTTTTAACGCATACGGTATACACCGACTATGGCAGCCACCCGTGGACGGATAATATTGAGAAAATTGATTGCTAAGAAGTACATATTAACAATAATATTATATGTTATAACTGCACAAATGTATTCATTATTACATGCAGATTCCTTAGTGATAATCAGTTTCAGAAGCTTTTTACATTTTCTCACATTAACTTAAGATTTGCGATGTTTGAAATTATGCCAAAATATTAGGCTGAGCTTTTATGCCTGAAAAAACAAAAAAAAAAGTTCGTCATTTTAGTCAAGTTAATACACAGGGATAATGAATACAATGTAAACAATACATCCGTGATGATAATTGTTAATGTTTAAGTTCATGGGCACGAGAAAAACAAAACCCTCAAATGTCAACACTAGTGTTGCAAGTCCCCCCGTTTGACGGTAACATTAATTTCCCATAACGTATATGAACGCAACTCTGAAGTCCTGTTGAAAGAAGCCTTTTATCGGATATGAAAATATATTTATGCTTAAAAATTTAAGTTTTAGTCCCGAAGTGTCAATAAAACTTAAATTAATCCACCTAGCGGTCAGACCCAGCCTTTCTCATTCAAACTTAATATTTGTAAAAATAGATTTATATGAACGCTTCAATCCAATAAAGGTATATTCACTCTTTATCTAAAATATTGATGTTGTAATTAAATTACAATAAAAATATAAAATATGAAATTTGACGCAATGTTAGTGCTTGAGAAATAGTGAAATAAAAGAAATGACTCTTGATTTCGAGCAATTTAATCACGAGCGATACCGGGAACGTTCAAATATTACGATTCCACATTTAAATTATGTTGAGGCCACATATATTGATCAAAGCAGATATAGTTTTAAATAGTCTTTGAATTTCTTTTCTTTCCATAACTTTTGAACCACATATCAAATTGTTATGAAGTTTGTTATTTGTTAGTTCGAGAGATGACTCGTTCGTATGACACTAGTTATGTTCAAATAAGTCATGTAATCTTTGAAATAATAGACTTTCGTTGTTTAAGCAATTTAATACATAACGGTTGCTTAAGTTCAATTATAATAAAATGAAATGGGAACGTATAGGGCAGCCAAACTTTGAAACCAAGTGTTCAATCATGACTCATCATTTAACGCTCAACTAACCCGTTTATCTGATATCAATATTGTTCAAATCGGTTGTGTAGTTTCTGAGATAATGATGTTTCGTGATTTTCACATTTCGATAAAAAAGTAAAATAAAAAGTAAAAAAAGGTAAAATTCAATAGGGTGTTATGAGGCAACTAGACCTTTCATTTGACACTAATTTTGTGGAAATCGCTTCAGCCATCTCTGAGAAAAGTAAGTTCAAGTAGTCTTCGGAATATGTTTCTTTTCATAGGATGGATTTAACATTATAAAAATAACAGACAAAGTAATAGTCTGATTGCAAAACAAATCAATAGGGTCTTATGGGGCAACTAGACCTTCCATATGATACTGATTTTATGAAAATCGGTCCAGCCATTTCTGAGAAACATGAGTGAGATTAAACAGTCTTTAAACCACGTTTCTTTCTATAACTTTTCAACCACGAGTTCAATCTTCATTAAGTTAAAAAATTAAGGTTACTTCAGGTAGTCCGTTCATTTGTAACTAATTTTGTTCAAAACGGTTGTTTAGTTTCTGAGATAATGATGTTTCGTGATTTTTACATTTTGATACATAACCTCTAAACTAAAAATCCAATTGCAGTAAAATTGAACAGGGTCTTATGGGACAACAAGACCTTTCATTTGCAATCAATTTCATAAAAATCACACACACACACATACAGAAAAGCTCGTCGAACTGAGTCGAGTGATATATGCCATTCGGCCCTTTGGAGCACTTTTATACACTCGGTTTTGCCAGTGATTGCTATACCTTTCTAGAAGAAAGGCAAAAAAGAATCGCGTCTCGGTTAAAAAATGTTCTCTGACTTTTTTAGGTTTTCCCTGACATTCCCTGATTTTCCTGATCGAAAACTATATTCCCTGATTTTCCAGGTTTTCGCCACCCTGGCATAAGCAGTAGAATTGGGAAGCGCCGATACTCAGACAGTCGGCAAATAGGTGGATCGTTCGGATTTTTACCGCAAGGTTCTAGTTTCTTAAGCTCCTTTTTAATTGTACCTCTTTACTTACACACGTCTGATTCGTATTACAAGCACTTTTGTAATCGTGGGTAAACTTTCCGGAATTTGTTTTATCGAAGCTATTTGCAGTTCTGAAAGAAAATGACGACTTACAGTGGCTAGCAGCTTTTTATGGTTTTAAACCCATTAAATTAAAAGTATGATCAAAGATAATTCCTTTCAACATTTCCGAAATCATTCAAACATTACATTTTTGATTTACCTTTGCAATATCTGGGGAGATGAGGTATATCATAATATGAATGAGATTTGAATGTTAATCTTATTACCGGTATTCTACAGAAAACGGGTTGCTTTAACTCTCAGAACATTCACTCAGAAAGCGAAATAATTTGAACGTAGATTCGAATCTCAACAGTGATTTTCACGAATGGTATGGGTTTCAAACGTATTCTTTGTTTTGGGAATTTAGTTCCGCATAGAACTAAAACAGATTTAGTTAGTGACAAAATTGCATTTCACACTATTCCGATGGATTTGAACTAAAGTAAAAACCGACTAATCTATTTGGAGCTGGCATAGTTTCAGTTAGTTTGCTTTAATTTCGTTTCCTGTGTTTTGTTGCGATGCGGTCTTGGTTTGTTGCTCGACCGGACACATGGTTATACCGGTCGCGTTTGTAGTCATCGTTTCCGAAGCGGCAGGTAATGGCGACTGGGTTGTGGTGAGAGTGGTAACCGATGTTGCTATATCTGCAAATATAATGGCTAACGGAAACCGTCTCTGGCAATTTTTCTTGAAGGCGTTTAGTTGCTCTTCGGATGCGCCACAAAAGAACCCAGATTGTATTAGTAGAAACAGCTTTGTTGCGTTCTAAAGTGATGAAGAAAAATACTTGTGAGAATTTATAGGTGAGAATATATGGATAATATTGCTTTTAAATCTACCTCTAACGTAACGTTGTTTAAATCGACCGATGTTAGAAGTTTTACTGCCTCATCTCGTCTTGATTCATCTAGCTGATACATGATTTTAGTTACTTCGTACAGTGCATCAGGGTTGTTTTGATTTAACGCCATATAAGTATCATTCAGTTTAATGGCAGTATTGGTCCCACGAAACAATTGGGAGCGTTCCCGTTCGATAACTAGTTTAACACTTTCTTCGATTTCGTTGGCCGCAATTCGGCATTCGAGAATTTTAAAAAACCTGATAATACAGTTATGTAACGTTGGATTGGTAGCATCAATAGCGCGAGCTCGTTTTAACGACTGCAACATTAAAAGCAACTTGCACTTGCGCGAGTAAATCTCGAAAGCCATCAAATGTGTTTCGATGTTGTCTTTGGCGAGTATTTGTAGTGGTCTTAAAAATTCAATTGCTTTTTCAAGAGGATCTTCTGGTCGTGCCAACTTATCAGGTATTAACTCGTCCAGTTGAGGGGCTTCTGGGTCACCATCCTGGTTAGCGTTACGTTGTTTGTTGTGCTGTTCTTTTTTCTGATTTGCTTGCGACGCCTGTGCAATTTCCTGCTCTGCCTTCTTTTTTGCAGCCTTACGTTGTTTGTTGCGTAACTTCTTCAGTTCAGATGGCGGCAAATTCTCTGTAAGAAAAGTAAAAGGAATAATACACCTTTTTTGAGCCAAAAGACGGTGTAATACCAATATCTAGTTCTTCTTCTGTCGATTCTGCTGGTAATGGTTTGTCAAATAAACGTACGTAAACCTTGAAAAATTATAATTCAGTAAGCTGAAAATTTAATTATAACTGATCTCTCACCTCTATAGCACATTTCGCAGCCTTGAAGTAAAAAGGATGCCTTCGCAACACATCTTCTAAACGAAGTAGTCCTACATACGAACGTAGAGTCATTTTCCGCATACAATAAGTGTGGAAATCGAACTGGTCTTCTATAATTTCAGAAAAGTGACGATCGACTTCGTGACATTTTTTCAAAGCTTCTCCCCACTTTTCCAGACGCTGGTAAGCAAGTGCGCACTCAGTTTGAAACCACATGCATTGCATTTCATTGAGATTTTCCATTGCTGAAACACCTTCGCGCGTAAACTTTGCGCAAATATCTTCGGCTTCTTTGATCTGATTGGCACGTAGCATGTATTTGGCGCATTTTGAATTGATATAGCGATCAGCTGTATCCAAGCTCTGTGCTTCGTCCATCCATTTGACTGCTTCTAAAACATCGCCAGCGTGTTTATAGATTCGGGCCTTAGTGACGAAAAGCTCAATTAGAGTTGGAGTGTGCTCAATAGCAGCGTTGATAAAATCTAGCGCCTTTTCTGATTCTCTTAAATAGTCGTAATGTTGTGCTAGGTAGTATAGAGTCCAAAGTAGTGCAGATGCTGGCTCTTTTGGAAGGCGTTGTTCTTTATCTGTCGTGGAAAAATAACCACTGCTTGTTAGATTCTGATAGTAGCCTTCAACCAATTTTGTGATGACATGAACCTTTTGTTTGTCTTTATAGAGCGAAGTCAGATTGACAAATAGTGGAGGAACTCCCTTTCGAATATTACGACGAAGGTGTTCATCGACAAGTGCACGAAACTCATCCCCTTGAGCTACATCCAAAGGTAAACGCTTGGCGCAGAAAGATTGCGGGTATTCTACTTGTATCTGCTCGTATGCTTCTATAATTTCCTTTTGCTCGCAAAGTTTCAATGCTTTTAGATATTGCTGATAGTATGCAATGTTTTCTGGATTACGCTTGATCAATTCATGATAGATCGTGGTTGCTTCCTCATGGCGATCTAGTTTAAGGCACAGTTCACCAACTGCTTCTCTAACGGCAAGCGTATCAAGGATTTGCGATTGGTATTTCTTGAGATGCTGAAGAGCCTTCTCGTAATTGCCGGATTCCCGAATTACCTGGTTCTGGTACAGCAACAACTCACTGTGCTTGTAATCATAATTTTCCTGCAAAATGTTTTATGAATATTTGAATTTGAATGTTTGTTGATGCATTTACATATCAAACTTATATTTCCTGAAATTATAAGCAAATTTGATTTTTTGCTGAGAGCTGCTCGATAAGCTCCATGTTGACACCTATAAAACATTAACTTGTCGTAAACAAGAATAATGTTGGGTTTCCCAACTACCACCACCGCCCAGTTGTTAAAGCGAACTCTGTAAACTTGCGGCTACAAAGAATTGAGAGTGGCCCTGAAAGTCAACAACAAATTTACTGAGTGCTTCAAACAACTTATTCTGTCCAGTGATCTTGCATAAATTATCATATAATGGATAAAGAGGGTGGCGAGTTCACAAGAATAGTTAAAAAGCTAATTCATTTTTTACAATTGCAGCTTTAGGGCAACTTTATTTCCGCCTTTGTCGACCAGTATAATCTATCAAAAAATTTGAAGTCGATGAGATCTGAAATGACCTTCTTTTAAATAAATTTTCATTTTTAGAATCAATTTTTCTCAGTGTAGGATCTTACATTCAATTTTTAACATTTTTTAATGAAAAATCAAACAATCTCTTGAAAAATGTTCTCTAACCCTTGTCATTATTTAGGTACATATAGAAATTGCTCAAAATCTGACTACGTACGTTAAGAACGACCCCTCATATGGTTTCCTAGACCATTATTTTAGTGTTCATCGACATGTATGCTCTAGGTCAGGCAAGGAGTGAAATTTCAAACATTTATTGAAACAATAAAAAAAAGACTAACAATTACTTACCACTGACTGCGATGCCCGAAATGTTTCAAGAATGTTGTTTGCTGTGTCGTAATCACCAAGCAGGTGGTAACTCATAGCAAACCCAATCCACGAAGCGTGCTGCGAAGGACGCAATTTAAACAATTGATGACGAGTTTCTCGGTAGCCTTCAAGATCACGCATCTGTATCTGCAACAGTGACAAATCGCGTAGAATTTGTATGTTGTCCTTTTCCCATTTGAGTGCGTTTCTATAGCACTTAATGGCTTCCTCATATTTTTTATCCGAACGCTGTAGTAGACCGTAAACATGCCAGCAAACGTGCGACTTGAGATCGTTGCGCAAACCGCGCCGTACGTAGTCGTAAGCTTCATCTTTTCGACCAAGACAATTCAGCGTTAAACCTTTCATTGCAAGTGTTTCGCCATGTTCGGTGAACTTCGGATTCGTTAAAATCTGCTTCGCCAGTTTCAAACCATTTTTGTATTGTTTCATCTCATAGCATTTCTATTAACACAATAAAAAAAATAAAAATATTTTGACATCAATCTTTGTTTTTTAACTTATTTTTGTCGATCAAGAATAAAATAATATTACATGTGATACTGCCTTCTAATTTATATTTGAAAATTTTCCCAGGCCAACTCGTACTATCGCAACGGAAAATATGTAACAATCGAACAATTCCAAACAACATAAGACAATTGAATATTTATAAATTTTTTTTTTCACGGTGTATATTTTTTTGAAGGACAAAATTATAAGGTATTTACAACATTGCCAAAGATAATTTGATCAAACAAGCCGTTCTGGCACCAGCAAATAAAATTTATAATTCTAAAAAATATATACAGTCGGACTCGGTTATCCGGAATATATAAAAAAAAAATTCATTTTGGATAATCGAGTTTTCCGGATAGTCGAAACACAGAAAAATTATTCATATTTGCGATTAACGAACTTAAAATAAATATTTCCTTATGTTGTTTCACTTACATGATACAGTGGTGTAATTAGAAATTATTTCTGAGGGGGAAAGGAGTAAAATATTGAGAAACAAAAAAAAACATAAATTGGATATTGATTATTTTCACTTAATTTGAACATGTCAAACAACAAATGGTAACAAATATGGCAGAAGAGATGGTAAAGGTAAAATTTCGGAATAAAATTAAAAACGAACACCAAAATAAAAAAAATTCAGAATAATCGAGTCTCCGGATAATCAAGCACTGTAAAAAAAAATGAAAAAATGTTCTCTCAAAATTTTAACTTTTAATTTCTTCAAGTTTGAACAACCATCAATGTTTAGTTATTTGAATGTTACATTGATTTCGATATGCATGCCATAGCAAACCGTGCTATGACTGAACCTCAAGTGTATTCCTCGTAGATATGCGATATTTCATCTGTTAGCACCGATGTTAGTGGAATCCATTTCGCAGTAACGTGCCGATTTTTTATAGTGTACTACTATCTACAGCTTTGCCGAAGACTTCACACCTATCAAACAAACCTTTCTGGCTTTAAGTATATATTTAAAAATCAATACCATTTTTCAAAAATCAGTCGTGATTCAAAAAAAAAAAAAACTGGTAGCGCAAAATTTCATCTGTGCAAAATGCCAACCAAATCAAAAATGGTTAATTAAAATCGTTGTCCTTATATTGCTCAGCTCAAAAGCAAACAAAAATGGGTCAGAATTCGTGAAACGGATCACTGAAAATCGCGATGTTCAATTTTTTCAAATAAATATTAAAAGCTTCAAGAGTTTTGCTCGGGGAGTTGATTTTCCAATTTTTACTGAATTTGAGTAAGTTTTCAAGTTGTTATTGTCATTTGAAATTGAGGCCAATGTTTTTTTAGATAAACATATCTTTGAGAATATTGTATCGATTTTAATGAAATTTTCACAGCAGATGCATCTGATCTGAACTGGGATTGTTAATAGTAGTATCACTTGTAAGCTTCCCGTTTGAAAATGCGTTGCGGCACCAACTTTGAAACCCCATATCTTTCGAACGAGAAATATCACCAACTCGAAATTTTCAGGACAGTTTCGAAATTTTGTCAAAAATACTTTTCAGATTTTTTCAGATTTTTCAGTGCCACAGAACATAGTTTTTCAACATATTGTTTTAAATAGTTACTATTGAAAAAGTATTTTTTTGTTCAAAAAAATATTTTCAGAAACTACAACTCAGGATGCATCTGCTGTGAAAATTTCATTAAAATCGATGCAATATTTTTAAAGATATGTTTATCTAAAAAAAATATTGGCCTCAATTTCAAACGACAATAACAACTTGAAAACTTACTCGAATCCAGTAAAAATTGGAAAATCAACTCCCCGAGCAAAACTCTTGAAGCTGTTAATATTTATTTGAAAAAATTAAACATCACAATTTTTAGTGATCCGTTTCACGAATTCTGACCCAAATACAGTTAAGGCTATGAAGCATTTGATGAAACTTTTGGATTCTTCATTTAAAATTTGACAAGTCAGTTTTTTTACTCGCTCACAATACTAACTATGCTATGCAGCATTATTTTCAGCCTATCAAATTTTATATTTAAGTAGTTTAAATAATTCAACGTTGGCCGATACATTTATATAAAATAAAATGATACTTAATGCATTTAAAAATAATAAGCAGAAATATCTTTTCAACTTGACTTTTTATTACAACTTCTAACTTGAATCACTTTTATTCTGAAATGAAGACGTTCGATTTTTCGTTGAGTTTATTCAAGGCGCAGCAGAGCTCTTTGTACTTAGCAAAGGGAGGCACGAAGCCAAAAAGGTTGAGAACCACAGCCCTTGACAACTTACAAAAGAAAGGCCTCCCAAAGTGACTTTTTTGAGCGGATGTTTTTTTTTAATTTTTTGAGGAGCCTTCGAAATTTTCCTTTAAGTATCTGTTAAAATATCTAAGCGTTTATTTTAAACTATGCATCAAATCGTAAGGATGCATATTGTTGAAAGTTTTTGAAAGCAAATCTTTATCGCGCAATGAACCGTTCACAATCAGAATAACAAAATATTCAAAATTAGGTTCTCTGATATTTGCTGACGTACCCAAAATACAAAATTATTATCCGTGGAATTATATCTAGAAGGTTAGTTTGAAAAATTTAATTTGAAAATAGAGGCATCCATATTTTTTTGGAGTTTATTCAAGGGGCAGCGGAGCTCTTTGTACTTAGCAAAAGAGGTCACGAAGCCAAAAAAGTTGAGAACCATTGCCCTTAACGGTAAATTAAATTCTCCAATTTTCCCTAACATTCCCCAAAACACAAAACTATTATCCGTGGAACTAAAAAAAAAATTTAAAAAAAATATTGGGATTTTTTTTTCTCATTTAGAGCCACGCAGCTAAACAACTGATAGCTTTACCATTTTCCAAACCATTACTGATTAAATGCAGATATCCATTCTTGATCGCAACTGTAGGTTTATAATATAGATCTTATATTATTTTAGCTCCGAGCCATTAAAAAATCTGCAACTTGGTCAAAAATTGATCAAAAAATAAATTTTCTCACATCCCTGATTTTCGAGGTTTTGGAAACTGATCACTTCACACAACTAGTTAACATCATTAGGAAAAAATCATGCATTTTCCTCATTTAAAATTTAAAAGTAAAGCGCGGGGAGTGTCAAAGAAATTTGCTATAACGTAATGCTTAATGCTAAATTGTCAAACTTGACCGGCAACTTCTTGCGAGATAAGCTGTGTTTTAGATTTAGTATCAACGGAATTTTCGATGGCACTCTCATGAGCGATCGGTTAAGATACCGGGATCACGACAAAATTAGTTTGTTACGTAAAGTTTTCACAGCCCATTCAAGTTTCTGTTCAAGTTATAAGGAGTTGACTATTTTCCCTCATAGATGAGTTCTCGAGATGAAATAGTAAAAGAATATCATAATTATGCTAGAACGATTGTTTTTAAAGCAATGAATATTTTATGATACAAAGATTAATCTAACCAATTATTTGATTAAGTCCACACCGCTGTCAAATGTTAGATACTTACTAGAATTTTACGAAACAGAGCACTCTCTTTCGGTGGCAAAGGATCGCTGGAAGGCATCTTTTAGGTATTTTCACTGACAGTAATGCAAAAGACACAAGTTTCTGCAAAACGATATATTATCTTGAAACTTCAATTTTTTCTCGTTGAAAAGAAAATATAGATTTACAACCAGCGGAACTACACAAGAAATTCGCAAATGTCTCGCTTTCAGCTAATGTGGATTGGTTCAGTTCGGTGACATTTAGAATTGCTGAATAATAGCAGTCAGTCAGGGGTGAAATGTTCTAATTTTGTTGTGCTAAATAACCAGGGTCAAGAATATCTTTTTCAAAAAGACGAATGTGCGAAAAAGAAAACCGAGAGAGTCAAGTTAGGATTGGTCGATCTTGGATCGATCATTTCCATCTTGATCTTCGATTTTTTAGATCGATTCTTCACCTCTGAAAAGTTGAAAAGATCGTTTAGTTTTCGATCTTTTGAAAATTTATTTTATTTTCAGCGTGCAGAACTTTTTTCAGATGCGATTTTGAGTAGTTGTCAGGTATCGTGTACCGTTTTCAATGTTGTTTTATCGGTTTTTGAATAGTTGCGTGCGGTTATGACATCATCATGCCTCCATATAGTCCATTCCATTCCTGCTCTTAATGCTACTGGTGACGCACTAGCAGATATGGTATGATCGGAGTGCAACCAAAAACAATATTTCGAGTAATGGGCGTTCAATGTTTTAGGTATTTTTTGTTATACAGTAACTATTCGCTAACTGGGCACGCTTTAACTGGGCTTCTTTTTAACTGGGCGCTCGCTAACTGGGAGGATTCCCAGTTAAAAAGACAACAAACGTCAAATATCTAAACGAACGGGGGGCATGTGGATTGGGAACGAAAACCTCTAATCGAGCATATTTAAAATACAAAAACAATAATATAGCTGATGAGAGATAAATTTGTAGTTGGGGCCTCTCTATTTGGTGATCAACTTGAGAACGAAAGTCTTTTATGAAGTTGTCGCGAAGCAGCGATATCCATCGAACTTCCCCTCGGCGTAGAGATGATATCCCAGTTGGCGAGCTGATTTCAATAACTGGGAAGTGCTCGTCGCCCAGTTAGCGAACAGTTACTGTAAAGGCTTATTACAGAAAACGAGGAGAGCGGCGAGCTACTCGCCTGACCAATTTTGATATTGCAGGTGGTGAGTCGGCTGGATTTTGGGTAAGTAGCTCGTCTGCGAAACTGTTAGACTCAGCTGTCACCAGCCAAGTTCGAGTTGCTCGCCTCGTCTTCTGAAATAGACCCCTTAATATCATTATGAACTATTTAAATGTTTTCGATTCTTCATGAATAATAGATTATTCATTCTCACGTACACTGGCATTAATACCTAACTCTATTAAAAAAAAAATGGCGCTTGGTTCGGTGAATTTCACAGCTCCGCAAAAAGTGCCTTCAAAGATGAATTCAGCAGAAATCGATCCTGCGGCCTCGATTTTCTAGATGGTTCGATCCTAGAACCGTTTGATTGAATCGATCCTGAAGATCGATCTTTCCCTGAAGATTGCCTAATCCTAAGTCAAGTCCAACCCGGCACGCTCACTCTGAAAAACCCAAAACTGAGTCAAAACCGAATCAGTTTCGCTAAAACCGTACCCGTTAAAAAATTTTGACAGATTGTATTATACGCATGTATCAACTAAATCGGGTGTTTGTGTAATCGACATTTTGATCAGTCAATTTCGTCAAACCACGTATGTTGACTATATTTGTCACCTGATTTCTTGGATAATTAAATCAGTTCTCGTAAGATGTGAATTTATTCTGTGATAAGATCGCTTTATTATATAAAGTAAAATCGGATGATATTTTTTATGTTGATTAGTAAGCAAACGAAATAGAATTTCGTAGTGTTTTTCAAAATGGTTCCGGGAGTAGAAGCAGCATAAGATTTTTCGTCGGATAACTCTATAATATCAGGTAAGTAAAAACACATTCTTGAGTATTTTACAATTACTCACAGTTGCATGAATCGTTTATGTGACTTCTTTAACCATTAACAGATGATAGCAACTGTTTTTAACTTTCAGACAAATTCCCTGTTGCACTTCTACATTTCGTAAAAGATTTATTTTGTCTTTCATCTCAGGTAAGAGAATTTATTATATAATGATAATGAGTAAGATTGTGATCTATCAATCCAAAACAAGAACAATCTGAATATTGGGAAACTTTTGATGATTCTTTAACCGAATAAAATGTTTTGTTTTGTTCAGATGCTTGGAACAGAAACCGTTTATCGACAGGGCACTGGAAGGTTACCGGGATCGGAGCCGGCTGGTTCGATAACTTTAATAGGAGGATTACGCTGTCCAGAGGTGCCACTGAAGTCATGGATCGGCTACAATGTAAGTTAAAACATAAGTTCAAAGTAAACCTTAACTTTCAATTTTATACATGGATTAATCAGCCTATTTAGTATGCTTGAATAAAAATAATCTTTCTACTAATCTGCATATTTAATCTGATTTAAATGGATTTAGAAAAATGATCCACCGATTTCTCAACCTATTTCGTATGGTTCAGGCAATTTCATCATCAGACTAATCTCCCTGTTTCGTCTGGTTTCGTATATAGGCTCGAACGAAATCACCCTGAAATCACTCGATTTGGTTGGTTTTCGTCGACCGATTTCGTATTTATACTGATCAATCGGTAAACCCCCCCTGTTAAACTCCCATAAGAGTTGTTGCAACAATCAGTTGATTCGTCGGAATCGAAATCGGGCAATTGTGCCTACGAGAATGTACTAAATATGGGGAAAAATAGGAGGGTCTTTTTAACGGGGTATGTACTCAAAATTGAGTAGAAGTTGTTTTACTCATTTTTGAGTACCCCCGAATGTTATAAAAATTGAGTAATTATTACCCATATTATACCTGATGCGCGATGCGTAAAAGTTACTCATTTTCGACTCAAAAATGAGTACTTTAAGCTTCAATGAGGGAATTTCGGAAAAATCATCATTATTGACTCGATATTATTATATTTTGCATTTTTAATGAGCTTTATTTTAAAAAAAGGGTTTTTTCAAGAAATCTACTTTGTTCGCCGGGACACGGGAGATCTTTGAATTTATTCGCCGTATATCCAACCAACGAGTCCTGGTGAAAAAGAAAAATTGGCAAAAGTTACAGTCAATTATTTCAAATTATGAATTACCTGCCGATAACAAATAATTTCAAACATGTCTATTTCCTCCTTTTTTCAGACGGTTTGCTTGGTTTGCTGTTTGCTTTTAATTGCAAAAAAAAATTACAAAAACAACACGCAAGCATCAGTTACCCAATTTTGAGTAAATTTGCCGCCATGATCAATTTAATTCTACTCATTTTTTGACGTCTTCGAACAACTTAAAAAAATGATTAAAATTCAACTCAGCCGCTGAGCAGCCCAGAGTGAGCGTTAACAGCTCCCATATAAACTGAATGCACTTTGTTTTTGTTGGTTCTCTGGTTCTGTCAAATCAGATATGTGTGTATGGTTTTTGAAATGGGCGTAATGCACACATGGGACTTATATTCTTTTATTGTGAAATTTTAATCGTGATGGTTCACGGTTGCTGGTTCAATGCTAGATGGCAACTGTTAAAATGGGAAAGATGGTTAGAAAAGGAAAAACATCCGAAATTAATCTCCCGAAACACTCTCTTAAAAGAAGTACCGTGTAGCACGCGGCGAGAACAGAAAATGTATTTTGTTGATGGATCCATCGCAAACAATAGTTCTACCATGCAAAATGTTGTCAGTGACCTCTAAATGTACGGGAAAAGTGTTCGCAAATGTTTGAGATACATTATAACGTCCCTATTTCATTTTTAAAAATAGTAAAAACAATGTTTTTTATTCTGGTTAATTCTTATTCTGGTTAATGATATTTATGTAAATTTGATGTATTTACAGCACAGACAAACAGACGTACCACGAGATTTATTTCCGTGAATCAAAATAACGGTCATTTCAAATGAGTTTCAGTTATGCGGAATATTCCCGCCGCAGCGGTGGTGGCGCTGATGTGCCTTTTTCTTTGGACTCAGTTGACATTATTCGAGCACCGTGCTGCCAAAATCAGCAGAAAAGCTGAAAGTTTATCTTTTGCGGAATATGCCCAGTAGGTGTCGCACAAGTAAGTCGGAACCACAATTTGCTTAGAATTTTGTATGCAGTGGTACGTCTGTTTGTCTGTGTTTACAGTATCAAACATGGTTAAATTTTGGTATAACTATATACAATAACATAAATTTTTGAGGTTTTTTAAGGGTTTCCTTCGGGCGAGTTATTTATTAGATAGTGATTTGGTCATTCACAGCTCCTAGAAAAATGTGTAGATATCTGAAACTTTTTAGAAATGTGCACACGGATTCCATCTGGTATCTCTGACCCAATGTCAGAAAAGTACACCTATTGCAGCGTTATTCTGTATGTAGAATTGGCGATTTAACGCCAAACTAAAAACGACCGTGCAACTTCTGGATTTGAAGTTTAGAACTAAGAAAATGGTGATAGATTCAAGTTTTTAGCCATGGCTCATATACACAGGAGACTGTTTTTCATGCGATATTTGCGTATAATGGATATTCTTGGCGTCAATAACAATGCAGCTTGTTAGAAATTTTATGCAGCATTTAGTAGACTTTACACTGTCAAAAAAATACATATGAAATTGGAAATATATGAGACCGGTTTTGTTTTTAATTTGAGGTTATGTTTTTACAGGAGTTGGTAGGTACATAGCGTCTTAAAATTGCATTTCCGGAATATTTCGTGATAAGGGCGAATCTAACAAACTGTAAACAAAGTGAGATCATACCGAAAACGTATAAAGTGACTACTATCTACCTTCAAACTTCGAGAAAATAATGTATCTCTTTTATAACTATTGAAAAGTTCGATGTTTGTTAAGGGCGAAAACTACTTTATATCAAATGAAATAGAATGAAGAATAAGCCCTTTTTACTGTTTACGTTAGTGAAAGGCGAAACCACAGACAGACGTCCAAGTAAGAACAAAATTGATCGAAAATTCCGTGTCAAATTTCAAAGAGAATCGGTTATAAATCACTTGTATACTAGCGCCGCCAGGTGACCTTATCGCTACAATACATTTTTTTCGCTGGTGTATGAGGCAGGTGTCACTGGTAGCGCTATCTGGTTACGGATTGCTACTACAAAAATCTTTACACAAGTTTGGAACTCAGCTTGGACGTCTGTCTGCGGCGAAACTTGATTTCATCTTGATGAATGGGCGAAATCAAAGTTGTCAACAAAATAAGCATCAAAAGCAAAGGGCGTACTCCGATTCAATAACGTAAACACGGCGTATAGTAAAGGGCGATACTGTCGAGCAGATGAAAACAAGGCGCATAATGAAGGGCGATACTGTCGAGCAAATCAAAATAAAGCGCATAGTAAAGGGCGATACTGTCGAGCAGTTCAGAATAAAGCGCAAAGTATAGGGCGATATTGTCGAGCAGATCGAAAAAGGCGCATAGTAAAGGGCGAAACAATCAATTCTTGGATATATATATATATATATATATATATATATATATATATATATATATATATATATATATATATATATATATATATATATATATATATATATATATATATATATATATATATATATATATATATATATATATATATATATATATATATATATATATATATATATATATATATACCATGTAAAGCGACTGAAATTCAAGTTTAGGTTTACCATGTACAAAGCTTGAGCAATTTTGCTTTTATTAGAATATTTTGATGACAAACATATTGTTCAACAGTTATTTAGGATTTGAATTAGTGATTGAAAACTTTGTTTGCCTTTTTTGACTTTTGTTGTCATTGTAAGATTCGTCCTAATCACGAAGTAGTCCGGGTTTTCTAAGTTTGAATCTACCGTCTAGTGAAAAAAAATCTAAATATTTAAAGCCTCACGCTGCGTACACTCGTGATAACTCTCTGCAAATAGAATCTTGATAGGTAAAATGCTGTTTGCAAATCATCATCAGTATTTTTACTGCAGCGCCAGCTGTCAGTCGAACAGGCATTTTAATCGCCTATTGTGATTACTGACATTTGTAACACGCATACTACATATACCGAAATAGGTGACAGACATGCAATGATCATAATTTCTCTCTTTTCCCTCTTCATCTCTCGTTCTCTATTTTTAAGAATTTATGTTCCTTCAAATTTATTGAATTATTTGTTAAATTATTGTACCAATTGGGTTGTTTAGCTATTCACGGATTTCAGATTTTTATAAAGATCATTGCGCACGAAAAATAACCTCACTTTTCTGACACTTCCCACGGGTTTGTTTACAATGTGTTCCATTCACTTTTTATGTGATAGGAGTGAAAATGACACGAGGACGAAAAAGATAAAAAAAACTCTCAGCCTATGCGAATTCATTACTGTGATCTTTTGGTTTATTCTTGGAAACGCAATTTTTAACAAGACACTTCCGCATTTTTATTCGAGCCGAAAATTTCACTATGTAAACAAACCTGCGAAAACTGTCAAATCTCTTTCTTCTTCTTGTTTTGTGACGTCATCGTGAAATGATCTATAAAACTGTTGCCACTATGGTTCAGGAGGAAGGAAAATTGCAGAAGATTATTGTCGAATTCGTTTTCGCGGCGCTTCTACACCATCCTGGACTACATTTTGCGTTTAAAAAACACTCTTAGTGTAGTTGCATTCGTATGTGAAATATTAGAGGTAGTTGTCAATTTGTTTTGTTTTTTTTTTTGAACATTATCGCCATCGTCTTTTTGTCTCGTTTCCATCCCGCAAATGTACTGTAATAAAATTTCATGACTTTGCCTCGTGGAACGAATATTAATGTGAATGTGTTGGTATCTTCCTCGGTATCTTCCAAAATCAGTGGTGGGCACCGCTAATCGAAAATTTAGCGACGCTAATCGCTAAGTCGCTAACCGGAAAATTTAGCTCGATAATCGCTAAACGCTAAACCCACATTAGCGGAACTTTCGCTAATCGCTAACTTTATGTAAATAGTCATATCGCTATATTTATTGCTCGTGTTTTGTAAGATTTGGACCACTTTGATGTTTTTCGGTTAAACAAACGAAAACAATTACTTTTTAAAGCTTTTTTAAGAGGTTCACGAAACGGTATTCATATTTGATTGTGCAAAAACAAGAATAGCAAAAGTTATTTAGCTTGCATTGAAAATAGATACTCTTAGGAATGTTTTCATAAAAATTCAATTATTATCTGAATCGAAAAAGTAGAACTAAAGTTGTCATAATTTCAAGCGCATTGAAATTTACCAAAGTTCTTGGTGTGCCGAAAATTCAATCTAGACCTTGTGCTCGTTCTTCAAAATGCTCCTGTGGCTTGTACGATAACTGGAACTCCATTCTAGGGTAAAAAACTGACAAAAGTAACTTTCGTATTAAAGTATGTTCATCTTTCGAAGCAATTTACGTACGCCATCAGCAATCCACAGTTTTTCTAAATATTTCTACTGTCGCTTCTCTACAAAATTTAGCGAATTAGCGATTAGCGTTTCGAAGGCCAAAATTTTAGCGACGTTAACATTTTCAATACCCACCCACCCCCATGTAACGCAATTTTACATGTTTACCACACGCAATATAACGCTTCGCTGAATACCCCCCCACCCCTTCGTATTTGAATGATCTCTTACTCCGCAAAAACGAGCTCGACATATGTTAACGGTGTTCCTTCGCACTTTGCAGCGTTATGTTCTGTTCATACTACGCCGCATATCGCTAGATGTTATAGGTTATCACTATAGTGTGAATTTTGGTAATTGAAAAAAAAAGAAAACAAAAACAGGTCAAACAAAAACAAAGCACAATATCATGACAGCTGATTGGAATTCGCGTTGACGGCGTTGAAAAAGATTTTGAAGGCTGCTTACACCTATATGAACTCTCATATGTAATTGCCAAAATGTGCGAGATGACAAAAGCAAAAATATTTCCTTCCTTCTTTTTCGCATGCAACGCGAATTGCGAAATTCATAGGGTTGCGTCAAATGTCATTTGCTCAAGTTGGTCATGTTGTCAATGGTTTTTATTAGTTTGCGAACATGATATCCGCGATATCATGCAGCCGAGGTGATATGTGATGACAGCTCTATTGTATGGGATATCAGGTGATAGTGGATGGTGATATGGTCTCCAGTGAGAACGGGGTATAAAATATGTTGGAAACTCAGCTTGGATGTCTATCTGTGACCTAAATAGTAAACGCCTGATGAGCGAATCACCGAAGCTAATCTGAGATATGTGTTACGCTCGTAGCACAGAAACTTGCTTTGTCTACTCAGTAATATGGATAATCGTTTTCAGTGTGTAAGTATTCAGCAAAAACGTCAATATATGATTAAACGGCTAGCCTTGAGATGATCTGTCAAAATCGTCAAAATAGTAATGCTAATGCTCCTCAGCTGGTTCTTGCAAGCAAAAGTGTCTCACTGGACTTTCTCGATCGCACGTAAGCATAATGGCGTATTGCGACGTGTATTAAGCAGTGCAGAAAAATAGATTTTGTGTCTTGAAATTCTATGCAACTCGTAATAAAAGCAGTATTGTAGTAGTTTTTCGTTCATTTAATCACTTTATTGACAACTGCGAGGTATACGCTGCTTAAAAATAGATTATAGCAGTGGTTTGAAAACGAACGAGAAAATTGATGCTACACTGAACAAGTTGCGAAAAAATATAAATATCTGATTTAATTTCGTGAAATTCGGAACATTGGAGCTCTGAACATGTCTTCAGTAGTGGAAGTTATAAATCACTATCAGAAAAGCATCGAAAAATCGCTGAATGATCAAGCAAGGGTGAGTGTTAAAAATGGTGAGAGGAAAAGAATCAGCTAGTATGTATATTCCATGTGAATTCGATTTCGACAGCTGATGCATTTATTTAGAAAAGTGTTTAGGTTGAAGTATGTGTAAAAATTGTTTTCTGCTATCATCTTAAACGTTTTTCTCAAAAGTGTATCCAGTCTGTGTCTTCCTAAAAGTGTATCTGTAGTCTGTAATAATGGATCATTAGGTTACAATAGTGGAATTTTTTATCAAATCAAAAGTGCAATTTCGCAGTTTCTTTAAATTCACAGTGTTATTAGCTAAAATATTCACGCTTTATTCGAATGTTATCATATAGAAGGTTGCAATGAAACAGCTAAAACAACAGCCAAAAAAAGTTAACCTGTGAGTTTGTATTGAAACAATAAGATTTTTTTTACTCAGATTCTTCACGCGCATTTAACTGAAAACTCGGTATATTTGAGTACTATATAACATGTCCTTTAAATTATTTCTTATTTACAAAAAAACATTCGTTTCAACAATACTTTATACTATTTTCTCATAATTTTTTTCAACTAATTATGAGAGTACCGATACACTTCATTCAATGTTTTGTAATGTTGAAAAACTTAAGATTTAAGTTCATACCCCCGGAGCTACAAATTTCTTTTGAAATTTGACATTTTCGGTTTATACTCAAACACAGACTTTACAGAAAAACTCCGATAGGGTACAACAGGACAATTGCCATGCTATGCGCGCTGCATACGTCCCTACTGACACAAACTGTCTCCCACTGGGACTCGGATATACGTTGACTGGCTTGTTGAGACCAGCATCGAACCAGCTGGGAGGTTTTAGGTTCATATGTCGTAGAATTTAGGTTTAGAAGACAAAAATCCATTGAAAGTTAAGTTTTTTTATTATTAGGAAGAATTAATAAGTATTTTTTAAATATATTTCAGTTGCTGCACTGCATAAGCAAACTATACCGACTTCCCATCTCCGTGCAGCACTTACAAGAAACTGGAGTAGGACGAACAGTGAACGGTCTCCGTAAATTCGATGGGGAGGTGGGTGTTGCTGCTAAAGCCCTGGTCACCAAATGGAAAGCAATGGTCGCTGACGAAGAATCAGACGAAGGCACAGAAAAACCAGATGAAAGCCATGAGAATAGTGATTCGAATCATGACGGTGATGGTGATTGTGTAGAAGAAGGTAAGCGACAATAAATGTAATTGTTTTTGATTTTATACGGGATGAATAGTAAACAGAAGTTGATCATATCTATTATGAAACTTAATTATACATTGATCGAATGCCGAATAAAATAAAAAAGAGCATGCTATTTTCAAATCTCAATCGCTTAGTTAGTTTTATATCGGGCAGAACATTTAATGGATTAAATGGATAATTGAACGTCGGAAACGCATGTACAAGTTTGTTTCATATCGAATTATAATAACTGTTAGCGAACATCCATGAATGACGTAGCATTCTAGGGGGGAGAGAGGGTTTGCAGTTTTGTGACGAAATGTAACAAGGAAGAGAGTGGGGTTCAAGCCAAGTTACGTAGCAAATATAAACTAAGAAAAAATTTTGGATTTTTTCTAATTATTCTTTTTTATTAATGTTTTTTTTTTCTGTTTGGGGTTATTTTTATTACTTTCTTGTCTTTTCTTGATCATCTATGATACAATGTTTTTTTTTTGATTGTAAAATTTGCAAAAAAAATGTCATGATGTCATGGGGTGTTATAAAGCTACGTCATTATCTAGAGGGGGTCTGACTTTGTGACGAAATGCTACGATGGGGGAGGAGGGGGTCAAAAAACCTGTCATTTATGCATGCTTCCTTATTTAAACATTACTTTGTTCACTGTTTACCATTGGCATATTGTTTTGAATCTTGCCCTAAACGCAGTGTTTGTAAAATTATCATCATGGTTTTAATATTCTTTCTACGTTTTCTTTTTCGCTGGTACAAATTTCGAAGATGCCATTGTTATTAGTTGGGTCATTCGATATCTCACGTAATTACAGGAGTCACCAGGATTATAGTCACCGTGTAACTAGTCTGGCGTATTTAATTTTAATCATTGTAAAAAAAATCGCTCCGAGTAGCACGGTGACCCACACCAAGTGCGTTTTACCTTATCATGCAACCTCCGACGCAGGTCCGGATTTGAGGGGGGGGGGGGCAAAGGGGGCAAATGCCCCGGGCCTCCCGATTCAAGGGGCCCCCCTAATCCTGGGGCGACCTTTTTTTTTGCTCGTCACCTTCCAGAACGTTACCTCTAAATATTTTATGAAAAGAGGGCCTGACAGACAAATTTGCTCGGCGCTATTTTGTTATGGGTTCGAACGTTCGCGGTATCCTTTGGTTTGTCATCGTGAGACACTAGCTTCATCGAAATTGATATTTGCTGCGTGTGGATTAATGATTATGTTGTGAGTGTTGTGGGTATTTGAGAGATTTCGCGCCAACTCAGCTACTTTGAGGCTGTATTTAAAATAAAGTCTCTACTGTCGAGCCTGTTGCCGTGAGATACAGTTTGCCTCCCTTTGGTTGTGATCATATAGTAACAAGATAAATAATGAACTCTAAGAATATTGATATATTTTTAAATTGGTTCCTCCTACATTATTTAAAAGATTTTTGACCAACGATATCGACGTCAAACATTTTCACTCCCAAATGTGGAGTCATGTAATTACGAAAATGAAATATATAGGGTTTTGAACACAAAAAACGTTTTTCAATCTATCTTCAAAGAATAATGTATTTGAGTGGTTTATTTTTGCTTCAATTCTAGATCAAAGTGATGAATTGCATCTCGAAGTAGATGAGCACCAGGAAAATGAAAATGACATAGATGAGCTGCACGAAAATGATCCAGAAGATCGGAATGTCCAAATAAACGGGCACGATAGTACCAAATGCAGTCCTTCTGGTAGATATAGAATCCAAACAAGTGCTCCTGAGTGTGAATCAAATTATAAACAACAAGATGCTACTTATGCGCAAAATAAAACCGAAAGCAGAAATAGTAGCCACAAACGTTCATTTCCGAAGGATCATAACTCTCGAACCAAAGATAGGTCAGAAGGTAGACAAGAAGAACACGTTCATCATCACAGTACTAGTGACAATAAAAGTCGCGAATCGTCCTCTTCAAAAAGAACGTACAGGCACGGCGATAAAGAGAAAAAGGAAAAATACAGTAAAGATAGTAAAACTAGTAGAAATGATTCTAGTCCAACATGTGAGAGGGAAGGTAGTCATGGTAGAAATAAGACACGTGATAAATCCAATTCTAAACATCACTCTGCTATGTCTAAAACATCTCATGTAGAAAATTACAAGCGTCAACGGACTCTGGAAGGGGAAGATGATCTTAAACCGAAAAAATATAAAACAGAACTCAGTGATAAACCAGACTCTAGTTGTAGTGGAAATAGTAGTCAACATAGATCTTGTAGTAGTAAATCCAATTCGAGTAGCAGAAGAGGTAGAGATAAAGAGAAAAAATCTTTAGAAAAGAACAAGAAACATGCATCGAAGATAGCGTGTGAATCAGTTGGTGGAGACTCGGTCAATGACTCGGACGGAGATGATGGATTAGATGGTGCTGCAGGAGCAAGTTTTGCGGATGCACTAGCAATGATAGGAATGCCTTCATCCTCAAAGAAGAAGCCAGCCAGCAAAAAAAATGCTGACAAAATTAAAAATTCACCCATTAGCATGCCACCTCCAGCAACGAAAAGCAGCAAAGAGAAGTTAACTTCCTCCAGTAGCAACAGAGATTCTTTTTCCCCTAGTAGTACTGCAAGCAGTAGTGGCTATAGCAGTTGCTCTTCCACTCCGACTCTGTTAGCTCAAAAGTCAAAACTAGAACCTTTACCAGAAATTTCTGAGATTGTCGAATCACTACCTATTATATCCCCGCACTACAAACCTATGCCTCTGAATCAAACGGTTATGGAGTGTGTGTTTTCTAATAGCGGACGCCCTCAGAAACGAGTGTTGTCCGAAGAGGAGGCATTGGGCCATAGTATGCAATCCAAAAATCTTCGAACGAAGGTTTATTCCGGAGTGAAGAACAGCAAGGAAGGTGTTCCTAAACTTTTCGATATGTGTATTCGGCTACTGCAAGAAAATATCGATCTTATCGACACATTCGGTGGAATTCCGTTCGATCTTCTGAAACCGGTAATTGAAAGAGCTACAGCCCAGCAATTAATGAAGTTGGAGCAGTTCAATCCTTATTTGTTGGAAGATACAGATGTACTCTGGGAACAGCACTGTAGACGAACGTTTCGGAATCAAATGCGCAAACAAGAAGAGTGCGAGTCATGGCGCGAAATGTATATTGTGAGTATGTTGTTTAATCAATACTTTTTATCGATATGACGGATTTCGAGCCAACTCGACTGTAGAGCTCTCAGAATTTAGTGAAACTTTGTGGGCGGCTTAAAGTTACTAAACAAAGCAGCTATGCATTCTTATTTTTCAAAAAATATGTGGACTAACATTTGAAAAGGGCTAAACTTTTTTTTAATAAATCGAGTTTGAGAGACATAAAGAAAAGTTATCAATGAATGATTTTTAGGCTATTGTCTGAACTTACGTTCAAAAATATTGAAAAAAATATATTTACAAACGGTCATGTCAAATTTCATTCAACTTATATATCTTAGTCAGATAATTTAGTTGCACAAAACTCTTCTGAACATTCTAAAATGGCCACTCTTGAGAAAAAAAAAACCATATTCAACAAGTTTTTATTAAAAAAGTACTTTTTGTTTGAAATAAAAAAATCAAATCATTTTTTTTTGTTTTGTGTAGGATCATCTCAAGTTTATTTCTTGTAATAATTCTGAATGAAAATTAGGACAATTTTCTAAAAGTAATTCAATTTTTCGACATCTTTGCTCTAACTCTTGTCTTCACCGTAAGTCCGTGAGATGTATGGGCGTTCTGGAGCAAACAACATGAAAAATACTGGATATGAATAAGTTCTTGCTATAAAAACTGTTTTTCCTTAAGAGCATCAATTTTGATTTGTTCAAAAGAGTTTTAGGCAGCTAGACTGTCTTTTTAAACTTAACTAAAAAAAATCTGAGATGATCATTATATATTGAATCATTTTTTGTTTTTGGAAACAATTTTTTTCGGGGCAAAATCTCATATTTTTTTCAATATTTGAAATAAAAATTCAGACAATTTCCTAAAAGATATATTTTGATTTACGAAAAAAAAGTCAAAGAATTAAACATTTCCAAAAGGTTTTAAATGGTAGTCTAGATACATTTTTGAAGAATGAAGTTTGCAAAGTTGCTTAGTTTAGTAAGGCTTCAAATTTCATCAGTTCTGAGAGAGTGCCGCAAATATCTGATCCATCATCATTGTTTTGCCGGTAAATAATCCAGTAGAAGGACGATGTCGTCGATGCTGTAGGTAAAAACAGAAAAGTAACAAAAAAAATATTTTCAGCGTTGTTCGGAAGAAAGGAATGCAAAACTGATCAGTCTAACGCAGAATATCAAGCAGTCCATAGTAGAAAAGGCAACCCCGGTGCGCAAAACAAAGCTAGCCTATGTGGATTCGAACGCAAAACCTCCGCGAAACGTACTGAGTAAGCAAGTTAAATATGGTACTGATCGGGTTCCTGTTGTTTCGCCAGCAGCTAGAGTTGCTGCATTAAAAACTGCGTCGGCTAATTTAGCCAAAGTTGGAGACTCTCGTCTTAAGATTGCTCCTGGAACCAGAGACAATGCTCAGGTGCAAGGTAAATCTGTTAACTGGGTTTTGCTCGTCAAAAATAATAATTATGTTATTTTTCTAGTTTTTCATCCATTGAAACCGAAAAAAGCACCTTTAATGGCCAAGTTGATGACTTCTATAAAGGGTTTCAAAACTGGCTTTAGGCGGTAGACTTGCATCGAAATAGCGTTCGAGGAATGAAGTTCAAATGCAAGGAAAAGAAAAAGCCGCAAATGAGCATGGAGTCACGAAAGAAAGATATACGTATGCTGTGATTGACTGTATGCTACAGAATGCTAAAAGAAATAGAAATACGGCATTATAACTAGAAATTAAATCGTAGAAAATACGTTTTTCTCAACTACAGCGAGATATTAATTAGACATTAGTCAATGATTCGTATCATTTGTTTTTATTGGAATTATTATATTTATTTTTAATTTAAAATATGTATAATTTGATTTACTGCCTGTAAACTATTGGAAATTGTTGATTGAAAATGGATCTAGTGGTTCTAAGCGCATTGAACATTTGTGTTTCAATCGAAGTTCATTACTTGCTAAAAGTGCCCAATTCTAAATAATTTTCTAATTGTGGATGTACACTTTCTTAGGGACTTTCATTTCTTTGTTTCTAATAAAAACGTTCTAATCATGATTTAGTGTATTAAAATACGTTACTTCGAAAAGTCATTTACACACTTAAAAAAATAGACCAGTCCAACCCGTTTGGCTTCGGCCTTTAGTTCGATGTACGTATCCGCCATCTTCACAAAGGTGAGAGCCACAATGTCGATATCGTCGGCAAAGCCAAACAGTTAAATCGACTTTTCCTTCCTGCAGCGCTACGACTAACTTCGTAGTTGCGTTGATGTAGCTCGTCGTAGATTATCCTGTCGCATCCTGGAAAGCAGAGCGATTTGCAGTTCCATGTCCCAAGTTTCCAATCGTAGTCCTTATCTCGTTGCCTAGGTCTCTGCCGATTGTTCCGATCCGTATAATCTCTTACGTTGTTTGTAACATGTTATTTTCCGGGGCGGCTCGTCGGGCCTTCTCCAACCCCCTGTCTCGCCGGGGGACCATCGTGTCAGCTCTATTTAGAGTCCCACGCTGACACCAGGGCGCCACTCCTAACATGAAGATCAGACGCTGTTTTGAGCCGCACCATTTTGGTGAACAGACGTTCGGGTTGGCGAATCTGTATACTGTCGGTACCCGGATAACTGTCCCATAATGAAACACAACATGTTGAGAAAACGGCGATTTAATATTATACGTAAATTTTCTGATTTGCAGCTGTTTTAAGCAATTACATCCAAAACCAATGACCAGAACTGTTTAATGACAATGTTGAGAACAAAAAACCATGGGTGGAATTGGTTTTACGTTATATAACTTAAAAAACATTACGCATAATTTGTCCCATTGTCCCATTGTCATATAAATTCAACCAGAAACGGGCAGTATCACCGGCAACGTAGATCGTACTACAGAAAAACAGTATTAGTCTAGTTAATTGAATGGCATACTTCTATATACCTAAAATTTTCCGATATAATCTGAAGCAAGATTATATGTTCACAGTTTGTACCACTATGCAGTGGGACTGTAATGCGGGTACTTTCAACATGGGACAAACACAACTTGGTATTTTTTTCATACAAAAGTATCAATTTTAGATTTTTTTTTGGAAAATACGATAACAATTAAATCGATTCCCGATGATAACTCAAAAGTGACGAAAATTAAGGGATTATATACCTTTTTGGTCGAGAAAAATAAGGGGAGTTTGAATGTATTTTTAAGTGCATAGCACTGTTTTCATTGCATCAAAGGGGTATTTTTCTGAAAGTACAGTTTATCAACAACAAAAAAATACGTTTGATTTTGAGATATACCAATTATTACTGGAGTGATGGCCGTTTCCCCGAAACGCTTTTTTTTGCAGAGGCTTGCGGAGATCCTAATAGAGACTCAGCGGGTCAACCGAAATCAAAAAACTCATATTATTTCATTAGTTAAAAGTGTGCCGGGTCCTTGAACGATCGCTTTTATGCGTATTTTGTTTTCAGTGCAAATGGGAACGTTTTTCCCGAAAAATGCACGTTTTGAGCGCTAAAAATAGCATTAAAATTTTTTTTTGCGGCCAAATTTAAATGTATGTTTCAAAAAGCGATCGTTCAAGGACCGGCGAATTTAATAACGAAAATTTAAAAAAAAAAAAAAGATGAAGGAAATCGGTTCAGTAGTTTTCCCGCAATCAGGATCACGGCAAAGTCATTTTTCGGAAAACACTATTCCGAGATAATCGCGTGTAAAGTTTCAAGTTTAGCTTATGCGGCCGTGGCGAGGCGCGCTGCAAATCGCTCTAACTTTCTTCCTATTGCTTAGTTCTTTATGAAAATTTGTGAAAATGTTCTCAAGATGTTGTATTTGAAGATAATACAATATTTTTTTTCGTTTTTTTGAAAACTAAAAAGGTATATAACCCCTTAATATGGGATATTTATCTGGGTACCGGCAGTATATCTGTACATACAAATTCTGTAACTTTACTTCGGCCCAAAAATCTGTAAAATACAGATTAATCTGTATATGTGGCATCCCTGCTTCTCAGTTAGCTATTGTCGGGTGACAACATTGCCCAGGCAACACTAACCAGTAGTGTCCATGTTTCAACCGGCAGTCTAGTGTTATTCGTGGAGGTGTGAGATAGGAACTTGTGAGGGCCGAAACTATGTTTGACGCTCCTTCAAGGTTGTCAACTCACCATTTGAATCCCAAAAGGAAGGGGTTCACGATAAGACAGTGCTAACCTCCCACCTCGATTTCAAATTGGGGGTGATGAAATCGAGGTGGTTGATGAGTTCGTTTATCTGGGCTCACTGGACTATGCTTGTGGAGGACCAACACGCCCTTGCGGTCTTCGAGCGGAAGGTGTTGCGTATCATCTTCGGTGAACTGCAGATGGAGAACGGAGTGTGGAGAAGGCGAATGAACACGAACTGCAGGAGCTGCTTGGGGAGCCATCTATCGTCCACACCGCTGAGATTGGCAGGTAGCGGTGCGCTGGGCATGTCGTAAGGATGTCGGACGACAGCCTGGTAAAGATGGTTCTTGAAACCAACCCGTCAGGGACGAGACGGAGAGGGGCACACCTGGCAAGGTGGATCGATCAGGTGGAAGACGCCTTGCGGACCCTACGCAGACTGCAGAGCTGGAGAACTGCAGCCATGGACCGAGTGGAATGGAGACGACTGTTACGTACAGCAAAGGCCACACCACGGCTTGGGACTGTTTGGTAAAAAATCGCCGAATCTTCGGAATAATTTGTGTCGAGCTTTGAGCAGCTGAGTGCTCGGCAATCATCTCGGCTGAATCTTTTTTACCGAGTATCTCGGGAAGACAGTATTTGACAGATTTCATTTTATGCCGAAAATTTCGGTACGCATTTGACTGCGCTCTCGGCAAATCTAACCAAGGGGCGGCAAACTAGTCTAACGACATTTCGGTTATATATGCTGAATGTTTCGACACAGCAAAGAAGCGATTTTTCAGCGGAATCCAATAGTAGAGCATGATTTCGCTGAGAAATCAGCAGTTTTCTTTCAAAAGATAAATTGTAGGCTCGATGAGTTCTAGTAAGTAAAGAAATTTATTCATTTTGAGTATTGAATGTTTACAGACTGTTCAAAAGTCTCACGTTTTTCTCTTGCAGTTTCTAATGAACCACGTCCATTTTACTTTGAGGTGCTTGTTTGCACCCGAGGCATATACACGATTTTAATCTACACTTTTTAGAGTTCCTGCCGCTTTGCACGAATCTGTACAACACTTTTTTAAACATCTGTAATTTGCACAAAGTTGTTCAAAGAAAAATGGTGGCCAACTCGTTCATGAGAATGACAGCTGTGTTTCCAAAACTCGGCAACGAGCAAAATTCGTGCCGAGATATCAGTAATGTCGGCCTCAACAGTGTTTAACGATAAATTCGACAAAAAATCAGATAAGACTCGTTAAGCTAAGTTTTTTTTGGCGAAGTCTCGACCATCTGACGACTTTCGGCAACCGGTTTTTTTCGCTAAAATATCGGTTGAATCCGAATTTGCCAAGTTAACTCGGATTTTTTTAGCCGAGCTTGAGATCCAGTTTCATGTGTGTATGATGTTCATGAAGCCCTGCATGTAGAAAATGTATTAGGGTGTCAATAGGATGTATGGAAAAAATCTGACCTACAAAATTCGTTTAGCGCCAAGGCTCAAAAGTTTCGTCTTATCGAAAAAAGTCCCCGCGCAAAATTATACTAAAGGCATTTCGGTTATATATAACGGACTTTGGGAAGACGTTCTTCAAAGCGGCCAAAGTTTCAACTTATTTAACGATGAAAATCGTCGAGCTTCGTAACCGCAAGGTTACAGAGTCCGCTTTGACAAGCGAATAGGTTCAAATCTTAGTAGAACCAAACTATTCTTTCGCAAAAAGGACTTTAAGTATGGGTTTATTCTCAGGCTCTTCCACACAAAATCTTCTCTCCAGATTTAATAACCTCTCGTCTAAAGCTTCGATAATATCATAGACTATAGCACGTTATATGCTTTTAGAGTGATAGCTTGCAGGAGGATATGATAGAATCGATAAGGAAGAAAGTAGGTTACTAAATCTGAATGAGAAGACAAAAAGTACTATAACCTCGCTCCAGACTTAATAACCACTGATCTAAAGCTTCGATAATATCATAGACTATAGCACGTTATATGCTTTTAGAGTGATAGCCTGCAGGAGGATATGATAAGGTCGATAAGGAAGGTAGTAGGTTACTAAGTCTGAAGGAGAAGATAAAAAGCACTATAACACGGAGCAGGTTACTTCTCAATAAGTAGCACTGCAAAATGGTAAAAAAACAGAAATGTGCAAACAGCAAAAACGTCCGGACAATGCCACAATAGATCAAACAACTACTGGTCGCAGTGGGTTCCACACAAAAAAACGATGAAAAAAATCACAGGTTCTTGAAATTGTCGACATCGATTTTTTATGCTAAATGACTTTTTCTTTCGTGTTGGGTATTTTCGTCACCGCGAACATTTTTTTTCCTGTATGCACTTCCTCACTGCGACCAGAATCGTAGATCTATTGTGAGATATGCCCGGGTGTCTGCTGTGTCCCGCACTTCTGTTAATAGCAATACCGCTATTGAGAAGTGGCATGCTTGTTATTATTGTTTATCAGTGCTTGTGTGTAATGTGATACTCTTCCTTACACGCTTGCTGTTCTACTATACCGACACTCGTTCCTCTTTGCCCAATATCACCAATTATAATTCCCTGGATAAGTTTCGTCGCGCGTCCTTCTGGACGGTTTTATTGATAAGAGGGACTTATTTTTTATTAAGAAGAAGTCACGCAAAGGTATTGTAGATTTCAGCGTAAAGGAAGGGTAATTGGTGGGGAGCCTGAGAAGAAACCCATGCTTAAGTCCTTTTTGACATCGGATGGCCTGGTTCTACTAAGATTCGAACCCTCGACCATCCGCATGACATAGCGGACTCTGTAACCTTGCGGCTACGCAGCTTCCCCACCGCGACCAAATTTTGATCTTATGTGACATATGGCCTTTTTTTAATTTTGCTGAATTAGGATGACATACAACTATTGGGAGTGGCCGTCATGATATGACAAATAGTCTTAGTCCAGTTTGGTATTACACTTCGCATGGAGCGCACAACCTTACTGGGAGTTGTTCTCCAGATTTGCGAGGGTTCTAGTAGCCCTTTATCGAAGAACTTATATCTTTTTTAAAAGCTGCTGGACATCGGTATAACAGATGTTCCGAGTTTCATTTTCACATGCCACATAGGCAACATTTATCATCTTGAAGTTTATTCATAACCTGCAAGTGATAACGGCACGGACAATACCGTGTTATTAAACCTGTATATGTGCTTAGATCTTTCTTTGACAGCTCCAGTATTTTGCGAGTATTTTGCAAGAAACATTCGGTGTGATGAACCGCTTCGACTGCCTACCAATGGAAGTGTTTGTCCAGTTCGACTCATCCTTCAAAATCTCCCATGCCTTCAGCTCCGTTCTGAGTGCAGAAGCGGACCCAATATAAATTTAGTGGGGTAAGACCGCTCCCTTAAGCAATTCTGTTTATAGAAAAAAAGTTGCGGCTGCAATTTCATTTTTTCTTCACTAAGAGGTTCTTCTATTCAATACCCGCATTCAAAAAATAAGAACTGAAATATTTTTGTTTATTTTCCAGGTTTTTTCTTTAATTTAAAAAATTCATTAAAAATGTGGTGATCTTTTTCATGCGGGCCCACCAGCAGGGTAAGATCGCCCACCATTTTTTGAGGATAACAAATATTGTTAGGGCCAAAACGGTTGATTTTATCGGTATTGTGTCTTTGACAAAGTTGTAGATGGTATTTTTTTTCTTTTTTAATAAAATATACACTGTGAAAAACACAGTGCAACAAAAATTGACTTTTTTTCTGCCTTGGCTTCTATATATAATTTTTTTGTGTATTTTTATGCAAAACTAATTTTCCTCGAGTTTGAACATATTTCAACTTAAGGGGCGACAATGGCGCCATTTTGAATTTTTGAGAAACCAGTAATTTTTGTGTTTTTTTCGACGCCATTTTGTTTTGAAGCAAAATATCAAAATTCTAAGAGTTTGTACACGTATTAGCATCTTTTTACCCATCTTTTGAAAAAATCAGATCTTAAGTCGGACAAAAACTTAGCTTAAAACGGTGATTCTACGAAACCGGTTTTGGCATAGTTTTAGTATATTTCACAAAGCAAAATAATATCGATTATTTCTGAGCATCAATGGTAATTCGCTAATATCTTAAAGTGGTAGTCAAATTATATCTTATTTTAAGTAAAAAAGTCTCAGAAATCGAATGGTAGGTGTCTGATCTACGTAAAATGTCAGCAGATAAACCTATTTTAGTATTGTAGGGGAATTGGGGCAAAATCGACATTTTGCCGTCGGGAAACCCGACCATCTCTAATAGGGATGTGAAATGAAAATCTAAAACCGAAAAAAATGAAGAATATGTCCAATTTCAAATGCTAATGAGGCCGATACAAATATCATTTTCATTTTATGTCACACCCTCCCCCCCCCCTTCACAAATGTTGAAAATTGGAAGGGGAAGAAAAAAAAGTTCAAGCCGTTTTGTTAATATTATTGACTTGTCGACAGCGTATATGCTCAATTTAGCAAAAAACAAGTCCAGTGACAGTGGAAGTGTCATCAAAAGGCAAGCCAAATGATTATTAATGATGATAATGTGATATTTCTCAACACACTTTTGCATGCAAGTTACAATTTTTTATGAAAGCTATTCCTTTTTTTCTTCTCAGTGATATTTATTTTTTGCCCTCCCCTCAACTAACTTTGATAACCGGGGACATGAAAGCTATTCAAAATTTGTATCAGCCTAAATCGGTTAGTCGTTCTTGCAGCAATAGATTGGAAAATCTTCTAAGATTCTTCCCAAAAGAAGATAATTGTAATTTTATTATTCACACTATTGTACTATTGAAAATAGTCAAGCCTTGTCAAAACGAAAAATTTGACCTCTGATTGGTTGTTATATGATTGCTTCCCAAGCACGGTAGACAGAATCATATACCTTGCAATTTAAAACATGCTATTTGGCCTATATAAGAGCCTGTTTCAGCCGAAGCCGTTCATAATAGTTCTAGACAGCGACAACAGCAGTCGTCCTCCCTTTAGCAGCAGCACTAACAGTGCAGTGGATACCAGCGATGGCGGAAAGCGGCCACAGCTGTGGCGTAGCAATGGATAGCGCACTAGTTGCAGCGGATTCCAGCAACGATAGCAGCTAATGCAGGGACAGTGGATACCAATGGCAGCGTATTATAGCGGCCACAACTGTGGCATGGCTATGGATAGCGCACTAGTTGCAGCGGATCTCAGCATCGACAGCGGCTGATGCAGTGAGGCACTTTAGTGAAATGCAGTCTCTGTGCGATAGTGGGCACTAGTAAATGCATTCAATGAAAAGTTGACTCATTTTGACAACACATGAGCCGTCTAGTTTTGAGTGTTAAATCAGTTTTTCACTGTTTATTTTATCACAAGGAATACTTTATTCGCACTGTCAGTGATAACGCAAAGATGTGATCGGCATCTTATCCGATACTGAAATGAACAACAAATTGTCCTTTTCAGAATGAAAAAAAAAAAACTTGATTGAAGAGTTAATATTTTCTAATGAGTTAATTCACATTTTTAAATTTGTAAAAGTTATAAATTTTACTTTATCTCCGTGTCTCAGAACGTACTGAATTATCTTTTCGTTCAGTCATGATCACGACAGCCGAAATTTTCATTATCTGCATAAAAATCATTTTTTCGCATAATCAAATTTTAAAAACAAGCCCCAATCATGACAAGCCACTCACTATATTATTAAAAACGATCAATCCTTGTTGAAGCGCAAAATTCGATTGATCTGATTGGTCGTTAACATGATTGCTTCCCAAGCACAGTCGACAGAAACATAGACCTTGCAATTTGAAATGTGCTCTTTGTCAGTATATGTCAGTATTTGTCAGTAAGGATGGGAAATATCGACCGATATGGCTTATTAGTGGGGGTTACCCTACACACTAATAAAATAGCTAACTGCAGAGGGCAGCTAGCTACTCTTCGGGTTACGTATTTTAATTTGCCCGGCAGACCCTTACAGGGCGGCGTGTACCTCTATCGGATTTCGGACTTTTGCTAGAACACTAAAGAAAAAAAAAATTAACTTTCTGCTGCTCCTGCAGCTCGAAATATCCTCCGGTCGCTTCTGCTGTAGTGGTCGTCGGCGGGGCGGTGTCTTCTCTCCTTGGCACTTAGCCGGGGGTAGCAAATCGTGTAGCTTACCCACTCCGGCGAGCAAACACAAAAAAAGCACTCACGGGCCAACGGGACAACCTTCGTTGGTCTTATCTGAGCGGAACAACCATCGCTCCTACGGGACACAAACTGTAAAATAAAACAGTTAAAACGCGCACTTTTACAACGAAAACAAACGACGCGTGTCACTCGTACCGTGATCGAGGCTAAACTCCCTATCCCGCGATGGCTGCCGACCACAACAAACCCGCCGAGACTTAATTCAGCACCACTTTTTCGCAGCTAGAGGAAAATACCGGCCTATCTATCCCTAACAATTATTCTACAAACATGACATAAAAATTATCGAACCTATCTAACGCGACAATATCGTTCACAAACGGAAAAACGAACGAATTTAAACGAAAATAAACAAACTTATGTGAACGATATTCAGCGCAAGTGGTGACAGTTGTCATACTCATACACTCTCCCGCGGTAGTACCAAAATTAGGTAAATTTCCACTCGATGCTGAAATTGCAACCGCACCGGTTACAATCTCGCCCACACCGAGTGGAAAAAAAATTGACAACAATTTGTTTTTACTAACCTAACACCTAACACCGATAACAATAATAAACGGGGAATGAATAAGTTAATGAACAAATAAATAAATAAATTAATAAATAAATAAAAAAACAAATAAATAAATATATATGTACAAAATCTGCTATCCCTATCATTTCTTCCGTAATTTACAAGCAAACAATTCCAAAAACTAATCGACCGGAATTCCGAATCGTTGAAATTGTTTGGTCTTGGTGTGAAGTGCTAATTCTGAAAGCGTTCGCAAAGCGAGAAGCAGTCAGCTATCATCTGACCCAATCAAGGCCTGAACTTGAAATCCAATTCTAATCAATTCTTCAAGGCAACTCTTTTTTCCAAAATACTGCAAGTCCCAGTACTAATTTTGTACGGTTCTGACTTGCAGGGGAACGGTTGTCGGTTTTTTATCGACTGTCCAACTTTGTGTTCTTACGGTGCCAACACTCGATACCTGAGCTAGAGTTAATTTCCGATCCACTCCTTCTATTCTCTCTCTCATACATACCCTTTCATTCCAATCGCCATTTGCAATTCGATTCACCTTTTTAACTCTAGAACATTGCTTCTCATTCAACCACACCAACTTTTATTCGTTCACTCATGCATATCCAATCATACATTCACGCACTCCGTCTGGCACCCAGCCCACGTCATCGTCAACATTCTGGACCATGTCTTTCTGTCCTTGTTCATCTCAAAAGCATCTCCCATACTGAGACGTTTGAGAGGGACCAAAGAATGTCTCTCGCATAATGCGGTAAATAATAAAAATATTCCCTAAGGAATTCAATTTTATCACCCTGGTGGTTAAAATCTGAAACCCCAGTATTATGCAAGACTCCGAATACACATTCGGTTCCGATGACGCACATTCATACATATCCACATTCGGCCGCACCGTACATAGATTACATTGCCTTACCACAAACGATCAGTTTCTAATCCGAATCCATGTTATCGTTTCTGGCAGCACGGCATCGTTTAGAGACGTCAACCGGCGATGACGTCATTCCTATGCGGAATGATCAATGAATATTTTATGTAAACAAACCGGAATGGAAACTCGCCGTTCACGTTCCGGTTTTCGCGATTTTTTTTGGTTTTCGCGACGGTTTCTCGCGGCGAAAATACGTTGCGCGTGCGTGTTTATCCCCATAGAAGAGGGGAAAAGTGTTTTGTGCAAAGAAGAAACGCCTAAACAAGGCAAAAATTTGTAAAAAGCCCCCGCTGAAGAGGGGTGAAAACTAAGTCAATGGCACCGAACAAGGCGAAGTGATATGTTTTCGGTTGTTTGCCTTCTGTTTCCAAGTGCCAGTGCGTGGGTGTTTTTTCAAAAGGCGCGGAATTCTATTCCGGCAAAAATTAAACCTTACACCGTCACGACTGATTTTGGAACAGAAAGCAAAACTTCAGCGGAACGATTTATTACTCCGGCACTAGTGCGAAGCACGCAAAACGTTAACGAAGGTAATGAAGAACCTTCTAACAGCAGTGTAAGTCTCCCTTTTTACTATTCACTAGAAGAAGGTAGAGCAACGCATAAATGGACCGACAGTCCAAATGTAATCCAGCGGTCGCCTTTGAAAAGTTCCCGAATGAACAATCCGTTTAAAGGCAGGCCGCCGGTACAAAATTGTACTAGTTTATGCTGGTTTGAGAAGATTTGCTGGCCAAACACCAAGATTTTTCCCGGTATGATCAACCAGCTCGTAAGACGAAGACCCCTTTTTGGCGAGAACTTTCGCCGGTAAGTATTGTGGTCCAATTTTAGCGTTATAAGGTTCGAGAGCGTTCGACAGTTTCATGTTTCGTCGGTAAACAATTTGACCGACTGCGAATGGGTTCGCAAATTTGCGATGTCGCCCGTTGTATTGCTGTCGAGCACCCTCTGAGGCCTTACTAAGATTTTTAACCACAATACCCCGAATTGTCTCTAATTGGTCCTGTCTTGATTTCAGATCACCCTCCCCGGAAATCCTGGAGTAGCCATCCCCTGATGCCATTTCGCAACCATGGACGACGAAAGGAGGACTAAACCCGGTAGAAGAATGAACCGTGGTATTTAGAATGCGTTCCACATCAGAAATGCGGGCATCCCAGTTGCGCTGGTCCGTGCGGGCGTACGCGCGAATTGCCGTATTTATAGAACGATTCGTTCGTTCTACCGGGTTAGCCTGCGAATGATATCTCGAATTCAGCCAATGTGTAACATTTGTTTCTTTTAGGAATCGGCTGAATTCTCTGGAGATGAACGTCGAACCACTATCGCTCAACAAGATTTCCGGACTTCCATGGCGGTTGAACCATTGTTCGCGAAGGATCGCACAAAGTGAGGCGCTGCAAATTTTGCGAACGGGGGTCTACATTACGTTCTTGCTGAAGACATCGAGGACGACTAGCAAGTGTTGATTGCCCCGTTTGCTTCGAGGAAGTGGGCCTATGTAGTCCACCGAAATCATCTGCCACGGTGCACCGGTTGTGCGTGACTGACCCATTTCAGGTTGGATTGAGGTAAATGGTGCTTTTATCTCTTTGCAGGTCCCGCATTGGCGTATATATTCGCGAACTTCTGGTCCCATACGAGGCCAAAAATAGCGTTTTTGAACCTCGTGAATCGTTTTATCGTAACCCACATGAAGCAATTCATCGTGGGTACGTTGCACGATTTCTTCTCGACACTCGGGAGTTGGGACCAATTTCCAACTAAACCGAGAATCGAATGGTACACTTTTCGAGGCCACGTATTTGAAAAGTTTACCATCTTCGACTTTAAAGTCAGGATAATCATCAGGATTATCTGAAACTTTAGACTTCATGGAACAATACCAGTCTGAAGTGGACAATGCCGGAATGGCTGCTACAGCCCGGGATAAAGCATCCGGAATGACATTGTCCTTACCTTTCCGGTGCTCAATGGACATGTCGTAGAGTTGTAGTTCCAAACTCCACCGACTCAGGCGCGAACTGGTCTTCCATTTGGTCTTCAGTATCCAGGTAATGGCTGATGAATCAGTAACAAGTCGAAAATGATAACCTTCCAAGTAACCTCTCAAGTGTTCAATCGCCATAACCACCGCCAGACCTTCCTTTTCGGTAGCGTGGTAATTCCGTTGGGGAGTGGTTAGCTTATGTGAAAAATAAGCTACCACTTTTTCCCCCTCTGGATGTTCTTGCACCAAAACAGCCGCGACAGCAGTGTCGCTGGCATCTGTCTGCAAAATGAATTCCTTTGAAAAATCTGGCGGGACAAGCACTGGAGGAGTGACTAAAAGTTCCTTTACCTTCAGGAACGCGAGTTCTGCTTCGAAGTTCCAGCCAATATTCTTGGCCTTTGTTTTCAAGAGGTCGGTCAAAGGTGCGGTTACCTCACTAAACCGATCAATGAAACGCCGGTAGTAACCGCACATTCCAAGGAATCGGCGCAGTTTAGTAACCGTCACCGGCCGCTCGTAATCGTGTATCGGCTGAATTTTGTCAGGATTGACCTTTAGACCTTCCTGATTCAACAAATAGCCAAGAAATTTTAACTCTGGAACCCCAAAACGGGATTTAGCCAGGTTTATCGTCAGATTGGCTTTGGCTAGACATTTGGCCACCTCTTTGAGTAATTGTAGGTGATGCTCGAACGTTTCGCTTACCACGATGATATCATCGAGGTAAACGAAGACGTACGGTTCCAGTTTTCCTCGTCCTAACACCTGGTTCATCAGACGTGCCAAAGTGGCAGGGCTGTTAACGAGACCGAAGGGTAGACGAGTAAATTGGAACATACCCCTGCCGGGCACACTGAAAGCAGTAAACTTACGACTGCCCTTAGCCAAAGGAACCTGGAGAAAAGCCTCCTTTAAGTCTATTGTAGACAGGTACTTGGCTTTGGGCAGGCTTCCTAAAATGCGCCCGGGATGAGGCAAAGGGTATGCATCACGTACTGTACGCTCATTGAGGGGCCGGGCATCTAGACAAAGCCGAATAGAGTCGTCTGGTTTGGTCACCGCGACAATATTCAAAGACCAATCGGAATCTGACTCTTCAATAATACCCATAGAACGCCAACGGTCGACTTCTTCCCAGACTTTAGACAGTTTTCTTGGGCTCATTTTATAAGGATATCGGCAAACAGGCGCGGCACTTTGGAATTCTTCCTTAATTACGATCCTGTGCTCTGTTAGCGAGGTCGTATTCAATTTTCCGGGCACTACAGCCTGAAAACAGGTCGTAACCTGTTCGATACAGGCCATCTGTTCCGGAGTAAGTATAGACTCACTCGGAGCATCAATCTCTACTTCTTCGTTCCGTTCCGAACCTGAGTTCAACAGAGCACAAGTTTGCAACTCGGGTGTTATTCCAAAGGCGCGCCAAAAGTCCATACCGAGTATTGAAAAAACTGTTAATTGCTCCACTATAAGGGTGCAAATAACCTTTGTCTTGTTTTGGAAAGTGTACGGAAGATATATTTGTCCAAGGATCGGTAAGGTCTGTCAATTTGCTGAACGAAGTTCAACTGGCCTTTCCAAACCTTTGAATGGACTTTTGGAAAACTTTCGGTACAACTTTTCGGTGATAATGGTGGCATTACTACCACTGTCGAGCCAAGCCTTGACGGAATGGCCATATACTGCGACAAAAACGAAAGGACGATTATCGGACGGATCATTGACGATGATGGTTTCAACAAACAACGGATCACGATAATCCTCATCATGAGCTGGTCGAAAACTGTTGTAAATTTGGGGATCTAATTTGAGGCTTTCTATGGGGCGCACATCCTTACACAACTGCGACTTTAGTTGGTACGAATCCCGTTTTTTAAGCAGTAGGGACAGCGAGAGACATCGAAACCCTTGAATCCACACAAAATACAGAAGACTCGTCTTGGATTTCTGCACGCCTCATGCTCGTGTCCAGTACCACCGCAGTTGTAACAGACTCCGAGACTAGGAGGTCGATGCTGTTCTACCAGATAGTCGAAACAAATAACCGGCTTTTGTTTGGATTCCGGTTTCGAATTTCTCTCGACAAGATTCTTTTCCGTCTGAACACCTGGCTTTTCCTTCGTGTTTTCAAACGGCGTTTTGGAAGCAAAACTATCCTTTTGGGAGTTTTTGCTCCAAAATGTTTTGGTTTCTACATGGCTGTTATTCGAACCACCTCCCTTTCTGTTTGGTTGGTCCTTTTTCGAGGTGTTAATTGGTGGATTTACCGAATAAGCAGCGACTTCCTTTTGAGAACCGAACACTTTTCGGTAAATCGGTGTTTTGTACGCATCAATCGATTTACCTAAAGTCATCAATTCTGCAAGCGTACTCACTGGCTTTGAAATTAGTATTTGCTTACAGTCCGGCCTAAGGTTTCGCTTGAGCACGTCGAGTTTTTCGCTCAGTGTCATGGGAACCGTCATAGCACGAAATATTTTTTCCATTTCCTGGAAATAGTCCAGGAAACACTCGTTTCGCATCTGCGGGCGCTGGGAAACCTTTGATTTGAGAGCGGCGTCAAGTTCCGGATGAACGAAATTTGCCTTAAGCTCACAAACTAAATGGTTCCAGTTGTAAAGCCTGTTCTGCGATCTCATAGCCCGATACCAAGTAAGAGCATTGTCAGTGAGTAGGTGCATTGCAGAATTGAACAGCTCCTCCTCTGAAATTTGCTCGCACTGAGCATAATTTTCAACGGAGTCCAGAAATTCATTCAGTCCTAGCCCATCATCTGTCCCAGCGTATTTCTCGATTTTCCAATCGGAAACACGCTGTGGTCGACGATTGTAATGGTAGCCCGAGCAGGATGGTATTTCATTACCCATACGATTGGGCAAAGGAAAACGTCCACCTGTCGGACTTGACCTTTCATTCCCATGGTGTTTTGGGGCCTGGGACTGAATGGCTGGTAAAGCTGGTTTCGTGTTCTCAATCGGAAGTGACGGACATCGATCTTTCAGCAAGTCCAGGAGTAACTTTTCCACCACGGTTTGGTTCAATGTGGGCGCCAGTGGTGGATCATGTACTTTAGGTTCTACTGGCTCGTCGATTTCGTCCGTCTCACGTCTTTCGTCCAGATCGGTCTGCAGATCAATCTCGGGAACGTCAGCTGGTTTAGAATGTACCAGCGCCCGAAGTTCACTGACGGATTCACGAAGTGAGACAACTTCTTGAACCGTCTTTCGCAAAACTGAAGCAATAGTGTTCAGTGAAGCAATCCCGCCCATTAGCGTCTGAGTAGCTTCCAAAAGGCTATCAGACCTCTCAGCCGCTAGAGCTCTATCTCGTTGGGATTGCTGACGTAAAAGTCGAATCTCGTCCCTTAACTCGCTCAAGACAGACCCAACATCTTCTCCTACGAGCGAACCAGATCCTACACTTTGCAGGGAAATGGGTGCCGTTTGTGATGGTGGCACGTTCGTGTCCAGCAAATCTCCCAAACCTGCTCCACCTTCCCCAGTATTTTCAATTGGAGGAAGCACTGCCGACAAAACAAAATGTTCTTGATATGTAGCAGCAACTTCCGCCAACAAACCCAAAATTTCCTGGTTGACCTCCCCTGCTGTGTATTTGTGGATTATCTGGAGTCTAGACCCCAGATGGAGTAACCTTGTTCGGTAAACCTCCTTGTTTGGGCTTCTATACCGGAGATCTTCCTTAATGGAGCTCAACTTCCCAAGGCAGATCTCCGTTTCTTCACCAGCATCCCCATGAAACACGCGCAAGCGTTCCACCGGAGAAGGCCGTTCTTCGGCCAACAATCCCCGTAAACGACGCTGCCGCTGAACCCCAGATGGATCCGAATCAGCCGAGATGACAACATTCCGCGAGCTCAACTCAAAATCTAGCTCGTCGAAATGCAAATGGTCAACCCGCATCAACCAATAAGCTCTGTTGAGCTCTTCAACCATCATTGCCATTTTCTCAATGTTCTTGGAAAAGAACTCAAAAGCACACAGCATGAAGTGTTGACACGGTATGAAACTTTGTATTATTTTTTCCGCCCACTAACGATTCCCTTATATTTCAGGAATTTGAGCTGAATTAAAAAATGTTTCGAATCGGATTAAAATTTTAGGGTTGGCAACCACCTTGACTGGGAAAGACTCAAGCTTTCTACAACTCGTCTGGCAGTTCCACCAAAACCAACGCAAAATCACCGATTCAAAAAAACAAAAATAAATAAATATATATAATGAATATTTAATAATAATATAAATAACACTGAAAAATAAATAAACAATACGACCGCGAACAATATTGCGGAAGAAACCTCACCACTTGTGTAACAAAAATTCTAGCAAAAATCCAATTTTTGATAGAGGTACCCCACACTCGAAAAGAAAAAAATATTTTTTCTAAGAAATTTTTTTTTTCAGTGTGGTTTTTGCGCTGTGCGCCAATTATTAGTGTGTACCTCTATACACTATCAGACTCTTGCTAGAACACAAAAAAAAATAAAGAAAACAAATAAATAAAATAAAAACTTATCGATTTTCCGTTTTCCTCTAGCTGTTGGTGGCGGGAATCTCCAGTTGTGGTCGTCTGGTGTTGCTTCCAAGCTGTCCAGATATTGGGCAAATTCTTCTATGGTCCTAGGCGGGCGGTGTTTTTTCCTCCTTGACGATTAGCCGGGGTAGCGAACACTGCCAATCCGGCGAGCAAGTAAACACCAAAACTCGCGCACTCGATCGTGACACAACGGAACAACCTTCGTTGTAAAGCGGAACAACCTTCGCTTTCACTACACACAAACTGTAAACAACCAACAGTTAAAACGCGCACTTGAACCGGACAAAAAAATGACGCGTGTGTACTAGATCACGATCGAGGCTAAACTCATCATCCCGCGATGGCTGCCTATGCCACAACAAACCCGCCGAGACTCAATTCAGCACCACTTTTTCGCAGCTAGAGGAAAATACCGGCCTATCTATCCCTAACAACTATTCTACAAACATGACATAAAAATTATCGAACCTATCTGACGCGACAATATCGTTCACAAACGGAAAAACGAACGAATTTAAACGAAAATAAACAAACTTATGTGAACGATATTCAGCGCAAGTGGTGACAGTTGTCATGTTGGGTACACGCTGCTGCGGGGGTGTTTAAATGAGGGTAGTTTTTACTCATACACTCTCCCGCGGTAGTACCAAAATTAGGTAAATTTCCACTCGATGCTGAAATTGCAACCGCACCGGTTACAGGCTATCGATAGTTATCGATGATTTCTTGCTCCTATCGCTAACTATCGATAAGCTTTTCATCCCTATATAAGAGCCTGTTTCAGTCGAAGCCGCTCACAATAGTTCTTAGGATTGGGCGATCTTCAGAGAAAGAGGATCGATTCACTCACACGGTCGATCCAACCAGGAGATCGAGGCCGCGGAATCGATCTCAGCTTAATCGATCTTTTATAGCACTTTTTGCGACGTTGTGAAATTTATACTAACTCCGGACTACTTCGTGATTAGGGCGAATCTTACAATGACTACAAAACTCAAAAAAGGCAAACAAAGTTTTCAATCAAAAATTCAAATCCTAAATAACGGTGAAACAATATATTTGTCATCCAAATACTCTAATGAAAGCAAAATTGTTCTAGCTTCAGACATGGTAAACCTAAAACTTGAATTTCAGTCGCTTTACATTGTATATTCGAGAATTAATAGTTTCGCCCTTTTACTATGCAACCATTTCGATCTGCTCGAGAGTATCACCCTTTACTTTGCGCCTAATTTAGATCTGCTCGAAAGTATCGCCCTCTAATGCCAACTGGAAACCCTGGCCATATTCTTAGTTCACGGGTAACGGTGCTCTGCATTAATAATTGCTTTTCGGTCGAATATTCGCGTGAAATAGTCGTGAGTGATCATTAAGAAGTATAAATTAGTGCCAAGGATTCCGGTTCTTAGTGATAAAAAGGGCTAAATCTGTAGTTTTATCTAATCTTTTTAGTAAAAAGTGATATCCCGAAGAAGCTTCAATAATTCAAAGGGAAGCTAAAACAAAGGAACCTCTGTTCCTAAGTAGTGTACTCGCTCACTCGCAACCCGCCCGGAAAGGAAAAAAACAGCACGAGCGGATAGTTAATGAAAAGTGCTTCATAGTGTCTCCTTTACTGAAATCAGTAGTGGTATGATAAAGGCAAAAAATTACTGCCTAAACCATTTTTTTATAGTGTAAAGTGGAATCCCAAAGAAGTTCTAAAAAATTCAAAGGGAAGAAAAACAAAAAAAAAATTTTGTGCTCTTGCGCAGCTTACTCGCTCACTCGTAACCTGCCGGGAAGAAACAGCACGGGTAAAAATAAGAATAATAATAATAAAAAAAAATAAAATAATAACAAGAAGTGCCCATTAGTATTTTTGTCTCACAACTAGAATCATCACTACAAGGTAATTTATTTTCCTTTCTTTTTTTTCTCTACATGCTTGCCACATCTTTACTGTTAACATTTCTTTTCCGTTTCTCAAAGAACGACTTCATTTTAAGAAGAATATAAAACACATTTGTCTCGCATGTAATATCGGTACTATCAAAGCCCGCCATGCATGCAATTTTTATTACAGCGGTACCTTTCTATTACCAATTTCACAGAGCACGCGTTTGTCTGTTATCATTGCTTGTTTCCCTTCGACTTACACTAGGGTGTACCTACAAAAAAAAAAAAAAAATAGATAATGAAGAGCATGCTGTTCTTCAAAGACACTAATGTAATAAATAAATTTCAGCACCTGTGTTGTTAACAAATTTCAGCTTTTGTGTTGTTAATAAATAAATTTCAGAAATTCTACGATGAACCAAATGGACGAGAAAATCCAGGAAGAAATGGATACGATGGATGATGCGATGTCATGTTCATCGTCTATTCTCGACCGCCCTCAGTCAAGAAGAGGGGAGGACATGTGTGATGGGTCTCTGGAAGACGATCCAAACCTTACGCTATTGCCGTCACCCAAGGCTCCTGAGAATGCTCCATCAAGTGATGCTAATAACGCAAATGTCTTTCCAGAGAGAAAATTTATACGGCTTAACGGGGCCGGCAAGAAAAGGTTTAAATACCTGCTTGCCAATGGACACAATGCCCAGGAAGCCCGTGAATTAGCTGTAGCTCCAATAAAAAATACTCTTAGGGGACCTGCTAACAATGACCAAGCTAAGCGTCGACGAAATGCTGAGCTTAATAGGTCAAATAGCAGTGATAATTATCCCCACCCAAAGAGAGCAGCCTACCAACCTGCATCCGGGCAATCTTCGAAGTTCTCGGTTCAACGTAGGTTGGACCAAATTAGAGCAGGGTCTGTAATGTCTGGTAAAAATCCTTCCAATCCAACTTACAGAGATGCTCTAAACTGCAAAAGTTGGGATCATTCCAATAGACTTTCCTAATACTGAGCTAACAACGCAGCAAATACTTGCTACTCAAAAGGCAATTCTGACGGTGGTTGCTCAGCAAAGAAAAGAAAAAGTTAAGCCAAAGTTTGGTGCTTGTCTCGTCAGACAGGGGCATATTATCATCATCTGCAAAAACCAGGACACAATTCACTGGATAAAGGCGGTTATTCCCAGCATCAGGCCATGGGAAAATGCAAGCCTTGTAGCAGTTGATGAAAAGGATATTCCCCAGCCTGATATTTTGATGGGGTTCTTTCCGCATAGCACAGAGGATAGTACAGAAGAAATCCTTGCTCTAGTTGAAAGCCAAAACGATGGTCTAGAAGTTGATGCGTGGAGAATCCTAAAAAGACAAACGATCAAACAAAATCATGTTCAGCTTATATTTACAGTTGATAGCTCATCTATGCAAGCTATGCAGCTGCAAGAAAATAATGATTTCATCCTGGACTACAAATTTGGAACTGCTCCTATTAGAAAGCGAGCTCCTAGAGAGGTCCAGGATGGAATTGATGCAAAAAAAATAAAAATGAAAAGAGCAGAGAAGCAGCCGGGTCAAGTGACTGTAAATCCGCTGTTGGTAAAAGCGGTATCAAGTCGGTTGCTAGTGAGGGTGTGACTAACCTTTCTCGAGTAGAGCGACACGACACAAACGATTGCAGTACAAAGGCCTTTCCTGGCCTGGAACAAGTCTGCGAAGTTTGCGACGGTGTTGCACTCGGCGATAGCGATGATGGTCCGAGCTCATCAGTAACACGTGATACAACAGATAGCGGAAAAGATTCAGAACTCACCGACTGCGTCCCTGAATGCTCAAAATTGACAGTTTGTTCCCAGCCAGTGTTTAAACAAATAAAAGTTCTACCGGGGGGTGATTCAATATCCCTAAATAAAATAAAATAAAATAAAATAAAATAAACTAAGTCTCTCCTAAATGGCTAATAATACTATAAAAATAATACAAAATAACCTTCACCATGCAAAGGCCTCTTCATATATTCTTAGTAAAGTATTTGCAAAAAGCAAACTGGATGTTGCCCTTCTCCAAGAGCCATGGGCATATAATAGTAGGATCTTTGGATTGCCTACGAAACATTGTAAGTTAGTCTACGACAGCAGTCAGCTCTCTCCAAGAGCTGCAATTCTGGTAAACATCAATATGAATTTTGTTCCCATTACAGAATTCATTGATAGAAACATTGTTGCAATAATGCTAGAATTACCTACCACGAAGGGGAAAACGACACTATATCTGGCTTCAGCGTACTTTCCAGGGGATGTAGATGATATCCCTCCGTTGAAGGTTGCAGCCTTCATCTCGTACTGTAAAAGCCATAACAGAAATTTTCTTATTGGGTGCGATGCAAACGCCCATCGTACAATTTGGAGTAGTTCTGATGTGAACAAAAGAGGTGAGTCACTTTTAGAATTTATTACACAACACGATATTGATATTTGCAACCGGGGAGATTCTCCAACTTTCATGAACTCAATAAGGGAAGAGGTTCTCGATCTCACATTATGCAGTTCTGCAATTTCTGAAAATATTAAAAATTGGCATGTTTCAGAAGAAATTTCTCTATCTGATCACAACCATATTTTATTTGAGTACGCAGCAAATGGTTTACTTAACGAAACCTACAGGAATCCTCGTAAAACGAATTGGGAGTCTTACAGCTCGGCCCTTGAGGGTGAGAGTGATTTAATTCCGATCTCTATAAATTGTCATCATGAGCTTGAAATTGCATCTGAAAACATAATAGGTAAAATCAACAGGCCTACCATTCTAATTGTCCGGAAAAAAAGCGTTCCATAAATAGAGACGTTTCTTGGTGGAACAAACGATTGGAACACCTTCGAAGGAAAACTAGGAAACTGTTCAATCGGGCTAAAGCAACATGAAATTGGGTTGAATATAAAAAGGCCCTAACTGAGTATAATAAAGAGATAAGAAGATCCAAACGAAAAGACTGGAGGTTCAATTGCGAACAAATTGAGAGCGTACCAGTCATCAGTAGACTTCAGAAAGTTCTCTCCAAAACTCACTCTAATGGCCTCGGATCCCTCAAGGAAAGTGATGGATCTTTTACTTCAGGGACAGAGGAAACGTTGAATATGATGATGGAAGTTCACTTTCCTGGTTCTGTTCCTATTTCTAATACAACAACAAACACTTCAATGCTGGGTCTCACTTCAAGTATCGAAAATGTTGAAACTAGACAAAATGGCACACTTAGTGGACCAAAATTATCCAAAAATGAGGCTGAAAGTCTAGGCAACAAGATCTTCACAGCCCCTAGAGTAGAATGGGCTATTGACTCTTTTGCTCCATTCAAGTCTCCAGGAGTTGACGGAATCTATCCAATACTTCTTCAGAAATGCAAAGGTAGATTAGTACCTGCTTTAACAAAAATATATAAAGCAAGTCTTTCGCTAGGTTATATTCCTACAGCTTGGCGGCAAACCAGAGTTGTTTTTATTCCTAAGACAAACAAAAAAGACAAGTCGTCACCAAAATCCTTCAGACCAATAAGTTTGGCCTCTATTTTTCTCAAAATAATGGAAAAACCTATTGACGAATACATCAAGGATGCAATACTTTGCAGAAACCCGTTGAGTAAAATGCAATTTGCGTATCAAAGTGGAAAATCAACAGTGGATGCTCTTCACTCAGTTGTAACAAAAATTGAGAAAACCTACAAGGCTAAAGAAATGATGTTGGCAGCATTTCTCGACATAGAAGGAGCTTTCGACAATGCAAGCTATAAGTCCATGAAAAAAGCAATGAAAGCTCACAGGTTTGAGAACTGTCTAATTGAGTGGATTGTTGAAATGCTTACAAAACGAGAAATACTAGCGCATCTTGGAGATTCGTCGCTTAAAGTAATAGCTGTTAAAGGCTGACCGCAAGGAGGAGTTCTTTCTCCACTACTATGGTCTTTAGTAGTAAATGATCTCTTAAAAAACTTAGAGTCACTGGGGTTTGAAGTGATCGGTTTTGCGGATGACGTGGTTATTATAGTCCGTGGTAAATACGATGACATTATCTCAGAACGAATGCAATCAGCTTTAAACTTTACTTCCTCGTGGTGTAGAAGAGAAGGATTAAATATAAATCCATCTAAGACTACACTAGTACCGTTTACAAAAAGAAGGAAAACTAATCTCAACATTCTTTACTTAAACAGTGTTCTGCTGACATTCTCCATGGAAGTTAAATATCTTGGAGTAATCCTGGATAGTAAGCTTCTCTGGAACGCACACGTTAAACAAGTCTTAAACAAAGCTACCTGTGCTTTTTGGGCTTGCAAAAAGACTTGGGAAAAAATGGGGGCTTAAGCCTAGAATGATACAGTGGATCTACTCGGCTATAGTAAAACCCAGAATAACATATGCAGCTTTGATATGGTGGCCAAAAACCAAAGAAAAAACGACTCAACTCAAGTTTGAAAAACTGCAAAGGCTTGCCACTACAGCTATTACAGGGGCAATGGGTACCACTCCGTCTAAAGCCCTTGATGCTCTTCTCAACCTTCTGCCCTTATCTCAGACTATTCGACTAGATGCACTCAAAAGTGCAATTAGGTTATGTCGTACATATGCTCTTTTTGAAGGAGACCTGAATGGTCACCTACGAATTTTGAAGGAGTTTTATATAAATCCTCTAATACTAAAAAATGAAGATCTGAAGGAAAAAAGTATGACTTCAACCATCTATTTATAGTTCTAGATCCAAGTCGTAGTGAATGGGAATGTGGAGGGCCCAGCACCCGAGATGGCTTAATAATATTCTACACTGATGGCTCAAAAATAGGGAATCGGGTAGGGGCTGGCATATCAGGCCCTGGAGTAAGTCTTTCAGTGGCGATGGGAACATGGCCCACGGTGTTCCAAGCTGAAATCTATGCCATTTTGGAATGTACTTGGATCTGCTTGAAAAGAAAATATCGAAATGCTAACATATGCATTTTTTCCGATAGTCAAGCAGCCTTGAGCGCTTTGAAATCTGTTACTTGCACTTCCAAACTAGTTTGGGAATGTGTTGAAATGCTTCAACAACTAGCTACGCGCAACAAGGTAAACCTCTACTGGGTTCCTGGACACTGTGGTATCGAAGGTAATGAAAAAGCAGATGAGCTAGCAAGAGCTGGATCAGCAATGACACTTATTGGTCCTGAACCATTCTGTGGGGTTTCCTTTAGTGCCCTGAGAATGGAGCTATCAGAGTGGGAAAAAGGTCAGGTGCTGCTGAACTGGGAAAGCACTAAAATAGCTCGTCATGCGAAACGATACATCAAGCCTAACGCTTCGACTGCACTGAAACTGTTAAACCTTTCAAAGAAGGATCTGAGTACTTATACTGGGCTGATCACTGGTCACTGTCCGAGTAACTATCATCTAAAGCTAATAGGAAGGCTTGAAAATGACAATTGTCGCTTCTGTTACATAGAGAGTGAAAGTGCTCATCATTTGTTGTGCGAATGCCCAGCAATATTCAACAAACGGCGCAAATTTCTTAATAAGGGGCTTCTAGAACCTTGGGAAATATGGGCTAGTTCTCCGAACAATGTTCTGAATTTTATTCGCAGTATAATACCTCATTGGGATAATGCCTTCAATGACAATGGCGACTACTCAGACACATAGTAGTTGACTATACAGGTAAAGGCCTATAGTAAAAGAGGACACACCACAAAAGATCTAAACACTGGTCGTAGTGGTACAATGTCCCCAACAAGGAAAAAAAATCGCCCTTTATTATGCGCCTTATTTTGATTTGCTCGACAGTATCGCCCTTTACTATGCGCCTTATTTTCATTTGCTCGACAGTATCGCTCTTTACTATACGCCTTGTTTACGTTATTGTATTGGAATACGCCTTTTGCTTTTGATGTTTATTTTGTTGACAACTTTGATTTCGCCCATTCATCAAGACGAAGTCAAGTTTCGCCTTTTACTAACGTAAACAACAAAAAGGGCGTATTCCTTGTTCTATTACGTTTTGATATAAAGTAGATTTCGCCGTTAACAAACATCGTACTTTTTAATAGTTAAAAAAGAGATACATTATTTTTTCAAAGTTTGAAGGTAGATAGTAGCTCACTTAATACGTTTTCGGTAAAATCTCCATTTGTTTACAGTTTGTTAGATCCGCCCTTATCACGAAGTACTCCGGAACTAATTGGAGCTAAAGTTAATAATGTTATAGCACCGTCCGTAGTTATAATGCACAGGGGATAGAATAGATCAAGTTCGAAAGGTTATAGTATATTTACTAGGTTTATAATACTGTCGACTGGCGTTATTGAAGAAATATACCTAAAAGTTTACATCATTTGATAACTTTGGTTATGTGTTTGTTAGCGTGTCGGAACATCATTCAAGATACATTGCAGAATCATACGTCAAGATATCACACTTTTTGTTTGATGGATTGTGATACAGGATAGCAAAAAGGCGAGGATCATGTGATGCCAAATTGTTATTGTATCTTTGAGTATTGCTTACACTCTTGATATTACATTAAACACGATCACTGACAATGACTCAAAATTGCATAAAAAAAACTGCTGCATGCTGAAGAATAATTTAAATTTTTTAAGAGATCGAAAAGATCAAATCGAAAAGTAAACAATCTTTTCAATTTTTAAAGAGCTAAAGAATCGATCAAAAAAATCGAAGATCGGCGCAAAAAAGATCGATTTTTCTCAGATCGATTCTAGATTGACCAATCCTAATAGTTCTAGACAGCGACAACAGCAGTCTTCCTCCCTTAGCAGCAGCACTAGCAGTGCAGCGGATACCATCGATGGCGGAAAGCGGCGATTGATCTGATTAGTCAACGTTTATTTAGGCTGATACAAATTTTGGATAGTTTTTATGTCCACGGTTATCAAAGTTAGCTAAGGGGAGGGCAAAAAATAAATAACACTGAGAAGAAAAAAAAAGGAATAGCTTTCATAAAAAATTGTGTGCAAGTGACGACGTTTGTAACTTGCATGCAAAAGTGTGTTGAAAAATATCAGATTATTATCATTAATAATCATTTGGTTTGCCTTTTGATGACACTTTCACTGTCACTGGACTTGTTTGTTGCTAAAATAAGCATATACGCTGTGGAAAAGTCAATAATATTAACAAAAAGGTTTTAATTTTTTTTCTTCCCCTTCCAATTTACAACATTTTTGAAGGGGGGGGGGGGGGTGTTGACATAAAATGAAAATGAAATTTGTATCGGCCTTACTAGAAAAAATGACAGACACGCAAGCAGCCGGGTTATCTTTCCTGTAAAAGTATTCTACTTCAACCTTGCGGTCGTGGCTTTGCACACAACCCTCCAGTTATTTTGTCAAGGAGTACTCCTAGGTATTTGACGTTGTCTAATCATTCTTACATTATTTAGCATACTTTTTTCCTTCGGGTAAATGGAACGATAGTAATTTGCATCCCGTTATCGATGATAGCAACATATTTGCCACGAACAAGTATGACTATATCATCAGCGCATCCAACTATTTCAAAACCATTGTGTATCAATTTATGAGAAGAGCATCAACTATTAAAGATCACAATAGAGGAGATATCATGCCTCTGTAGTAGAACAGGATAAATTCCATCTCTACCAGGTGATTTGCAGGGTTTAAAGGAGTCGATTACCCATTCAACTCTACTTTCGGTAAGAAAATGTTTGGCCATCGTATTAGCATCATCCCTAGTTCTGTCCAGCCCAGTCCTCATATTCACTGTTTCTTGAATTCCCGTCCTGGTTTTAAGAATTCCAGTTCTTGAGGCAGATGTACTTCACTTGAGTCAATAACCGATCCGGGGATATGTGTTCCCATCATTAGCTCTATTATGATCAGTTTATGCTGAAGCAGGCTCTCATATAGGCCAAATAGTACATATACTAGGTCTATAATCCTGTCGACTGGCGGGGTATCTAGCGTAGTTGATAACATCTCCGCCAACCACGCTGGTGGCCTGGGTTCGAATCCCAACGCCGACATGGGTGTCGATCCCGACTGGTCTAGATTTAACCCTAGCCGACACCGGGAGGTTTTCTGAGGCAAAAAATCTCTGGGATCATGTATTCCATCGCATAATAGAAAGTAAATCCGTTGGCACCGGTCCTTTAGTCAACGAGTCGTAACTTAGGGTCTTGAGTGGAGTCGCCTCCCCGGGCGTCGGTGATTGGCACAACAACAGTGGTGGAACTAGACCGACGGAAAATAAGCGAGAACAAAAAAAAACTCTGTCGACCGTGCTTGGGAAAGTAAGCATTAAGTGACAAATCAGAGGTCGATTTTGTGTGTTTAACAAGACTTTACAATTTCCAATAGTAGGATAGTTCGAATAATCAAATTACAATTTTCTGGATGCATAGAAGATTTTCCAATCGATTGCTGCAAGAACGAAAGAAATTATTATTCTTATTATTTATTAGCATTTGAAATTGGACATGCTTTTCACTTTTCCCGTTTTTAAATTCTCATGTTACATCCCTATGTAACCGTCTTAATAATTACAAATATTTTTGGAGCCAAAATGGTTTGTTTGATCGGTGTGCTGTCTTCGGCAAAGTTGTAAATAATAATTTTGTCTTACCGAAAACAGTATACACCGTGAAAAAAACCTTTAAAAATATTTATCTCTTCAAAATCTTATTTTTTTTTGAAAACTGCAAAATATTAGCTAAACATTGATGGCTGTCCGATCATTGAGAAATAAGAAAACAAGGAAATATAGGAAATAGGAAATTTTTCAGAAGAAAAGAAAAAACAATAAAGCCAGAACGTTTTGATTGATTGGTATAAAGCAGGCATTAGACGAAGCAAATATTTGCTATTTATAGTAAGAATGTTATTTTGTGCAAATGAAATTCGTACCAAAAGCAAAGCCTTGGTGCTACATTCCGATTCGGAACTTGATCTTCTGTTTATTTATACACAGACTTCGCAGCCGACCATTCATTGTACAGGACAATTGCGGGGCTAGCGCTACGATCCTACTGACACTAACAGTCTCTCCCGAGCCGAGACTCGAACCTATGACGACTGGCTTGTTAGGCCAGCATCTTACCTCGAGACCATCTGGGAAATTCGTACCAAAAATAGCAAATATTTGCTTCGTCTAAAGCCTGCTTATCGTCTCCAGCAAAGTTGTAGATAGAAATTTTATTCTTCCAGGAAAGAAAGGAAAAAAAAACACTGTGATATCAAAAAGAAAAAAAAAACAAATATATAATTATAAATTTAAAATTTCAAAAAACTCACTTTTCATGAATCTGATTTTTTCTACAAAAATTACGCACTATAAGCTAACCAATAACAGTTAACTGAACTTGGAGAAATAAAAAAACTAAAATCTGCCGTAAAATCATTTCTTTTTTTAGAGTGTATTTATTGGAAGGACAAAATTATCTACAACTTCACTATAGAGCATTGCCATGCCAAATGACCTATGGTCGAGGATCGACCATTTTTTATTTAAATGAAATTTTGCACACGTTTTTGACTTCGTAAACTGAGTATTTTCCGCAGGTAGAGGAACTTTTTAAACTCAAGGCTAGTTGTCTAAAAGGCGTTTTCATTTTGGCATATGTTTTGTTCAAAGCTTCGCAGCCCAAAAATTATTCCATTTACAGAAAACTTGTCTGAGAACGAATTGTAGGAAACTAATAGTGTATTTTTAACAACGGCTTTTTCCCGTTAACACGCAAGTTCATTAAGCAGACAGTATGTAAAGTAGAGAGAGCGAATAATAAGCGAACTGGAAATATGATACAGATTTGGAAAAATATACCGCATCCCGACGGGACTTGAACCCGCAATCTCCCTGTCTCCGGCATGGTGTTTTGACCAATTAAAATACCGGGGACGGTGATAAGACATTCCTTTCAGTCTATAAATAACGCTTGCACAGTGGTGTGTGTGTAGTTAGGGATGAGCAATAGAATAAGTCGGCAGTGGAATATGATACGATATAGGTTGTGGAACAGTACCACCGTCCCCCGTAGTTTAATTGGTCAAAACACCATGCCGGAGACAGGGAGATTGCGGGTTCAAGTCACGTCGGGATGCGGTATATTTTTCCAAATCTGTATCATATTTCCAGTTCGCTTATTATTCGCTCTCTCTACTTCACATACTGTCAGCTTAATGAACTTGCGTGTTAACGGGAAAAAGCCGTTTTGAAAAGTAGAAATTTAGTTAGAAAAATTTAGCCGTACGGAGCACCTTCCGTTGTTGTGTCGCACTTGCAAGCACGACGCAGACTGACTTTGGTCTCGATCACACAGGTCTATAAGAGTTATCAGCATCAACTGACTCTTCTGTGTGTGATGAGACATTTCTTTCAGTCTATAAATAACGCTTGCACAGCAGTGTGTGTAGTTAAGGATGAGCAATAGAATAAGTCGGCAGTGGAATATGATACGATATAGATTGTGGAACAGTACCACCGTCCCCCGTAGTTTAATTGGTCAAAACACCATGCAGGAGACAGGGAGATTGCGGGTTCAAGTTCCGTCGGGATGCGGTATATTTTTCGAAATCTGTATCATATTTCCAGTTCGCTTTTTTTTCGCTCTCTCTACTTCACATACTGTCTGCTTAATGAACTAATAGTGCTTTACAAAAAAAATACACATCGAAGAAATTTTTTTTACATCAAAATAATTTTTTAATTTTAATTTAGTTTTTTCTATTGAGTTTTTTTAAATTTTTTTAACCCATTCCCGGCGGGTGATGCCGTATGGCATCTCCTGACATCCACACTTGGTTTGCGGCTTAACAATTATACACTAAAGTCGCTTTTTACGCGGGTTTCTTTTTACGCGGATTCCGGAATTTACTCGGATTTCGGAACTTACGCGGTTTTTTTTTTACGCGGATTCCGGAATTTACGCGGTATTTATTTGCGCGGATTTCGGTTTCCCTTCACTTGGAATGCAGAATTAACGCTGGTTTTTTTACGCGGATTCCGGAATTACGCGGTTTATTTTACGCGGATTCCGGAATTTACGCGTTTTTTTACGCGGATTCCGGAATTCACGCGGTTTTTTTACGCGGCATGTATCCCCCGCTTAAAAAGCGACTTTAGTGTACTTGATATTTGAACGGTTAAACTATTCAATACGGGTTGAGAACAGATCTATCTGCAATACGCAAAACAGTGCGTGTCAATTGTACACGTAGTTGATGAGTTGAGTGATAATAGTTTCGAGGTCATTTTTCGAGGAAAAACCTGATTTCTCTCCGCCGGGAACGGGTTAAACATCAAGTTGTGATGAAACTCTCGATAAAAGTCCAGGATTGGAAGAAATCGAAAACCAAAAAATTGAAGATTTAGTTAAAAAAAACTTTAACTTAATTTGAGGGGAAAATTTAATCCTTCTTCGATTTAATGTATCGTTTAGTGTTTTGTTTGTCAATTTTATCGATATATATATTCAAAATAACTTGGAAACGAATGCATTTACGAAAGTAATTAACCATTTCAATTGTTCGAAATCTCTGGAATACAAATATTCTGAAAAATGTTGAAATTGAAAATTGAAACTCAGTTACCCTTAAAAAAATTGTTTTTCATTTCTCCATCCTGGACTTTTTATCAAAAGTTTCGATATGACTTCAAGTTTCTCTAAAAAATCAACTTTAACTTCTCACAAAATTCAAAATTCGTCGTTCACCAAAAAATACCATAAGGCCGAAGACACGGTGTTTTGGCCGGATCTGGAGTCGGCTTACTATTCGAGGCGATCATTTGAGGAAATGGAACGGCTAAATGTCGATGTGGTTCCCATGTTTGTGAACCCGCCCAACGTCCCCAAGTTGCGTTTCGTCGAAGATTTCTGGCAAGCCTGAAGCGTAAGATCTACTCCAATAATTTTGTAGCGAAATTTGAGGAGGAATTGATAAATAAAATGAAAAAAGGATTTGAAAACATGCCAACACGCATGTTTTCATCCGCCATGGCGAACGTTACGGTTAACTGCCGGAATTCCGCACGCAAGATCGTAGATTTTTTCTGCACGTAAGCTAGCATAATTACCTTCCATAGGAAATTAATCCAACCTTATTATCTGTCTTAGTTATTTTTTACCACCATCCGAAAAAAATCCATTTTTTAACGCATACGTTAGCACAAAACGACATTTTTAGCCCATCGAAACATTGCAGCAGCAAAAGTGCCGGACAAACCCACCTGCATCAACTAGCTTAGTATTGGAATCGAGCATTGACAATTCCTTACCTTAATTCTCTAATAACCTCACAGGAAACACGGTTCATGGAAGATAGTGCACTTGCCTACGCGTTGTCCTCGCTGCATCCTGCTAACGTAATACGCATGTCGTTAGAAGAGTTAAAGTGCAAAACCGGAACTTTCGTATTTTTTTATGACGTTAACAATTTTGTTGGAGAAAAAAAAAAGGTGGAAGTCTGGTATCAACATTGCAACAGCATGAGAGCAGACGGCAAGAACTTGGAAGACCGAGATCTTTCGTTCTTACCTGCGACTGAGAAAGCAATTAGAATTGAACTTGCTTCACCATGTAAAACAAGCACGATTGAGCTCTCGTTCAGCACATTACGTCGGGTGAAAACCTGGCTGAGGTTAATAATGGTTGAGTGCTCTCTGCTTGCTGAGTGTTCATCGGCAGATGGTTAACAACAATCGTGGAAAATTTACTGAATTAGCGCTGGAGCGATTTGCGGAGGATAAAAGGAAGATGTTTTTTAGTTAACGACGTTGTTTTTGTTATCTTTCTACGGTAGATTTAGTGTTAATGAAATTACAGTTTAGTTTAATTTAGTGTTAGTCTTGTGAGCAAGATCGCGCCAAATGAGCTATGGTCGAATATCGACCATTTTTGATTTGAATGAAACTTTGCACACGTATTTGGCTTAGCAAACTGAGCATTTTTCACAGATGGAGAGATTTTTTACACCCATGAGTTACATTCTAAAAGGGCGTATGCCTTTTGGCATAGGTTTTATTCGAAGCATTGTAGCCCAGAAACCGTTGGTTGTATAGAAAAACTGTCTGAGAATGAGTTGTAGGGAATTAAAAATGCACCATAAATAAATATACACTGTACAAAAAAAGTTTTTTTGACCAAAATAAATTGAAAATAAACATTAAATTTCAGTTTTAAAAAAAAGAGAGGAATTTTTTTTTATTTTTTTTTAAGAAACTTGACGTTAATACGCAATTTAAAAAAAAAAGTTCAGGATGGAGAAATGAAAAATATTTTTTTTATGGTAGATGAAATTTTTATAAAAATTCTAATTTAAACATTTTTCAAAATATTTGTATTCTGATGATTTTAAAAGATGCAGAAAGTCATTTTGAATCAGAAAGCTTTTGGTAATAAACATTCTAAAGGCATCGGTTTTCGAGTTATTTTTAATTTAAGCTCGAAAAATTATTAATATTTCGAAAAATACACGTTTTTCTTAATTTATCTATGGTTCTCCAGCGAAAACCATACGTTCATTGGAATGCTTGATCAAAAATATACAATTCATTCTTTGACAACGAAACGATTGGATAAATAACTCAAGCGCTAAACCTTAGCCTACCTACACATTCCCCCTTGCCGAATGTTTTATAAAAAAAAAAAAATGTTTGTCGTGCAACACTACCTACTTGTTTACTAATAATAACTGTTTGTAAAGTACGCAACCAATGACTACTGGGTTACCTATAATATCTGTTTTCGTATATAAATACGATTGCACTACTTCAGATGTGTTAGTAACAGCCCAAATGCTGTAAACCCTTTCCTGATCATCGGTGCTCATCAAGCAAATTAAACGAAAATGTTATTGCAAAATTAAAAATATTGAACAGTCAAGCTTATTTTAATACGTCTTTATCAATTTGTGATTCGTGTAGTTATTGGAATGATAGTCAAGCCACCATTCATCCCTTCGTTGTTTACTATTCAGAATCTGGAACACTTAAGAATATCAGCTTCATCATAATATCGGAAGAACTCCATCATGATACTGTTGCGGTTCAGGTGTTCATTGCCAAATTAATGAGTTTTTTGAAAACAACAATAGAGTTGAAAAAAGCGATATTAATGTCTGATGGAGCTGCCTCACAATATAAAAATAGAAAAAACTTTGCAAGTCTTTGCAAGTTCAAAACAAAATATAACGTCGATGCAGAGTGGCATTTTTATAATTATAGAGAAATACTACGCTAGAAAAAGAACGCTCTCGCCATCTACAATTCGATCCAGATCCTATTCAGTCAATCCTTATTTTGTGTTCTTAATCGATCATACTCATCTGTCGAGTATCACTCAACTTGGATAAATTGAAGAGAAAAATTCATAGGACATTCGTTAGCTCCTGTAGCGAAAACTTCTCCTTATGGCGGTTTCGATTACTCCCTAAGTTTTAAAAGGCATTTTAATCCGCTTGATCTTCGTGCAATTTGACTAATACTGCGACCTGCGTGTTGAATAATATCGGATGTTTCTTCAAATACGGAAGGCAACGTTGGCGGTTTTCGGTGAAAGCTAACTTTATATAACACTGTTTCAACCAAAAACAATAAATTAAAAATATTTAGCGAGAAAATTGTGACGCAGTAGAAAAATTGAGCCCGTCCGCGTTCGTGCTTTACTTCGATCTCCACAGTTTAGTTTTATCCGAAATTCTGGATACGCCTATGGAAACAGCACAATTCAATTCTATCTATTCGAGTATGGACTCTAATAAACAATCTACCAGAAAACAGACCAATTGGTGTCAAAACGGTCAACTGAAAACGTTGGGTGTATAAAGTATGTAAGATATAAAGCTGATTGAGCAAAGTCACCATGTTTAATAATAATTTAATGTTCAACTCTTGCATAAATCTTTTGTGACCAATGAAAGTCAACATGGGTTTGTCTTAGCGAAAATTTCTGGGGTAGATTATTGTTTAGCCATGTTATGGCTTGTAGAAGGTTACTCATTCTCTAGTTCAATTTTCAAAGGGCTGCTCATATTTGTAACTTAGCATAAGTACCACAACTTATTGAATCAAAGTAATATGTTTTGTAAAATGAACTTTTTTTAAATGAATATATTCCCATCCTTCATGTCATACTTAATAACCTCCAAGAAAAGTAAATCTTTACAAAGTGAAGGGAGGTATGTTACGGATAAATAAAAAAACGGTGACACGCATGTCGGTGACAGCCCGGAAAAGTTATGCTTGCTCATTTTCGCGCTATTCAGGTTCTTTTCAGTATTTCCATACCATTTCTTTGCCACCCACTTGCTAACATTCACTGCGAAAATTTGTGTTGGTAGGGCGGCAGGTCAAGAGCTGAGGACGGAAACAATTTTGAATGTTGCCGCCTGTTGGTTTAATAATAGCCATGAGAGATGATGCCGGAAAGAGAAAAGAAAAAAAACAGAAAAACCTGTACTTGTGATTCGTAATTAAATTTATAGGTTCACGCCCCCCCCCCCCCCTCCGATACACATCGCAACAGCGCACTGAAGAAAACAAAATCGTGCCTGGAGAATGTGGTAAAGTGGATTTATTGCTCTGTAAATTGTCATTGCTTTCGTAAAACACTTTCGCGTCTTGTTTTATTTACCTGTTTTGGCGCAGATTTTTTTTCTAAATTTTAGAGTATCCAGATTCCAGAATATTCAATGGATGCTACTGACTGAAGCAATCAATTTAAGGATAGAGGTTTTGTCGATGGTGATGTGAAGTTTTAGGTTTCTTTTTGGTGGATTTTTTCATAATTTTCATGTTAATATTTCTTAAAATTCTGCTTCATTTTTTCTCATAACTCAGAGAATAAACAATTCGCTTTGTATATGGCTATACATGCGATAATGTACGTTGCTTTCTAGTTTACGACAGACTTACAGAGATAATATTTTGCATTTAAACTATTATTGTGAATTCTGGTACCCCTAGCTAAGATAACTTTTTCAGAGACTTAAATGAGTCTTCTCGTAAACCTCCGTAGAAACGACGAACCCGGCAAGCAATTACTCTGCGGTCTTTTGATATACTTTTAGCCAAATTAGATGCACCAAAATTCACAGAATGGGTTGAAGCCATATTATTTTTAGGACAACTTGTTTGAGCTTCAGGGCAACCGTGTACGTGTTTATATAAAGTAAAACCAGATTTAGAGAACCGGAAGCTGCACTGAATTCTGGTACCCCTAGCTAAGATAACTTTTTCAGAGACTTAAATGAGTCTTTTCGTAAACCTCCGTAGAAATGACGAACCCGGCAAGCAATTACTCTGCGGTCTTTTGATATACTTTTAGCCAAATTAGGTGCACCAAAATTCACAGAATGGGTTGAAGCAATATTATTATTAGGACAACTTGTTTGAGCTTCAGGGCAACCGTTTTTTGTGTTTGTCGACCAGTGTTATTGATCTACTGCCGAATCAAGAATCCGTCGCAATGTCACTTTACTTCAATCGCATCTAATCCATCCTGACAGCACATATCCAACGAGCGCGGGGTCTACCCGCAAGTCGACGGCCTCTATCGGGAATCCTGCTAAATGAAGCCTTTGCTGGTCGCTTCTCCGGCATTCTAGGTACATGCCCAGTCCACTCGAAGACTGCCGTGTTTTATCCGCTTGACTATACCCGCCGATTTGCATACCTTCACCATTTTCTAGTTTGCCGCCAAAGATTGTACGTAAGATCGTACGCTAAAAATTAACAAGATTTCGACAATCAGGACTCTTTCGGCCTCATGGTCATGAAGGGCCACCGGGAGAATCAGTGTTTTATAGAGTGCAAGTTGAAGGCTATTCGTTAAAGGCCCCGTTTGCGGCCGCTATCTGCCTTTTATATCACGGATAACCTTATTGTCATACGTCACTAATGTACGCAGAGGCAGTCCACACCAGAGCTTGACAAAGTCATTTTCAATTGACAATTATCAGGTTATAGTGACGCTTTGACCCGTCGCTTTCAATTGAAAAGCTTTTGTATCATTCTCAAGCTTTTCGTGAGTCACATGAAAGCTACTCGGGAGCTCTTGCTTTGATTTTGACAACTGAAGGGCTAAATGCGTTTTAATTGAAAGAAAAGACTATCACCGTCACTCTCACATGACGATTCTTCAATCGAAAATGACAATGAGCGCTAACGGAGATAGGGGGCTTCCATACAGTACTTCGCGCAAATATATGGACGAGGAAGAAAAGAAAACCGTGACGATATGAAACGGAGAACACTAAAACCAGTTTCACAATCCGAAATGGTTACGCAGCGCCAGTGATCAACAGCGAAAAAAATTCCGAAATATTGATCGAAATTTGCGTGACGTATTTATTGGATGCCATTGCCGTTTTAACTGCGGATCGCGGTATTAGCACACTATCATCAAACGACGCGATGCGGTGCTAGTTTCAATTGAGACGCTGAAGGAAATGAAAGCGTCTCTCTCTCCGTCAATTGAAATAGTTACGAGTTTCATTTGAAACGATCCGATGAACAACAGACGGAGAAGAGAGGAAGAAGTGATTCGATGACAGCAGCCGGAAGGAATCAAGTGAAAATGAAACTGTTCGAATCGAAATGACAGCGCTGAATAATCAGTTTCATTGTTTTGTTTCGAAATTGTAGAGCCCTGGTCCACGCTACTTCCCAAATCGATGCTGATCGACCATTTCCGATTTCGCGAAACATAGCAAGGTAGTTCTTTTTTGATAAAGAGATCATTTTATCAGAGTCTATGTTAATATAAACATATATAAACATAGACTCTGCATTTTATAATATCAGTTCTTTACACTGAAAAAATAAAACTCACGCTCATACCAAATGCTATTTACGCATGAATACCAATAAACCAAGCCAATCGTTTTAACAGGTCGACCCATATCGATTTTAAATGGAATTCACGGTATTTCGACGTGTTTTGGCATTTGACGCTTTCTACCATTGAAATATGAGTGTAAAAAGATTGATTTTGGTATGCATTACATGGCAAACCGAAGTGTAAGGCACTTGATTTTGTGCTGTGAAGTGAAACGCAAGTGTATTCCACTTAGCACAGAAGTAAGTGGAATCCACTTGACAGTAACGTGCCGATATTTTACAGTGTATGTAGGCTCACGATTGCTGTTTCAAAAGGGCCTATCCAAAGATGTACTGATGGATAAAAATTTCTATAACAAAAAAACGGCTCGTTTGATTGAAATGGTGACTTCAGCATAGTTGTAGGTAATAAAATTGCGGTTCTAAAAAAATATATACGCAATAAACAAATTTGTTTTCTGGGCCAGATTTTTTAAATTGTCGTACTATTTTTAAAAACATTTTTTTTTACACATTGAAGATGACAATATGTACTACTATCTGTCAAAAGTTAGTGAGTGCAAAATCTATCTATACCTATAAAAATGCAGTCCGGTCTGTCTGTCGGTCTGTCTGTCTGTCTGTCTGTCTGATCCATATAGGCTCGGAAGCTACCGTACCGATCGACGTGAAAATTTGTATGTAGAGGTTTTAGGGGCCGAGAAAGGTTCCTATGATGGTTTGAAACCCCTCCCTCTTCTGGAAGGGAGGGGTCCCATACAAACGAAATACAAATTTCTGCACTTCTCAAAAACTAACCAAGCAAATGGAACCCAATTTGGCATGTGGATGTTTTTAGGAGTAACAAACATGCCCATATTGGTTCGACACCCCTCCCTCTTCTGGAAGGGAGGGGTTCCATACAAATGAAATACAAATTTCTCCACATCTCGAGAACTAACCAAGCAAATAGAACCAAATTTGGTAGTTGGATGTTTTTAGGGGTAACAAATATATCCATAATGGTTTGACACCCCTCCCCCTTCTACAAAGAGGGGTCCCATACAAATGAAACACAAATTCCCCACAGCTCGAGAACCAATTGACCAAATACAACCAAATTTGGTATGTGAATGCTTTTTGTGATAACAAATGTGTCCATAATGGTTTGACTCCCCTCCCTGTTCTGTGAGGGAGGGGTTCCATACAAATGAAACACAAATTTCTGCTATTTCGAGAACTAACCTACTAAATGGAACCAAATTTGGCAGGTGAATGTTTTTAGGGGCAACAAATATATCCATAATGGTTTGACACCCCTCCCTCTTCTATAAGGGAGGGGTCCCATACAAATGAAACTCAAATTTCGCAGAGCTCGAGAACCAATCAAGCAAATATAACCAGATTTGGCAAGTGAATGTTTTTAGGTGTAACAAACATGTCCATAATGTTTCGAAACCCTTTCCCCCTCTTCTGGCATGTCTCCAAATACCATTTCAAAATCTAAGACTTCCGGTTTCTGAAAAACAGCGGCAAATGACCAAATACCACCCAATATGGGTATTTCCGAAATTTTGGCATTTGACGCTTTCTACCATTGAAATATGAGTGTAAAAAGATTGATTTTGGTATGCATTACATGGCAAACCGAAGTGTAAGGCACTTGATTTTGTGCTGTGAAGTGAAACGCAAGTGTATTCCACTTAGCACAGAAGTAAGTGGAATCAACTTGACAGTAACGTGCCGATATTTTACAGTGTATGTAGGCTCACGATTGCTGTTTCGAAAGGGCCTATCCAAAGATGTACTGATGGATAAAAATTTCTATAACAAAAAAACAGCTCGTTTGATTGAAATGGTGACTTCAGCATAGTTGTAGGTAATAAAATTGCGGTTCTAAAAAAATATATACGCAATAAACAAATTTGTTTTCTGGGCCAGATTTTTCAAGTTGTCGTACTATTTAAAAAAAAAATTTTTTTTACACATTGAAGATGACAATATGTACTACTATCTGTCAAAAGTTAGTGAGTGCAAAATCTATCTATACCTATAAAAATGCAGTCCGGTCTGTCTGTCTGTCTGTCTGTCTGTTTGTCGGTCTGTCTGTCTGTCTGTCTGTCTGTCTGTCTGTCTGTCTGTCGGTCTGTCTGTCTGTCTGTCTGTCGGTCTGTCTGTCTGTCTGTCTGTCTGTCTGTCGGTCTGTCTGTCTGTCTGTCGGATCCATATAGGCTCGGAAGCTACCGTACCGATCGACGTGAAAATTTGTATGTAGAGGTTTTAGGGGCCGAGAAAGGTTCCTATGATGGTTTGGAACCCCTCCCTCTTCTGGAAGGGAGGGGTCCCATACAAACGAAATACAAATTTCTGCACATCTCAAAAACTAACCAAGCAAATGGAACCCAATTTGGCATGTGGATGTTTTTAGGAGTAATAAATATGCCCATATTGGTTCGACACCCCTCCCTCTTCTGGAAGGGAGGGGTTCCATACAAATGAAATACAAATTTCTCCACATCTCGAGAACTAACCAAGCAAATAGAACCAAATTTGGTAGTTGGATGTTTTTAGGGGTAACAAATATATCCATAATGGTTTGACACCCCTCCCCCTTCTACAAGGGAGGGGTCCCATACAAATGAAACACAAATTCCCCACAGCTCGAGAACCAATTGACCAAATACAACCAAATTTGGTATGTGAATGTTTTTAGAGATAACAAATGTGTCCATAATGGTTTGACTCCGCTCCCTGTTCTGTGAGGGAGGGGTTCCATACAAATGAAACACAAATTTCTGCTATTTCGAGAACTAACCTACTAAATGGAACCAAATTTGGCAGGTGAATGTTTTTAGGGGCAACAAATATATCCATAATGGTTTGACACCCCTCCCTCTTCTATAAGGGAGGGGTCCCATACAAATGAAACTCAAATTTCGCAGAGCTCGAGAACCAATCAAGCAAATATAACCAGATTTGGCCAGTGAATGTTTTCAGGTGTAACAAAAATGTCCATAATGTTTCGAAACCCTTTCCCCCTCTTCTGGCATGTCTCCAAATACCATTTCAAAATCTAAGATGGCGACTTTCGGTTTCTGAAAAACAGCGGCAAATGACCAAATACCACCCTTTATGGGTATTTCCGAAATTGTTATGATGCACTGAAGCCACAAATCGACCTCAGACCGACCGAATTGTAAGATGGCGACTTCCGGTGTCTGGAAAACAGCCGAAAATGACCAAATACCACCCAATATGGATGTTTTTTAAACCAGAATGACGCACAGAGGCCAGAAATTGTCTCCACATGCCATTTTGAAATCTAAGATGGCGACTTTCGGTTACCGAAAAACAGCGGCAAAGCATCAAATACCACCCAACATAGGTATTTCCGGAATTTTTCTGACGCACTGAAGCCACAAATTGACCTCAGACAACATTTTGAATTGTAAAATGGCAACTTCCGGTGTCTGGAAAACAGCCGAAAATGACCAAATGCCACCTAATATGGGTGTTTCTTAAACCAGAATGACGCACAGAGGCCAGAAATTGTCTCCAAATGCCATTTTGAAATCTAAGATGGTGACTTCCGGTTTCTGAAAAACAGCGGCAAATGAGAAATACTACCCAATATGGGTATTTCCGGAATTGTTATGATGCACTGAAGCCACAAATCGACCTATCAACCTCAGACAACATTTTGAATTGTAAGATGGCAACTTCCGGTGTCTGGTCTGGAAAACAGCCGAAAATGACCAAATATCACCCAATATAAGTGTTTCTTCAACCAGAATGACGCTCAGAGGCCAAAGATTGTCCCCTAATGCCATTATAAAACTCAAGATGGCAAATTCCGGTTTCGGAAAAACAGCGGCAAATGATCAAATACGGAATTGGTATGACGCACTGAAGCCACAAATCGACCTCAGACAACATTTTGAATTGTAAGATGGCGACTTCCGGTGTCTGGAAAACAGCCGAAAATGAAAAAATATCACCCAATATGAGCGTTTCTTCAACCAGATCGACGCTCAGAGGCCAAAAGTTGCCTCCTAATGTCATTTCATTTTGAAATTCAAGATGGCGTCTCCCGGTTTCTGAAAAACAGCGGCAAATGACCAAATACCACCCAATATGGGTATTTCCGGGATTGTTATGATGCACTGAAGCCACAAATCCACCCCAGACAACATTTTGAATTGTAAGATGGCGACTTCCGGTGTCTGGAAAACAGCTAAAAATGACAAAATGCCACCCAATATGAGTGTTTCTTTAACCAGAATGACGCTCAGGGGTCAGAAATTGTCTCCAAATGCCATTTTGAAATCCAAGATGGCGACTTACGGTTTCTGAAAATAGCCTGAAGTGACCAAATACCACCCAATATGTGTATCATCGGATCCAGAATGATGCAAGGAACTTAAAATTGACCTCAGACATCAGTTTGAATTGTAAAATGGCAACTTCTGGGAAACAGCCGTAAATAACCGAATACTACTACATATGGATATTTCCGTAATCGAAATGATGCATAGAAGCCAAGCATTGACCCTGGACACCATTTTGAATTCGAAGATGACCACTTTCAGTTTCTAAAAAACAACGAAAATAACTGAAATGCATTCAATATATTTTCGGAATAGAGGTGATGTACAAAAGCCAAAAGTCGAGAATGTTGTCATTCCAATAAAACCAATCATTTCAAATGATGTAAACAAATCGCAAGGAATCAGTGAATTTGAAATGTTTAAAATTATTAAACAATAAAATAGGCGAAACGAAGTTTGCCGGGTCAGCTAGTGATAAACATAAAAGTAGTAAACGTTTGAGTATTTCGACATTTCCACATGAAGCTTTGTTTGTTTTTTTTTCTAGCTACACAATAAAAGTTAAAAACTATCGCTAAGAGCATGGTGCCAATCCAACGCGTTGATTTTGTACCATAACCAATGATTTTTAATGATTGGCCCCATTGAAATTGAATTAGTGTAACTCACCGGCGAACCCTGTTATCAGAAGGTTGTAAAAATAAGACAAACTCACTAGATAACCAATTTAAACAGTACGTGTTTATATCAAGTAAAACCAGATTTAGAGAACCGGAAGCTGCAAGATTGAGCAGGTAGTTCGAGAAACTACCTGGAGGACCGTGGAAGGGAAGAGCCGGCTAATTCCGGGATCTAGCCGTGTCTTGATCACTATTTCGCACTATCTCCGATTGCGCGTATTGCGCCAATTCTGCCGATATAATATCACACGCGCCGAATATGTGAAGCCGTGCCGACTGTCGGTGGATAAAATATAGGGTGGTCGGTATTACCGACTTTTCGAAAAACCGGTATTTCGGTATTCATAAAAATAAAAACCGGTAAAAAACCGGTATTCTTATTTTTTCGGATTTATACAAACCAGGGGTGACACGTGGTCTTTAAACCTACTTTTTCAACTACAAAATTCTTAAAATCATAGTTTGGGGAAGTAATGATGATTGTCCGCGAAAAAAAACGCATGTCATTCTCTCTGTACTAGGTATTTAAAATAAAACTGAAAAATAATTAAAGATATTGGGTGTCGAACGTCTCAGGTAGTGGTTTTCTTCGGCCGGTTTTCTGCCGCAGTCTTATGCAAAAACCTGTCGAAGTAAGCCACTGCCGAAGAATAAAATTTGAACTCGAAATTTATTTTTTGCTTAGCGTTTCAGGTTGCATCTATGTATGGACGTGCCGCTGCATGATTATGTTTTTGCATTTATGAGTACCTATGTTTCATTACGATCCAGATTTTTCTCTGAGACCATTGTTTTGATTTCTTGTGGTATACGATCCAGATACAACATTGAATAACAGTGTTTGAAGAACTCCAATGAATGAATCTTGTGATATGATTGCGAAGAACATAATTTCGAAACTAATGTAATAACAAAAAACATACAGATTTTTACTTAATTTTTTTTTCACATCGCGAAACTAACTTTCAAATTAGTGAATAACTTTGAAATTCGTAGAAAAACAATATTTGAAACTGTTGAGAAGAGTATATGAATGAAGTAAAAAAAAGAAATCACGATCAGAACAGAATTTACTTTTTACGAATCCGAATGAATCGAAGGTAAATACTACTTTATTCTGTTCGATGCTCTTTAAATAGTTCGTTCAAATTATTTATTATTATAATTATTTTATTAACTTTAGCTCCTGATGGAGAAACGAAAAATGTGGCATATGAACAAGTTTGTAACTGAAATAGAAATAAATATTTGAAATGAGAGGTTGGTAAAACATATATAAAAATTTAGAAAATTATGGAAAAAGCAGAAACTTTTACACGAATCAGGCCGGGTACATTCAGTTAGTTGCTAATAAAAGCCCGCTGCGGTACGGGCGACGAAGGTTTGAACTATTCAAATTTCACTTTTTTAAGGAGCAGTAATTCTTAGGATGAAATTCTTTATTGGTTGATTATTTCATCCTGTAAACACTTTGTATCAACAAAAAATGAATTCCTAATCCAAATTTATATTTATATATTATTTTTTTTAAGTTTTACTTTCAAATAGCACAAAATTGCGTTTTTTCGCTGACATGATAGTGATTACTGCCTCAAACTATGATTTCCATAATTTGTAGTTAAACTGGCAGGTTCAAAACCATGCGTTGCAACTGTGAGTATGAGAGTGTAAAAAGATTAGCTGTACTACTTGAAAAAATGTTTTGCTTTATTGATATGAAGTTTTTTGACATATTATCGGTACAAACAAACACATCGTCTGAATCCGAGCAGAACAAACAAAAAGATAACAAAAATTGATAAATAGTTAAGGGTAAATTATTATTTAATAGTGCTTCTGTATAAATGTATTAATTATACATATTATACATCGTCATGTGATTTGTAAAGCCTGCCTAAGTGAGTAGCATTCATTAGCCTAACAATGATTTATGAATATTGTGACAAGTTTTTTTTCAATTTAAAGAAAAATACCGAAAATACCGGTTTTTTCGCCTCTCTAATACCGGTATTCCGGTATTGAAAAAAATATCGGTTTTACCGGTTTTTGTTTTACCGGTAAACCACCCTAATAAAATACTACAACAAGTTTTAACTTAGAAAACGAAATATAGTTCCGACTATTTTATTAGGTACAATGATAAAAAGTGAACTGGTTTCGTGTAAGGTTTATTCGCTACTGACTATTTCTTGCTATACTGGACGAAAGTAAGTCTTAGTGGTGAGTTCAATAAGCCGATCGTATCCGAATTCTACCTACGATAACGGTCGGGATCAAGTGAAACAGTGATAAGGCTATACGGGGGTGTAAGTGGGAGATAAAACTTATCGTGTTTGTGGATCACGTGTGGTTGCCAGTATGATGGCCCTAACAAGGGACAGGTTTCGCTTTTTAAAAAAATCGCGGTTTCGTTGTTTCCTGGGTATCTTGATGTTCCACTGAGCCAGAAAATCATGGAAGGATTGTCTGATAACATGGTTCGCCGGTGAGTTACACTTTTTCAATTTCAACAGGGCCAGTATGAAAATGATCGATTATGGTACAAAAACAGTGCGTTGTATTTGTTTAAGATCTTTATTTCTTCTGCGTTAATATTGGTATCATGCTCTTAGTGATTGAACCAAAACACCTGCCTAATCGGGGAATGACTATAAGCCGTCAACCACAGGCTGAGACCCAAGCGACGCCTGCATGCGCGCGCTTGTGTCATTGCACAATCGGGCTTTATGATGCCGCCGGACAATGCTGCCCACCACCAACCAGCCTATAAAAGCGCTCTCCATAGCAGCGCCAGAGACAGTTTTTATTCGCTAGTTTAGTTCGTCTTGTTCGTTGCTATACGTTACGCTTCTGTCGGCCGTTGGCCGCATTGCTAGCCGGCTCGCTGCCGGTAACTATCGCCGCAGTCATACAAGTTAGATTCAAATATATAATTTAGTGTTCGAACGAAAATCCTCCCGCTCCACCTGTCTGCGAGCAGCATTCGACCGTAAGTGCTTTGAGCCGTAATTGCCCTATTGGTGACGCGTGAACGTGCGTGTTTACCGCAAATTGAAAATTCAACACAACGTAGGGTAAGCGCCAACATAAAATTGGTGCCGTGACTAGTTTGTGCGTTTTCGTGCGCGGTTCGCAACAGGACTTCGACGCCAGTAATGCAACGGCTTCGGATATTGAATGGCTGGAGGCATCAGCCAAATGTCTCGATCGATCCAAGGAACAGTCAGACGCTATCGGGGAACAAACGCGATCAACCCTGAGGAACTGGAGGACGCCAGGAATGACCTAGACGTCTCAAAACTAATCGTGTTGGTTCAGCCTGGAAGGGCCAACAAAGTATCCGGGCAGCCACCGGAACATCCCGCGTCAAGCAGCAGGAACCAGAAGGGAAGAAATCGCTTGCATTGGAGCCACCGCCTGCCAGCAAGCAGCTGCCGTTTCCTCCAACCTGCTTCTACTGTGGCAACCGCCACCATCTCTATCGCTGCGACTAATTTCGCCGTTTGCCGCCGGAGGAGCGGCACGATTTCGTGGACCGACATAAACTTTGCCGGAATTCGTTCGAATGTTGAAATTAGTCGTTTCGTGCTATTTTTTGGACAAAATTGTGGACACAATAGAAAAGTGAACAGCTGCATCATGTGCAGGCCGTGTGCGCAATAGAAAGATGAACAATTGGCTATTGTGTAAAAAATTACGATTCGCACTAATTTATCTACTCGATCCATAGCGGTTGATTTGGTACACAACTTTAATAACCTTTTAACGAAAATTTCCCTTTTCAAGCAGCCACATCGATTAATTCGATGTCCCGGTTAGTAGAAATGCGCGTTCTGCTGGAGCACTTTCAATTGCCGGCCGGCATCGAACGGCACGGGAAACAGAATGGAAAGCCAATTATTGAGTGCGGCGCGTATCGCCGCAAGCAGGAGCATCTGAGGTAGATATGTTGAACAGGATGGGACCAAGAAGGCTACCCTGTGGGACCCCAGCATCTACGTTAAACGAATCAGAGGGAATGTTGTTGAGGAAAAGCTGGAATGTTCTATTCGACAGATAATTCTTGATTATCTTCAAGAGGAAGATCGGGAAGTTGAATCGCTGCAGCTTAAACACCAGGCCATCATGCCAGACATCATCGAACGCCTTTTCGATGTCCAACAATGCCATGGCAGATGTTTTACTAACGGACTTGTTCCGCCTTAGGATCTGAGTAGCTTTAGTCAGTTGGTGAACGGTGGAGTGACCCTGTCTAAACCCGAACTGTTCTGGGAGGAAGATGTTATTCTGGTTTACGAATTCCAGTAAACGACTAAGAATCAATTTTTCGAACAACTTCGAGATGCATGATAATAGGCTGATGGGACGATAGTTTTTCGCGTTGGTAGGCTCCTTACCGGCTTTGTGGATGGGGATCACTTTCGCTAACTTCCAGCGAGACAGAAAGTAGCTGAGTTCCAGACACTTATTAAAGATCGCTGCCGGTGTTCGGAAAATTCTCGACTCAAGTTTTTCAATTCAAGGTTGAGGACCATCGACGCTGGCGGTCTTCATGTTCTTGGTGCGCTTGATGGCAGCTAACACCTCATCAGCAGATGTTTTAGATTCATCGGAAATGACTAAGGGAAGATCGGCGACTCTAGTTATTACTGCTTGTGTGGGCTAACCATGGCATGACCCAAAGTGCATTGACTTTTTTAGATGCTGTTAGAAGGAAATGACCGGGGATTTGTGTTGGGGGTGATAGAGGGGGAATAGGTCTCGGTTTGAGATGCGTCTCCGTGATAATAGCAATGTCTATATTGTGTACGTTGAGGAAGTCAACAAGCTAGTAATTCTTGTTCCTGATGGAGCAAGCGTTCCAGTTAGCAATCTTGATGATTTCACGGTCCATATTTGGAAGCGATCATCACCGCAGACTGCAGTTGTTCAGCTCTACTTTTGAAAGTGAGAAAAGTGTTAATGCATTCCACGACCAGTGCAACGTATGCTCCATGGTGAGCATGGGTTCGTTGTCAGTTGTGCCAGTTGCAGCTTGGGAGAAACTTATTGTGGAGAGTTCCCTTGGTGGGGGTGAACGGCTACCGGATCTCGTTGCTTCAGCATACGTAGAGGCAGCTGTGACTGGTTTGGTGATTGGATTCAGCGGTAGCGGGGCGAGCAAAGGTATGGGGTGCCGGGAGCCAATGACAGAGAACTCCTTTGTGTTGTTTGGGGGCACCTTTCGGCGACCTGGCTGATTATTTTTTTCTTCATCTATAATTTATTTGACACGGCACAAATACAATTTTATGTTTAACGGCACCAATTATATCTGGTAGCTTACTTTCTAAAGTATCTTAATAACTAAAAGCAAATTTTTTATCCTCGCTGCCGACTACGAGCTGAAACTAAATCTAACTTAAAGCTAGAATGTTTTGCATTAAAAGCACTGATTTGTTGTTTGATGGTTTTCCATCGCCATAGGTAAGCAGCATATTGAATATGTTCCGCTGCTGGGCCAAGATATTACGGACTGGCATATTGGGTTGTCTCTCTCGGGACCTGAGAGTATCGTGCGGGTCTAGTTACTGTTTCCGGATCCGGGGTCTTAACGTGTTCTTGTCGTTTGGTTGGATGTAGGCGGAAGGGAATAGGATTAAACTGGGGCGTGGATGGATTTCAGGAAAACGTATATAAGGGACATGTAGGGTAGGTCACGGCTCGCCAAGACATCACGAACAGGAACAGCCGGCTGCCTACTTTCGGCCTGCAGGGAAGCTATTTATTTAGACCTGGCGTCACGGTGTACAGGGCATGACCAAACCACATGCTCTATGTCGTGATAACCCTCACCACAGGCACAGATACCACTTTCCCCGAGCCCAACACGACGAAGAAGCGCGTCAAATCTATAGTGATTGGACATAAGCCGGGACATCATGCAAATGAAATCCCGACCTACATCCAACCCCTTGAACCACGGGTTCGTCGATACTTTGGGGATTATGGAATGTAACCACCTTCCCAATTCCCCTCTGGTCCAAGCATTTTGCCAACTGATGATCGTATTCTGACGTACAAGTGCGAAAAATTCATTAAAAGCAATTGGTCTTTCATAAATATCACCGTTTGTTGCGCCCACCTTAGCCAAAGAGTCCGCTTTCTCATTGCCCGGTATCGAGCAGTGAGAAGGGACCCACGCTAAGGTAATCTGAAACGATTTTTCGGATAAAGCACTCAGATGTTCCCGTATTTTCCCCAGGAAATACGGAGAGTGCTTAACATCTTTCATCGATCGGAGAGCCTCAATGGAACTGAGACTGTCCGTAAAGATGAAATAATGGTCCGTGGGCATTTTTTCGATAATCCCTAGGGTGTACTTAATTGCAGCCAATTCTGCGACGTAAACAGAAGCAGGATTATCGAGCTTATGGGAGACGGTTAAATTGTTATTGAAAATACCGAAGCCAGTGGACCCATCAAGAAGTGATCCGTCAGTGTAGAACATATTGTTGCAGTTGATGTTTCGATATTTATTGGAAAAAAATTTTGGGGATCTGCTGCACGCGTAAATGATCCGGGATTCCACGAGTTTCTTCTATCATGGATGTATCGAAAAACACAGTAGAATCAGAAGTATTTGATAAGTCGACACGATTTGGAATATTCGAAGAAGGGTTAATATTTTGGGACATGTGATGGAAATACAATGTCATAAAACGGGTTTGAGAATTAAGTTCGATTAACCTTTCAAAATTTTCAATCACGGGACGGTTCAAGACCTCACATTTGATAAGAATACGAGAAGACAGGCTCCAAAAGCGGTTTTTCAATGGTAGTACTCCAGCTAAGACCTCCAAACTCATCGTATGGGTCGATTGCATGCAACCTAAGGCGATACGCAAACAACGATATTGTATTCGCTCCAGTTTGATCAGATGTGTGTTTGCTGCGGAGCGGAAGCAGAAACACCCGTATTCAATAACAGACAATATCGTTGTTTGGTAAAGCCTTATAAGGTCTCCTGGATGGGCTCCCCACCATTGTCCGGTTATTGTACGAAGAAAATTCACTCTTTGTTGACATTTTTTCATCAGATACCTCACGTGACAACCCCAGGTGCCTTTAGAGTCGAACCAGGCACCAAGATATTTTTGTACCAAAACCTGAGAAATCGTTTTACCCATTAATTGTGTTTGAAGCTGAGCAGGTTCATGCTTCCTAGAAAAAACTACTATCTCAGTCTTCTCCGGAGAGAATTCGATACCTAGCTGTAAAGCCCAAGCAGACAAATTGTCCAAGGTATCTTGCAATGGTCCTTGCAAATCGGCAGCTTTGGCTCCTGTAACAGAGACTACACTGTCGTCTGCAAGTTGTCTTATCGTGCATGAATTTGCCAGACATTCGTCGATGTCATTTACATAAAAGTTGTAAAGAAGGGGGCTTAAACATGAGCCCTGGGGAAGACCCATGTAGCTAATGCGAAAAGTTGCCAAATCGCCGTGCGTAAAATGCATGTGCTTTTCGGACAACAAATTGTGCAAAAAATTGTTTAAAATTGGAGAAAATCCTTGTCGGTGAAGTTTGCCCGAAAGAATGTCAATAGAAACGGAATCAAAAGCCCCCTTAATGTCCAAGAACGCAGACGCCATTTGTTCTTTGCGAGCATACGCCAGCTGAATATCTGTTGAAAGCAGCGCAAGACAATCATTCGTCCCTTTGGCACGGCGGAAGCCAAATTGAGCATCTGATAGTAGGCCATTTGATTCGACCCAATGGTCTAAACGACGGAGTATCATTTTTTCCATAAATTTCCGGATACAGGATAGCATTGCAATCGGCCTATAAGAGTTGTGATCAGAAGCTGGTTTCCCTGGTTTTTGGATGGCGATCACCTTCACTTGCCTCCAATCCTGCGGTACAATGTTTTGCTCCAGGAACTTATTGAACAAGTTCAACAAGCGCCTCTTGGCATTGCCGGGTAGATTCTTCAACAAGTTGAATTTGATTCTATCTAACCCAAGCGCGTTATTGTTACAGGATAGGAGGGCAACTGAAAATTCTGCCATCGTAAAAGGTGATTCTATCGCGTCGTGGCCCGGAGACGCATCGCGAACAATGTTTTGCTCAGGAACAGAGTCCGGACATACTTTCCTGGCAAAATCAAATATCCACCTACTTGAAGACTCCTCGCTTTCGTTGACCGTTACGCGATTCCGCATTCTTCGGGCTGTGTTCCAAAGAGTGCTCATCGATGTCTCCCTCGACGTCTCGTTCACGAACCGACGCCAATATCCGCGTTTCTTTGCTTTAGCCAAGCTTTTAAGCTTGGTATCAAGCTCCGAATACCGTAAATAGTCGCCAGGTATACCTCCCTTCTGGTAGGCCAAAAACGCGTCGGATCTTTGCGTGTAGACATCGGAGCACTCTTGGTCCCACCACGGAGTGGGAGGCCGTTCTCTAATCGTTACGCCGGGATATTTCTTCGTTTGGGCTTGCAACGCGGCGTCAAGAATCAAGCCCGCGAGGAGGTTGTATTCTTCAAGTGGTGGATGATGTTGAATCGAATCGACCGCTTTTGAAATCATTTCCTCGTATAACTTCCAATCGACATTCCGTGTGAGGTCATACGGAATGTCAACTGGTCGCATGCGAGTTGACCCGTTATTAATTGAAATAGGAATAGGCAAATGGTCGCTACCGTGAGGATCGAGGATTACCTTCCATGTGCAATCCAACCGTAGCGACGTCGAACATAAGGATAGAATCAAAGCGCTTGGGCGCGCTGGAGGTTTCGGGATACGTGTCATTTCGCCGTTGTTTAAAATAGTCATGTCGAAGTCATCGCAAAGGTTATAGATTAAAGAGGAGCGGTTATCATTGTAAGGGGAACCCCAAGCCACGCCATGAGAGTTGAAGTCTCCCAAAATCAAACGTGGCGAGGGAAGAAGTTCTATTAAATCAAAGAGCAGCCGTTGCCCAACCTGTGCTCTGGGAGGAATATATATTGAGGCAATACAAAGCTCTTTACCTTGTATTGTCATTTGACATGCGACAACTTCGATGCCTGGGATCGAGGGGAGGTTAACACGATAGAAAGAATAGCACTTTTTAATCCCTAAAAGTACTCCTCCATATGGGGTGTCTCGATCAAGGCGAATAATATTAAAATCATGGAAGTTGAGATCAATATTTGAAGTAAGCCAAGTTTCACAAAGGGAAAATGCATCGCATTTGTTTTTATTTATCAAAACTTTAAACGAATCAATTTTTGGTAAAATACTTCTACAATTCCACTGTAAGACAGCGATAGAATCCTTCATATACGTAGTTGAATTAGCCATCGAAGGATACAATCGCTGCAAGGAGGGGCCATTGGGCAGTCAACTGCTTCAAAAATGATCTAACTGTTGGAAGAAATGCTGTAAGAAAAATTTTAATTGGATCGGGTACATTGAAAGTTTCAAAAATCCAGTCCACAATGTCAGAAAATTTCACTAATCCAGAGTTTGTTTCATCAACTGAATGTGCAAAAGGAACAACTGGGGTTTTAGATGTTCCTGGCAGTGCTGGGAACTCCTTCTGGGACTTTAAATTTGCAAGCCCAGGAGGAGTTTGCTTCGGTTTTTCCGCAGCACTGTTTGGTTTGCTTGTAACTTTCATTTCACTTTGAGAAATCTTAGGACCTTTTCTGGGAAGTTTAGGAGAGGAAATATTTCTCCTCTTTCTAGACTCCCCAGGATTGGCGTAAGATGTTCCCGCTGGTGAATCGTCAGAATCGGTTTCATCAGAGGACAACAGATCATAAGGGTTTGATGTAATGGGAGAAGTGGTAACGGTCTTCTTCAGCATCTCAGCGTAAGAACGCTTCGAACGCTCTTCGAGAGACCTCTTTATTTTATCCCTGCGCTGCATGTACACCGCACATGTCGAGAGCTCATGCTGACTCTCCCCACAGTGAATGCATTTTTCAGCATTTTTACTGCAGGAATCATCCGCATGAGTCTCCCCACACTTGCCACAACGTGCCTTATTGCAGCAGTAGGCGGCGGTGTGGCCTAACTGCTTACAATTCAGGCAGTTCATGACGCGAGGCACATATAATCGCACAGGGAGACGAACCCGGTGGATCGAGACGTGGCTTGGTAGCGCTGACCCGGCGAACGTAACTCGAAACGAGTCTGACGGGGTGTATACTGTTTTGCCACCGATGTGAACCGAATTGCTTGCAGTCGAGCACCTTTACATCGGGACAGGTTTTGTTCTTAAAGCACCCATTGGCACTTTTCAGTATACACTCGACGGACAGACTCGAATCGGTTATGACACCGTCGATCTCCACGTCTCGTGCGGGTATGTAAACGCGATACTCGTTTGTGAAGAGCTCAGAGCAAGCTATATTGTTGGCCTCTTTCAGGTTACTGACCACGACACGGAGCTTGTTAGGCCAGACCTTGGAAATTTCGGTCACGCCCTTGTACTCCTTCGTCAGGTCTTTAGAAATCTGCAAGAGGTTCAACTGTTTCGATTTCGGTCCCGCCTTTGGCCGAAAATAGACAGTATAGCTGCCCTGGGCTTCGTCTGGGTAAAGCCTGGGGCGAGGGGAGACTGAAGAATGAACAGGGAGGGGGTTACAGAAGGGTCAGGGTCAGAGGGGTTCGGGGATGGAGGCGCGGGAGGCGAGGGATCTACATCCATCCCGCTAAGTCTAGCGCACTAGCGCCGCCAAGAGCACGTACCTTTTTACTGCTCCCTTCCAGTAAGGTTGGTTGTCCGATCGTTCGAAGTTGCAGCCGTTACAGCCAGCAGCACCAATACAGCAGCACCAAACAGCCACCAGCAGCGAGCCAGGTGTGAGATCACTCCACACAGCGATACAACTCACTGTAAACTGATGGCTTCTTCTTTTTCCTCTTTTGTGTCTCGTCCACTGCTGTAGCACAATTCAGCCAGCAGCCAAATCGACTTACGCACCAGCTGGTAGTCACGATGCGAAACAGTTGCACAAAGGCGCGACCTTGAACCCGGATTTATTTCACTCGACCAGGCAAACAATGCCAACGCTTGTTCACACGTCTTTTGTTTTATATTCTATCGGAGCGATCACCGATCACACGTCCGATACTGATGCGTGTTCGGCACAGAATCTTCCTGGCTGATTGTTGGTGGAGGCCCGATTACGAATCTCGATGAACTCTGCGCGTTTCGGGCACGTTATACTGGTTGCTTTGTGGGCAGCCCCACAGTTGGCGCACACCGGATCGGCGGTCTCCATCAGCTGGCAGGCATTGGGGGCGTGTGTTTGGCTACACTTGATGCAACGGTGCGCCATATGGCAATTTTTAGTCCCGTGTCCAGGCAGAGCATTGGGTGATGTCACTATGCACTGGTTTGTAGCGCTCCCAGGCTACGATGATGTGAAAAAGTGCTCGGATGGACTGCAGGTCCGCCAGGCACGTTGAATTTTTCTCCAGGTTTACGAGATATAATTGATCACGGTACTTCCGAGTTTTGTTGTGCCGCGTCATCTTGTGGATCTGGATTGGTTTGAGTCCTTTTGTCTTTAGTTCCTCTAACAGGGTGTCAACTTCCATGTCAGATGTCAGGAAGATCGCGGAGAACAACCTTTAGGGGTTTTCCTGCTTCGATATCATGGGAGAAATATTCCACCTCGTGTTTCTGCAGTATCACTTGCACCGCCTTGTAATGATTCAATTACGGAACCATCAGTTCCACTGGAGCTGCTCTTTTAGACATAGAAAAAGTATTCGACAGTGTTTGGCATAAAGGTTTGATTGCGAAATTACAAACTTTTAATTTTCCAATTTTCCTAATCAAAATTTTAAAAAATTATCTTACTGACCGAACTCTGCAGGTTGTCTATCAGAATTCAAAATCTGATAGCTTCCCTGTCAGAGCAGGTGTGCCTCAAGGTTCAGTCTTGGGTCCAGTCCTGTACAACATATTCACTTCAGATCTTCCTGATTTGCCTCCAGGATGCACAAAGTCATTGTTCTGCGCTGACACAAGCATATCCGTAAAAGGAAAAAGTCGATTACAGAAAAGTTTAGATATTTTTTCTTCCTACTTGCAGAAGTGGAAAATCTCTCCCAATGCTTCTAAAACTCAAATGATAATTTTTCCGCATAAGCCTAGGGCTTCTTTTCTCAAGCCAAACAATAATCACGTTGTCAAGATGAATGGGGTTATTTTAAGTTGGTCTGACAAGGTTAAGTACTTGGGACTAATTTATGATAAAAAACTTATTTTTAAAGAGCACATTGAGAGTATAAAAGCCAAGTGCATCAAATATACGAGATGTTTATATCCTCTCATTAACAAGAATTCTAAACTTTGTTTAAAGAACAAACTTTTGATTTACAAACAAATTTTTAGACCAGCAATGCTTTATGCAGTACCGATTTGGTCAAGTTGCTGTTCAACAAGGAAGAAAACGCTCCAAAGGATTCAGAATAAAATTCTGAAAATGATTTTGAAGCGTCCTCCTTGGTTTGGTACACTCGAATTACATAGACTTACTGGTGTTGAACCATTAGTAACTATGTCAAATAAAATTATTAACAATTTTCGACAAAAATCGTTGCAATCCTCAATTGCTACGATAAGCTCTCTTTATAGCCAATAAGTTAGCAATTGGGTTAGTTGTAAGTTTACTTCCCCTTTTCTGACAAGTAGGTTTAAATCCCTACGAATGATAAGTCCTAATAGCGAAAGCAAACAAATCCTAACAATTAAAATTACAAATTTCTAACAGTGTTGAGAAGTCACCATTTGTGATTGGACACACATACTCATTATTTACTAATATTTATCATAAACACTTATTACGGAACCATCAGTTTGTATCCCTCAGTGCACATGCGGATGGTGCATTTCAGGTCCTTTGTCGATATAAAACACTATTGCTTCACGTAGGCCTCCTAGGAAGCCTTTCACATAGAAGGGCGAGATTTTCTCCTTCTTCACTACTTCGGGATCCGTGGCGTTTTCCAGGACAGCGAATCTGTTGTTGCCCAAAAGCTTTTTAGCCGCGAGATCAGGCGTATTGTCAGGCCGAGGCCGTTTCCCCGTACTGGAACTGGTTTTTGATTTACCCATATTAGGGTTCACTGTAGCGTCCGTTTCCAACGCGAGCACACAAACTTACGAACGAACGTACAAAGCGAACGGAGCGAAAATTAACTACTGAACTGCTCAACACACTAGCAGTAGCAGAGAATGACTGATCGAACACTGGCGCTGCTGTGGAGAGCGCTTTTTATAGTCAGCCTCTGGAACGACAGCATTGTAGGGAACCTGTATATTAGAGAAATGACAAGACACTCACCGTTAAGGCAACTGTCAACATCAAAACGGATAACGGCAATGCAAAATCATACAAATCGCCCGTTTTGATGTTAACAGTTGCCTTAACGGTGAGTGTCTCGGCGTCTCTTTGGTGTATAGGCTGACTACAGTATTGTCGAGGCAGAACAAAACACGAAATAAGCGCGCGAACCGGCGTCGCTTGGGTCTCAGTCAGTTGGTCGCTCACAATTGACAGTGATACCCAGCTGAGGCAGGAGTAGGGAGCCTATACACCAGAGTAGGGAACCTATACATTAGAGAAACGACAAGACACTCACCGTTAAGGCAACTGTCAACATCAAAACGGATAACGGCAATGCAAAATTATACAGCTCGCCCGTTTTGCTGTTGACAGTTGCCTTAACGGTGAGTGTCTTGTCATTTCTCTAATGTATAGGTTCCCTACACCAGAGAGACGCAGTGACACTCACCGTTAAGTCAACTGTCAACACCAAAACGGATAACGGCAATGCAGAATTATACAGCTCGCCCGTTTTGATGTTGACAGTTGCTCTAACCCGTAAAGACCAGGGACGAATCTTGTTTTTTGAAAATGCTCGTTCTCAGCACTGGAACGGCCGATTTGGGAAAACTTGAACTTTTATTCAAGGGGAATAGTTGCTCTAAGTTTTGGTTAATATGCCAGCCCTCTGGACCCCTCCCCGTTTTTGTGAGACGCAAATATGTCTTGTTTTTTTTTCTAATTTTTCAAACAGATTGAGCAAACACTGGGAATTTTCATACGTATCAATTGCTCCATGTATCAAATCATGTCAGGTAGATGAAATATGGTATGTAAAAGTGAATTTTGGAGTTTTTAAATTATTTCAGTACAATATCACAAAACTACATAATTTTATAAAAATTCAAATAACGTACTTTAGTAAATTTAAACTCGTTTTCTCAAAATATTTGCATTCTAAAATAAATATTTCGTCGCGTATGGATTCAGCAGACCTTACTTCAAAAATGTAGAGCTTTAAATTTGAAGAACGGTTTTTGAATTTTTATAAAATTACGTAGTTTTGTGATATTGTACTAAAATAATTTATAAACTCCAAAATTCACTCTTACATACCATATTTCATCTACCTGACATGATTTGATACATGGAGCAATTGATACGTATGAAAATTCCAAGTGTTTGCTCAATCTGTTTGAAATATTAGAAAAAAAAAACACAGACATATTTACGTCTCACAAAAACGGGGAGGGGTCCAGAGGGGTGGTACCTTTACCAAAACTTAGAGCAACTATTCACCTCGAATAAAATTCAACGTTTTCCCAAATCGGCCCTTCCAGTGCTGAGAACGAGCATTTTCAAAAAACAATTTCCGTCCCGGGTCTTTACGGGTTAACGGTGAGTGTCTCGGCGTCTCTCTCGTGTATAGGCTGATTAGGCAGGAGTTCCTGTCCGAACACTTAGTGATTGTTGTTTTTGATTTTACCATCAAGATTTTGAAAGAAGGGACTTTTTGTGATATTTATTATTTTGTGACAATTTGGAAAATTAGGCACAAACAATTTTGTTACAGTGAATATATTTTGTCTAGAACCGCATTTTTATTACATACAACTTTGCTTAACCCTATCCCCGCGAAGAGAAATCAGGTTTTACATCGAAAAATGACATTCAAACTCATATTACTCAGCAAACCGCATGCATTATTGGCACAAACTATTTTGCATGTTGAAAATCAATCTGTTCTCTAACTACTTAGAATATTTTCATCGTTAGAAATTTCAAGTAGGGTAGAAGCACTGGTTTTGGCCATAGCACCAGTTTTGGGCATGATAGAATAAAATTGATAATTGTGAAAAAGTATCTTGAATTACTCCTAATTCGAAGTCTCCCATTGAACCTTCTGATACTATTCAACAAAACTGTTACAAACTCAAGCAAATAAATATGCGTATTTTAGTTTTAATAAAGGAACTAACTATGCTTTCTCCAGTTCACTAGACAGCCTAACGTTTAGGTAGTTTGCAAGCTATTTTTCAAAGAGCATACCTTGTTTTAATTTGCCCATTTCTATAACAAATCCTGTTACCAGCATCAGGCACAACTTAATACAGCACATGGATAAAAAAGTAGACATTTTGGTGTGATTTTTCTCTGCAATATCAAAATTACCTACAGCTTCCAAAAACGTTTATTGATCCATTCTTGGCCACATATTAATGCAATTCCATGATTCAATCATTCATCATCCTGATATTGGCCATATGTAAACAAAATCATGGTAACGTATTGATGTTTATGCAAAACATGAAATGTATGGAGTTTTCCGGGCTGATATTTTAATAGCATAAGATATGTGAAACTACAAAGCTGGTTTGGGGTTAGAAAGTCTTCGTTTGTTCAGATTATTTGCAAATTTATAACTTCATTTGTAGCGAAGAAGTATTTGGAAACAATTACAATGTATTCCGGCACGATCGGAATTTGTCTACCAGTCAAAAAAAGTCAGGCGGTGGAGTCCTCATTGCCATTAATGTAGACTTTACTTCTGAAGAAATAATATCCGACAAATATAAAGAATTTGAACACGTATGGGCCAAAGCATTTATTGCTGGCGAAGAACATATCTTCTGTTCTGTGTACTTTCCACCGGAACATGCTCATAAACATTCGTATGAATTATTTTTCAAAACTCTAGAATCTATTATGTCTAACATGAAACCAGAAGTAAAACTGCATGTCTATGGCGACTTCAACCAACGTAATGCAGACTTTATTGTAGACATTGAAAATGAATCTATCTTACTCCCAGTCGTAGGCGAAAACGAAACACTGCAGTATCTTTTTGGCAAATCCTCAGAACTCGGTCTATATCAAATCAATCATGTCAAAAACAAACAAAATGCTTATTTAGACCTATTATTCACAAACTGCACTGAAGACTTCTGTGTAGATGCATCATTGACTCCCATCTGGAAAAATGAAGCATTCCACACAGCAATTGAATATTCAATAGTAATGAATAACACTTCGTACCCCAGCGACTGCGAGTACGAGGATGTACCGGAATACCACAAAACTGACTTCGAACAAGTCAAACGTAGACTTCGCATGATATTGGCGTAGTATAATTTGTAAAGAAGGAAATGTCAACGAAGAAGTATCAAAATTTTATGAAATAATTAATCAAATTATATCAGAAAATGTACCTCTAAAGAAAAGAAGACGAACGAACACCAACAAATATCCAGTGTGGTTTAATCCACAATTGAAGAACCTAAAAAATAGAAAACAAAAAGCACATAAAATATACAAAAAAGACAGCAATAGCGAAAATCTTCAAAATTACCAAGAAATTTGCTGTCAACTTGACGCAGCCATTAAAATTGCACATGAAGAACATAATCGTAAAATCGAACATCAAATCAAGTCTTGCCCTAAGAACTTCTTTAATTACGTAAAAACCAAACTAAAAAGTAACAACTTTCCATCACGAATGCATCTTGACAGTAATGTAGGACAAACTAGTAATGAAATATGTAGTCTTTTTGCCACTTTTTTTCAAGAAATTTACACCAAATATGAAGAAACAGATCGCGACCGCGAATACTTCTCGTGTTTTCCTGAATTTTCGAATTCTTTATCTGTCAATCAAATATCTGAATTCGAAATTCAAAACGCACTTAAAAATTTAGACGCTACGAAAGGTCCTGGACCTGACAGAATAGCTCCAATTTTTCTCAAAAATTTGGCAGAAGAACTATCTACACCCTTACAACACCTTTTTAACATGTCCCTGAAGAATGGAATTTTCCCAGAACTCTGGAAAACCTCATATTTAGTGCCAATTTTCAAATCTGGCGCTAAATCTGACATTCGTAATTATCGTGGAATTGCCATTATTTCATGCATTCCAAAATTATTTGAATCAATAATTAATGAAAAAATCTTTCAACAAGTAAAACACCAAATTACAACTCAGCACGGCTTTTACAAAGGCCGATCAACTACCACAAATCTTTTGGAATTCATAACTTTCACTCTGACTGTAATGGACAACGGTAACCACGTAGAAGCTCTTTATACGGACTTTAGCAAGGCATTTGACAGAATCGACATACCATTATTCAAGCTCGAAAAATACGGAACTGAAACAAAATTTTTGGAATGGCTGCAGTCATACTTAACAAAACGAACACAAATAGTCCGCTTTCAAAATTCCTTTTCAAACCCAATAGAAGTAACTTCTGGGGTTCCTCAAGGTTCCCACCTGGGCCCTCTTCTTTTTATATTATACGTAAATGACATTTCCTTTCTTCTTAAGTCAATACATGTGCTTGTATATGCTGATGACATGAAGCTCTTTATAGAAATAACCAATGCAGAAGACTTCGAAATATTCCAGAATGAAATTAATGTATTCTACACTTGGTGCAACTAAAGCCTATTACAACTCAACATTAAAAAATGTAATTCAATAGCCTTTAGCAGAAAAACAGTAACACCACCAACAAACATTTTCTTAGGAAACCAACCAGTAGAAAAATGCAAAATCGTTAGGGACCTAGGCGTAATCTTAGACTCCAAACTCACATTCATAGAACATTATAATACAATTATCAACAAAGCAAATAGTATGCTGGGCTTTATAAAACGCTTCGGCCACAATTTTCAAGACCCATATACAATCAAACTATTATATATTACATACGTCCGACCAATTCTGGAATATTGTAGCATTGTATGGAATCCCTATATTGCCACACATGAAGAACGCATTGAATCTGTCCAAAAACAATTTCTTTTGTACGCGCTTCGTAAGCTAAATTGGACATCATTTCCCTTACCATCATATGAAGCACGCTGCATGCTTATAGACATACAAGCACTTAAAGAACGCCGCGATCTTCCAATGCTTTATTTTATCAATGACATTATTTCTCAACGCGTGCAATCTACTCAATTATTATCACAACTAAATTTTTATGCACCCAGTCGTCAATTAAGAAATCGTAAAATATTTTCGAAAAATTCTCACAGAACAAACTACTCAAAAAATGGCCCAATAAATCGCATGATGCGTCACTATAACCAGCACTGCGAAAATATCGACATCACCATGGGCAGAAATCAAATGAAAAAACGACTAACTACTGGAAATAATGTATAGAATATAAGAAAACATTGTATTATTATAACTGTAGTCTACATTTGCTTGACGAAATAAAAATAAAAATAAAAAATAAAAATAAAATAAAAATAAAAAAAATATTTACCAAAACTAACGCTTCGGGTTCTCAACTTTAACCTGACTATAATAAATGGCACTTTAGTTACCGAAGTTAATGTTAGCAAATAATAGGAAAAAGTTTCTATGCGAAACAGAAAAGAGCGGAAGCTTTTGAATGTAGATCAATGACAGACGATAAAAAAATATAGGTCAATGATGTGATGGCAGTGTTATTACAAATCCTACTAAGTTTAAACAAATTCCTACGTGGAGTACTTTGCCCTGATAGCTATGTGTGAATATAATATCATTATTTAGTTTGATTATTATATATACTGGCCCTTTGGTTAGTTCAAAAACGAGGATTTTCTGCTGTTAAAATATACCTATATGATAAAGTCAAAATATAAAATAAATTCTTGTGACTTCAACTTTTTCGCGCATTGGCCACAATAGGAGACCCAAGTGGCCAATTTAGAAATGCTTTGGCCAAAACAGGAGCCTAGAGATTTTTTTTGATTGGAAAATATGTAAACAATACAACATAATTTGATTATTTAAGCTCATTGTTAGTGCAGAATATAGGCGATTTCATCCGATTGCCCCGTTGAAATTATTTAATTACATATTTTTCGAAGGAAGAAGGACAAATATCTCTCATACATAACATACTATGGCCAAAACCGGTGCTCTTACCCTATAGTTGTTAAACTGTTGTCAAAGTTTATATGTCAGGTGAATGGGGGGGAATGGGTTAAGACACCATTCCAATCAAACAAGCCGTTTTTTCTTATATAGGAATTTTTATTCATCAGCCACCATTTTGGATAGGCACTTTTGAAACGGCAGTCGCGAGTCAACGTGACCAGCGGATGTCATAAAATAACCTTATCATCAAAAAGAAACGACTGTGAAACGTTCAGCGAAATCGGAAATGACATGCTAAAATTTTTTTTTCTCGTTTTCCATGGAATGTCTCTATAATCTTTCATGAGTTCTGGGGCCAAACCTGTGTTTACTAAAGTTATGGGCAATGTAGATACAGGTCGGATTCGATTATATGTAGTCTCCGATTTTTTTCACTCTATATCAACGAATTTTATATTTTAATCGAATCAGAGAAAAAAAATTGTTTTATATTTATTTTTCATAAATAATTTGTTGTTTTCGTATAAATAAGAAGAATTTTATTTTTGATTCATCGCCCCAAAAGTCGGAAAACACAATTTTTACAAAAAAAAAAATACAAATCTTGTAGTTATTCCTGATGTAATTGCAGTAAAGAAAAATAATTGAAAAAAAAATAAAATTATATGTAGATTTTTCAACTTTTTTGTATTTAATTTCTCAATTTTTTTTAATATTTTTTTATTTTTGAATTTTTTTGCTTCTATATATAATCGAGTCTAAAACTATATATAATCGAATCATATATAATCGAGTCAATATATAATGGAGTCCTGTATTTGCCGAAATCACTTCTTGAAAGTATTTATGCTATGAAGGTTAGAGTATTTTTACCAATTACTTTTGAAACCTACTGTATTAAAAACTTAAGAACATATCCTAAACATGTAATGCTTAATTTTATTAAAATTTACTCCTCCTCCCACTGGAATTATTACCTAAAACAAATTTAACAAAAATAGAATAGAGCATCTATTCAATGTGGTTCTTGTACGAGTACAAAATCATTGATTATGGCAACTGTATCTCTAGGTCCTGGTCCCGGCGCTGTTTGAAATCAATCGAGCACAACTAGGAAAGAATATTAGACAGCAGCAGGTATGGGAGAAAGGGTTCCACTACGGTTTATTCGGTTATTTATTATCAATCAACCTACATTATTATTAAATTTGCTAGGGTTCGGGCCTTATTATTATCGTGTTCTGGAATACATTTGTTGTTTACGAGTCAATTACGGCGGCTCCTTGGATTACTGCATCTTACGATGTTTAGCTTGAGAAAATTATATTTCCGCTCTCGTTTTGATCATTTCAACATACTGTTTCCAATGTATCATATAGCATTAAAGACGATGTCCTCAGGAAAAGAAACCCAATGATGAGAAGAAAATTTATCTCGCTGGAGCGACACTGACATAGTACAAAGTATACAAATAGGGTGCCGGACTACGTTTGGGCTAATAGTTCCTATGTTCGTAATAAATATGTGAAATTTAAAAAAATCAAACCACAGGAATGGAACATGTTTTATCATTATCATCATTATGCGAACCGCAAAGTAAGTCAATGATTCAGTGTAAGTTGTGATAACAGGTGTCACTAACCTAGGGCCAATGAAAACGGCGTAAGCGACTCTTCCGTCTCTATTGATGATACTCTTTCACTGATCACGTAGTAAGACTACGGAACCAGTGAATTACTGTAACAAACTGAGAGGAAACCTATTGATTACAGTTGACCTGTTGGAGAGTAGAGCAATTCGAATTGTTCGATAAATTGTTATGAAATGCACCTTGGTGGAGATATTTTTCCATATTTGATTTATCGGACTATGTTTTACTTAACCCGTAAAGACCCGGGACGAAACTTGTTTTTTGAAAATGCTCGTTCTCAGCACTGGAACGGCCGATTTGGAAAAAATTGGAATTTTATTCAAGGGGAATAGTTGCTCTAAGTTTTGGTTAATATGCCAGCCCTCTGGACCCCTCCCCGTTTCTAAGAGACGTGAATATGTCTGTGTTTTTTTCTAATTTTACAAACAGTTTGAGCAAACACTGGGAATTTTCATACGTATCAATTGCTCCATGTATCAAATCATGTCTGGTAGATGAAATATGGTATGTATGAGTGAATTTTGGAGTTTTTAAATTATTTCAGTACAAAATCACAAAACTACGTAATTTTATAAAAATTCAAATAACCAAACCGTTCTTCAAATTTTAAGCTCTACATTTTTGAGGTAAGGTCTCCTGAATCCATACGCGACGAAATATTTATTTTAGCATGCAAACATTTAAAAAAAAACGAGTTTAAATTCACTAAAGTACGTATTTTCATGGAAACCTGATTTTCTCAGTCTTCCACGGTAGTTTTCAACTTAGCTCTCCAATTTTCAACCTCTATATTGCTAGAGTAACGTCTTGTGAATCCAAAGATGCTGAAAGATTCATTCTAGCACGCACAGATTTAGAGAAAAACGAGTTTGGATTCACTAAAGTACGGGTTTTTATGAAATACTTATTTTCTCTTTAGAGCAATTCCACGGAAAAAGTCTCATTTTCATTTTTTTATTGCCTTTCTATATTTTACTGAAACTTTGCAGAACTAAGGCTTTTGATTTGAGTTACACCGAGTTATTGAGAAGGGTTCACATGAAAATTGTATTGATGATCACAAATCTTTTTATAGTCAGAGTCTGTTTATTCGGTGTGACGTTGGAAAAGTTGTAGATAATGACTTTATCTTTTCGAAAAAATTTCTTAAAACTCTCGTTTTTTGCCAAAATATATAGAAATTGATAAATAAATCGAAATCAATAATCTTGAAAAGATTATTTTCCAAAAATCCTATTTATTTTATGAAAACTAAAAAGGTTAGCTAAAGATTGGTGTGTTCATGGAGAAATAAGAAAACGAAAAGTTGAAATTGTCTAAAAAAGTAAAAAATAAAGTCAAAACCGGAACGGTTTATTTTAATTGGTACCTCGTATTTGACAAAAAATAAAGTCAAAACCGGAACGGTTTATTTTGATTGGTACCTCGTCTTTGACAAAGTTGAAAGGAAAGCCTTGTTGCTACATTCTGATTGGGAACTCGACCTTCTACTTATTTATACACAGATTGCAGCCCACTGTTTAGCGTACAGGACAATTTCGGGGCTAGCGCTACGATCCTACTGACACTAACAGTCTCTCCCGAGCCAAGACTCGAACCTACGACGACTGGCTTGTTAGGCCAGCATCGTATCTGGAGACCATCTGGGATATGATGAGTTGTAGACAGTAATTTTGTCCGTCCACATATTCACCTCGAAACAAAAAAACAAAATTAGAGGAAAAAGCACAAAATTGTTATTATAAATTAAATATCTTAAAATTCCTTAGTGAAAAAATCTGATTTTTTTTTTCGATCCGACATTTCGAGAAAAATTGTACTTCACTGTATAATCACTCGATTATATCACTCCCCGATTTTGTCTGTCCCCGATTTTATTACCTTTTCACCCGATTTTATCATTCAAAAAAATGTCGGAGTAAGCTGATCTTCTATTTAGATTCAATATTTCAGTACTTTTGCATAACTCTGTGTAAAATAACATTATTCTGGATATAGTTTATGTTGAAAACGCAACTATTACTCAGTGTTTTATTCTGCCGTATTCGTTCGAGTTATTGAATAGTGATTCAACTAGAGTTAGAGTTAGCTAACTAGAGTTAACTATAGCCATAATATATAATCGAAGAAATTTTAAGCTACTAACAACGCGTCTTTTGATATCGTTAAATGGGTGGTCAATCCACCTAAAAGTTTAAAAGAAAATTTACTTTTTCATTAGATTGAGATAAACGCACAGTGTTTTCAGCAAAGTTTGCAATTCTAAGTGTTTGTCCACATATTAGCATCTTTTTGCCAATCTTTTGCAAAAAACAGACCTTAAATCGGACAAAAACTGACATATTACGTATATTAGACACCTACCATTCGATTTCTGAGACTTTTTTACTCAAAATAAGATATAATTTGACTACCACTTTAAGATTTTAGCGCAATACTATTAATGCTCAGACATACTCGATATTATTTTGCTTTGTGAAATATACTAAAACTATGCCAAAACCGGTTTCGTAGAATCACCGTTTTGAGCTCAGTTTTTGTCCGATTTAGGATCTGTTTTTTTTATGCTAATATGTGAACAAACTCTTAGAATTTTTATACTTGGTCTTAAGACAAAATGGTGTCAAAAAAACTTCAAAAACTACCGGTTTCTCAAAAATTCAAAATGGCGCCATTGTTGCCCCTTAAGTTGAAATATGTTCTAACTCGGGTAAATTTAGTTTTGCATAAAAATACACACAAAAATTATATATAGAAGCCAAGGCAGAAAAAAAGTCAATTTTTGTCGCACTGTGTAATGCTAGAATAATGAAGGAAAATGTAAGAAAGGTTTCAATTTTCGTGTATTTTGAAATGTATTGAGGAGATATTTTGTGAAAAGGCTATCCGTACACTTTTAGGGTTATTTCTGGTCGCTCTTCCATTACCTTAGAAAATAGTTGAAAATCACGAGAAATTGTTTTTTCAGGTGCTTCAAAAACGTATGACGCTAACAACTACTCGAATTTAATTTAAGGTTTTTGTATAAATTTTATCGAAAAAATTAGTGATTTTATTGTATATTTCGCACTAAATTCTAAGTTTTTTTAAGTTGAGTTGATTCCAATTTTCGACTTAATTTTAAGTAGTAATTCGTCACTTTCAATAGAAATTGTGGTTTGTTAGATTTTCGCGTGTTCAGAGGATTTTACTCTATTTAGTGTATTAGCTCAAGGAATGAGCACTTACCTTATACAGCGCGGCAACACGAAGGAGGGAAAGAAGAAACTGGTTTAGCCAGTTTTCTCCGTTGGTCTCAAGTAAGAGCAGTTCTCCAGACACGGCTGAAAACTGGAGAATGTATACGCTATGAAGGTACTGAGCGAGATCAAACTGTTGTTGGTATATTTGTATGATCTCGCAGTTGCTCAGCTCAACTCAACTCAGCAGTCAGCACTGCGTCTGTGGGAGATCCTCGCTGAGTCAGTTTTGCATGGGCTTGTGGACACGGCGGTTGGGCTTCGCGCGTGTGTTTTGTGCCGTTAATTTAGGCCATGAGGATCTATTAAACGAGGCTTGCGTTTTGTTGTGGTTCGTAGCATGATTATTTGGCATTTGTTTGTTCATACTCTTCATCGTGGTATGCGGTGAACGTACGATTCACACAGTTTTCAACAGTGAACAAAGTTCATTGGGGTTGTGTTGGTGCGAAATGTAGATCGGTGACACGGCAGGCTTTGAGTGGATCAATCCGGGTGCTGTCACACTTATGTTGGGATAGGGAATGGGAGATGTGAAAATTTAATTTAATGTGAATTTACAGTTAGTTGGCTAACCGGAATCTGTTGGAATGTGATAAAAGTGCAAAAATGCACAACGTAGGCAACATATGTTAGTGTTTGTATGCTGGTTGCATAGTTCGGGTGGTGGTTAGTTCTGTATCAATTGTGCTTATGTTGTACATGTTGGCAGTGGTATTTAGCGTATTTTCGGGCAGTATTGGCAATGAAAGTTCAAACAATTGAAATTGCAAATCATCATATCTTTGCAACAATTTTTAACTGTGTTTTTGACAAATGTTAAGAATATCGACATCCTTTGGCTTGGTAGTGGTGTATGATGTAGGTGAAATGAACGAAGAGAAGATATATATTTGTCTTTCGAAAGTATATCGAAAATGAATGTATGAAATATCATTCTGTTATTCTTAAAATATATTTGAGTGCTGTCATCGTCCTGATTTGTTATAAAGTTCTAATAAAATGATATCTATCTGTTACGCGTGAATCTCGCAGTTACTTGTGAATGAAAGGTATCTTGAATCAACGAAGAAGTGTTATAAAAACAGTCTCACTGAAAACATTAACATAGCATGTTTATGTGTGTGTGTATTTAAGAAAGAGTAATATAAGCGTGTAAACGAAAGATAGATTGCATTGAAGAGTTCGAAGATTAACTTCAAGCTGTGTTGGAGTCAGTTAGCTGCAAATTACAGCTGTTTTCATGCAAATCGAAAGTTGAAATTGCATTGCTCAAATCGCATAAGGTAAATTGCTCAAATCGCCGTAGGTAAAAAATAAATAGCAAAAACCCAAAGGTTTTGAATGTATACAGATATCTTTAGGTTGTTATTCTTTGAAACGCTTAAAGTACAAGTTTCTGGAAGCGTTTATTTCTTCAATTTCAGGAGACATGTTTCTACACCCATATATGCCTATTATATAGATGAATATTCTTTTTTGCGCTTTGCAAATGTTTTCAATATTTTTTAAATGTGAATCGATGACAATTTATAATTGAACTGCAAGTTTGTAAAGTTGTTAAGTTTTAATAGATATACCATTCAATGACATTAGCTTTCATTTAAGACCACGATTTCTTTTCTGGAAGGGATTGCTAAAAAGATAGCACCTTTCGACATTGTATAAGAAATTTTGACATGTGGAATGTGGAAAGTTAGATGTGGTTAGAAATTTACGAAAAAAAAAACGTAATAAAAAACTGCTTTCAGACATATTTTCCAGAATGCGTAATATTTAAAAATTCCTAATATTTATACTATCTAGTATAATTCAAAAAGTACATTTATGGTTAAATCCTAACGCCGAAATAGGCGTGCCCGATAGTAAATTAGCAAAAGTAAAACAGAAGTACGGCTATTGCGGTAATATCATAGATTAAAATTAACCAGAATTTTATTAAATTGTCTTACCTTGTGTGTGTATGGAGGAAGTGTAACTGATATCGGAGAGACTGTACTGCAATATACCTGTACATCAACAGTAGACTGTGGAGTCTGTGTTATATAAACAAAACAGCACTATTCAAGGTTCTGAATTAAAAAAAAAATTGAAAAAGTTTCGTTGCAACAAATAAGAAAACATCGCTTTGCTTCTTATCTTTCACTGCAAATATCCCTGATTTATATTATTCAGCAAAACACATAAGAAACTGCACCATTTCTGGTTCTGGCACCTCATTATTTCGAAATTACAGCTCGAAAATGAAATTGTGCCTTCAACCAGTACAGCGTTGTACACTGATTTTGCCATAGGTTGTAAAAATAATAATCTGAGTTTGGGTATCCGCGATAAATTTAAATAATCATTAAATGAACTTATCAGAGATTGCCTTTGACGAAACATAGAGTGCCTGATTGTTCACTTTTGGTAACAATAGAAATTTAATTTCTTCCTCTGTTTGTTATTGTACAATAAAAAAACGAACTACTCAGTGTTTCTTTTAAGTTTTGTTATACAGAGTCTGTTTTCTTAACATTCATTTCAATATAGAGTACTTGCAATTTCAATGATATAAAAATCGTGCATCAATTTTGCGTCAAAATATGATTATCTTTCCAGGGTAAGTGATATCGATTGTATCTAAACTGTTTATTCAGAAGGTTTAATTGATTATTTGTTTTATAACTATGCACAACATTTAGCACATATATCTTGTCTTTTGGAGGTCATTTATATAATTAGGATTACTTCTATTATTGTGCGATTATTGGTACAAAGCATTTTAGATGCATTTGAAAACGCTTGATTGATTCCCATCATTTTAATTGTGTTTAGTTTCAAATTCACGAGCAATATCAACACAACCCTTGGCGCTTTTACGTCTATTTCATGCAGCAATGTGTTTGAATAGTGAGCTTTCCGCCAGAGCAGATTTTCGGTACGTTTAATGCAGTTTTGAACTTTGTGTCGTGAAAGCATATATTGAGAAGTGAGCGGAGATTTAAATCTGATAGCACCATGCAGCTGGATCACCGTGGCGTATGTTGTGTAGAAGTGCTGAGAACAGACCCAAAGGATTGCGACGCATTTGCTGAAAATAACTTTTAACTGAGTGAGATTGGAGAAAACAAGTAATCGTTACTTTAATGTACCTTTAAAATATTGAGTCTCGTATTTTTTTCAATTTTTCCATTGTTTGTTAGCTTTGAATATGGTATCGAAATGCCAAACCTTTTTTTTCGTAATTACTTGGTGATTGTGTAATTACAACAGTGTTCACGGAGCGGCCTTTCAAGTTTCGGAAAATAGTTAGTAGTCACACCAAGTGTCAACTATATAGAGCAGTTCTCAAAAAAAGAAAATGGGCAACCATTTTTATCGACCATTTCAGATCTGGCCGAAACATTGCACAAATGTTCCTCTGGGTAAAGATGTCGCTTTTGTAATATGGAATGCGAGACATCGGAACATCTGCTGTGCAGTTGTGGTGCATTATTTAAACGCAGATCAAGGTTTCTTGGCAGTGGCTGTTTACAGCCCAAAGAGATTTGGTCTTTGAATCCTGGGTAGGTGATTGGCTTCATAAACCATATTTCACCTGACTGGGAGCGTGTCGGTGCAGGTACCTGATCACTCAACAATAGTGGTCATTGTATTTTGCAAGGGGACACGTATAGCAATTGCCTGGGATATATTACAAAAGTTCACATCAATGGACAACGAAATTTTAATTCCCTAACAAAAAAAAAGATGTCATTTTGAGCTATGGGTAAGGCGACATGCATGAATTACGTAACGTAAACCCCAATTTTTTTACCTCAACCCCCCGTAGGAAACAAAAGGTAACGATATTACTTACCCCTTTATAAAAATTACGCAAGACTAAAATAGACCCCCTATCATCAAAATTGGTAAAATTTGGCTTGTAACTTATATCATTGTATTCATATTTTATGCAAAAAATTTTGTTCATTTCATTCAAAACTAGCTATTCAGACGACAAAAACATTAGTAGATTTTACGAGTCGGGGAATTGTGTTCGTTAATCGTATTACAAGAAACATGTTGTCCACGGTATCGTTTTCTAGATAGTCTTTATCAGAGCCTTCATCTGTTCAGATTGCCTTTTGGTTCTCAATAACACAGTGCAACAAAAATTGACAATTTTTCTGCCTTGGTTTCTATATATAATTTTTTGTGTATTTTGATGCAAAACCTAATTTCCCCGACTTTGACCATATTTCAACTTAAGGAGCAACAATGGCGCCATTTTGAACTTTTGAGAAATCTGAAATTTTCGATGTTTTGTCCACGCCATTTTGTTTTAAAGCCAAACATCCAAATCCTAAGAGTTTGTCCACATATTAGCATCTTCTTACCCATCTTTAAAAAAAAAAAACAGATCTTAAATCGGACAAAAACTGAGCTCAAAACGGTGATTCTACGGTTTTGGCATGGTTTCCGAATATTTCACAAAGCAAAATAAAATCGAGTATGTCTGAGCATTAATGGTAATGCGATAATAGCTAAGAGTAGTAATGAAATTATGTCTTATATTGAGTAAAAAAGTTTCAGAAATCGATTGGTAGGTGTCTGATCTACGTAAAATATTAGCAACATGTCAATTTTGCCCGAATTCCCCTACAATACTAAAATAGGTTTATCTCGACGTTAGATTAGCATATTTGAAATCTGTTTAATGTGATATCAAGAGTGTAAGCGAGACTTTAAGATACAATAACAATTTGTGTTTACATCATCTTCCCCCTTTTGCGGGGAGGGGGTTGCATATTTGGCCAGGACTGGTTAAAACATAAAAATCTCGCTACAGCTATGAGACAGAAACATGGCGTCTTCGATAAAGTCAAATGCGGCCCCCTCCCTGCAAAAAGGAGAGAATCATGTGAAGACAAATTGTTATTGTATCTTTGAGTATCACTCACACTCTTGATATAACATTAAACAGATTTCAAATAAGTTAATTTAACGCTGAGATAAACCTATTTTAGTATTGTTGGGGAATTGGGGCTAAATCGACATGTTGCTGACATTTTACGTAGATCAGACACCTACCAATCGATTTCTGAGACTTTTTTACTCAATATAAGATATAATTTGACTACCACTTTCAAATATTAGCGCATTACCATTAATGCTCAAGCATACTCAGTATTATTTTACTTTGTGAAATATACTAGAACCATGTCAAAACCGTATTCGTAGAATCACCGGTTTGAGCTCAGTTTTTGTCCGATTTAAGATCTGTGTTTTTTTTCAAAATGGCGTCGATAAAACATCGAAAATTACCGATTTCTCAAAAATTTAAAATGGCGCCATTGTTGCCCCTTAAGTTTAAATACACTAAGGTCGCTTTTTACGCGTTTTTTTCACGCGGGTTTTTTTTTACGCGGATTCCGGAATTTACGCGGTTTTTTTACGCGGATTCCGGAATTTACGTGTTTTTTTTACGTGGATTCCGGAATTTACGCGGATTCCGGAATTTACGAGGTTTTTTTTTGCGTGGTTTTCGGTTTCCCTTCACTCGGAATGCAGAATTATTGCTTGTTTTTTTTACGCGAATTCCGGAATTTACGCGGTTTTAGTAGGTACGTCCTCTCACCTATAGTATGTCATGCCGATACATTCAACATGCGCGATCAATTTTTGGCGAAAAACAATTGATTGTTGATGTTCTTGACTTTGTTTTTTGAAAAGCCTTGGCCAATGTTGAATATAAAAAAACGCTGGTTTAAATACTGTTTCTTGAGCATAATAATTATTTATTATTGTTTCTCTGCATATCTATGAAATATAAATGCAATAATTGTTAATATTATGAAGAAATTTTTGTCTTTCTCTCTGTCGTTTAATGGCAGCGGAAAATCTAGTTTGAAAAATATTATCATTTTCCACGGTCCGAGTGATCGCTAACATCAAAGGTGTCGAATTTCTACGCCTCGATAAACGAAAAATGAATGTTTTTGTTGGAGTGTTTATACCCCCTATACTCAAAAGTTGTACTGGCCAATGTGCGGCAGACGGCGGAAACGGAAGGATAATTCTTTCTTGCCAGTCTTCAATGCTGCAGATGTTAGTTTGCTAGATACCGGAATGAAATCCCACAAGCAAGCAACAGAGCATCGGATCCTTCTCTTGGCCGGCTAAGTATCGCCTGATTCCTATGGAAGATATTGTGCTAGCGGAAAGAAAAATGTGTCTTTTCGTCTGGTAATGGCTTAAAAGCGGACGAATGCTCTTTCACAGTATACCGGTTCTTAAATTTAATTTCGTTGAAATTGTTTAGTATTGTTCGTTTTATCTTTGAACATATGTTGTTTAAATAGAGCAGGTTCTTATTTCTAATACAGTGAACACTTTCCTTGTAAATTCGATTGAGAAGAAGAGGAAAGCAAATACATGCTTCCGGAAATAAAAGTTAGCAATTATTGTTCATATTTTTGTAGGTACATTGTAGTCCAACATGAATTCGTTCTCACGGTATTTCTATTCAGTATAAAATTGTTGTATACATTATTTCAATGGATATGATGTTCTCCTAATGTTTTTGCTATATTTTTTAATAGTTTATTGTATACGAAAGTGTTTTTATCTTTGAAAAGTATAAACAATCAGTCGGAAAACTCGAAATTATTTAATAATCAATTTGGGGGACTTTAAGCAAAGCTATAATTCACAGAAGTATTTATCAATCAAGTATTTTTGGAATTTGTTTCGTTTGCCGATCAGGCTGAAAACGTAAAAAATATGAAATTTGTTTTTGCAATGGTTTTTTAATCTGTTGAGCTGACTAGAATCGTACCTTTTGGGCCGGATGATAAGCGTAAGAATTTGATTCTGATGATCTGAATTTATTCTTAAAACTAATAATAACCACGGGGCTTTCTTTTGCTACAAGAGCTAGAAGAACTTGCATTTGGTGAGAACTGAGTCGCGTACATGAAACGGGGTAAAATTGATCATTTTTTATAATATTTTCCAATTAACTCGCTTCATGTAGATTTTCCGGAAACAATATATATTTAAAACAAGTACTGGTATGTGCTCGAAAAAACCCTATGACTATTGGTGAAATTTCTATCGTTTACTTTATGAAATAAATACGAGAATTCTATAAGGTACTATGAGATAATGCGGGGTGGAATTGATCACTCTTCAAATCCATACATTCTTTTGGAAATGTGCTATCATTTGATATGGTCATGATAAATGATAAATTCTGAACTGAAAATATCAATCACAGCTAGTTTGGAGACTAAAATAACGATATTTCAGGCTAAAATTTATTCATGGTTCACGAGATGCAGTTTGCTAAATTACCCATAAAATACATAAAATAAAAATTAAATTTGTGTCGGCCGAACTGAATAATGTTTCTATGGTTTTTTCCAGGTAGCATAAGAAAATTTCTCAAGAATGGTGCATTTTATTTTCTAAAACTTTTAAATCGACGTAAAATTTTCTCGATATAATATATAGGAAGTACTGGAGCCTAGGTTAGACACACATCTAGTACGTATTATGCTAACAGGCAGTTATCATTGCTTTTGTTTGTGGAAAGCTAACAATTTAAGTATTTTTTTTTTCTTTTAAAGGGAGTGATTTGGCTTTTTTTACAAGTTTGGGGAACCTCTACCTCAAACCTTTAAGATGGTGAAAACCTTACCGAAAAAAAGACTAAACAATTATTTGAAGCAACGAATTAGTAAAACATTTCAATAAAAAATTAAATGGTTTGAAATGCTGCGGTGTCGGTGTTCAACGAAACCGTTTGCTAACAGGATTGACAGTAAAGATTTACGATAATAAATAATTTAATAGGTTTTTCATCACTTCCCCTCTGTGTCGTTATTTCTACCGTTAGTCGTACTATTGTCCAAACAACAGGAGTAAATTTGTACCGGTAACACTGCGATGGTGTACAACCATTCATTTCTCGTCTGCGAAGCGCGCGAAGACGTGTTGCGATTTTTGTAAACAACGAGCCAAAGCTCTTGGGTGATCTGCTAGAGGCCATACTACGATTGTGTAAACACTGGCTGGCGCTGCGAAGGTAATAAGCATACTGAGCACTGCTTGTCCACCAAGGAAGCTTTGCAGCATCCTAAGGAAGGAGAGATGAAAGAAGATTACGCTACTTGCTATGCAACTCAGAAGCAACCATGACCAAGTATTTGAACTTGTGTCAAATAATAAGCATAGAAGTGTACCTGCAATGGAACATCATCTTGTTAGGTATTCAGATGAGATCTGTTCATCCTCTAAGAAATATGAACGCTATTCGGCATAATTATACAGTTCAGAAGTTTCATTAGTCTAAGTAAATAAGTACAATCAAATCAGGGATGTTACGGATGCGATATTTCAGACATCTGCAGATGCGGATGCGGATGCGGATATGTGATTACGGATGCAGATGTTGATGCGGATGTAAATTTTCATGCGGATGCGGATGCGGATGTTCCGCATTTGCAGATGCAGATGCGGATATCCGTAGCATCCCTTGTGTTATATTTTGCTTATTCACATAACCATGCCCCTCCCCAGTGCAAAAGTTATTTGGGCGAGCAGTAAATACACCAAGGAAAATTTTTCTGCAATATTTTATGAAGCGATATTTATTTTCAATATCCGCATGGTATGATGCGGATGCGGATGCGGATGCGGATATGTGATTACGGATGCAGATGTTGATGCGGATGTCAATTTTCATGCGGATGTTCCGCATTTGCGGATGCGGATGCGGATATCCGTTACATCCCTAAATCAAATGTTAACGATATTTGATTTGTTCTATTTAGCTAATTTTTGACCTAGATACGTTACTATTGTGTCAACATTTTGCATTAAAATTTGAAACACAAAAATGAGTGAATTACACAGATGAATATTTCATTAGAAAAAAAATGTTGGAATTTTGTGACATAATGCATTACTTTCTAAAAATAAAGGGTATTCAAACAAACTCATGTAGTGAAATTTTGTGAATTTGGCTACATTGTTTAGTTTAAATTCATTCAATAAAAAAAAGACTACTTTTTCAATAGAGCGAAACTTTTGTTCTTACTTATTGTCAGGAGAAAATAGTTTAAAAACTTTAGCACCTCTAAAATTTTGGTCGAAGAATGAAATGCGGTAATTTGTTTGAATTTTTATCAAAAAAATCACTTAGTTTTTAACAATTTTAATTTTAAAGTTTTTGTAGCTTGTCTGTTTTTGTAGGTTGGATTGAAGGCAATGGAAAAGCAGACGAACTGGCCAAACAAGGTTCCACCTTTAAATTCATTGGTCTGGAACCCTTATGCGGCATTTAGAACTGTACAATAAAAATGGAACTTAAACACTGGGAGGAACAACGGGTGACAGCCAACTGGATGGCTGTTAGAAGTTGTCACCAGTCAAAAAGGGTGATAACGCCAAAGCAAAAATTACAATAAAGCTATTAGAAGTCAATAAGTGGGCGCTCTGTATCTACACTGGACTAATAACTGGGCACTGCCCGAGTAAATATCATCTAATGAACATTGTTCGAGTTCAGGATGATATATGTCGCTTTTGCAGCATGGAAAGCGAAACCTCGGAACATCTACTATCCAGCTGTAGTGCATTATACTTGAAAAGAATCAAATTTCTCAATAAGGGTTGTTCACAACTTAGTGAAATTTGCTTTGCCAATCTCCGGAGGGTAGTTGGCTTTATTAAGCACATTATACCTGACTGGGAGCGTGACGAGGCAACCTCGATCACTCGATCAATAGTGAGTGACTGGTTATCCTATATGGCACGCATAGTAAGGGGGATATACTACAAAAGTTCTGAATAATGGACGCAGTAGTTTAATTCCACAACAAAAAACCTAAATTAATCCACCTAGCGGTCAGACCCAGCCTTTCTCATTCAAACTTTTATTTGTAAAAATAGATTTACATGAACACTCTAAAAAATACACTGTGATAATTTCTGCTAGCTAAATTTTCACTCTAAATCACAAATTTTTGGTAACCAATAGCACAATTATACCGAACATTTTAAACTTAACATTCTTACACATATGAACATACATTACCACATACACATGCAAATAACATGAAATAAACATGACGCGAAATTTTTTCGATCGTGGTATAATCGAAACGTCACTGTACTCATATATAGATCGGACTCGATTATTTATAGACTCGAATATACATCATTTTAGATTCCATTATTTCTATTGGGAATGTTTTTTGTATTTCAAATATGGTGGGCTATCTGACAAAGTATTTCCAACCATGTGAAAAATAATAAATTAAAAAAGAAATTTAAAAAAAATTTAAATAAATAAAGGGACATTAAAAAATAATGAAAAATCTAATAGATTAGAAAATATCAAAAAAACATAGAGATAAGAGATAAAAAATTTAAAAAATATTAAGAAAACCTAAATTAATCCACCTAGCGGTCAGACCCAGTCTTTCTCATTCAAACTTTTATTTGTTTCAATAAATTTACATGAACGCTTCAATCTAATAAATGTATATTCACTCTTAAGGTTCTAAAATATTGATGTTGTAATCTATACATATAAAAATGCAGTCCGGTCTGTCTGTCTGATCCATATAGGCTCGAACCAAACCGATCGACGTGAAAACTTGTATGTAGGGGTTTTTGGTGCCGATAAAGGTTCCTATGATAGTTTGAAACCCCTCCTTCTTCTGAAAGGGAGGGGTCCCATACAAATGAAACATATATTTCTGCACAACTCAAGAACAAACCAAGCAATTTAACCGAATTTGGCATGTGGATGTTTTTGCGGGTAACAAATATGTCCATAATGGTTCGACACCACTCCCTTTTCTAGAAGGGAGGGGTTCCATACAAATGAAACACAAATTTCTGCACATCTCGAGAGCTAACCAACTAAATGGAACCATATTTGGCAGGTGAATGTTTGTAGTGGTAAAAAATTTGTTCCATAATCGACCTCAGGCAACATTTTGGATTGTAAGATGACAACTTCCGGTTTCTGTAAAACAACCTAAATGGCCGATTTCCACCCAATACAATAATATCCAGATCTAGAATGATACTCAGGAGCTAAAATCGATCGGAATTGTCTTCAAATGTCATTATGAAATCCAAAATGGCGACTTCCGGTTTCGGAAAAACAGCGGCAAACGAGAAAATACCACCCAATATGGGTATTTTCGGATCCGTAATGATACACTGGAGCCACAAAAAGACTTCAGACAACATTTTGAATTGTAAGATGGCAACTTCCGATTTCGGAAAAATGGACTGAAATGGACGATTCCCATTAAATATGAGTATCTCCGGAACCAGAAAGATTAACAGAAGCTAAAAATTGATCACAGACACAATCTTGAATTTTAAGATGGTGACTTCCGGTGTCCGGAGCTGCGCCCAGATAACAGAAATTGATTTCACAGGCAATTTTAAAGTCCAAAATGACGACTTTCGGTTTCTGAAAAACAGACCAAAGTGACCAAATACCACCCAAATTAGTATCTCCGGAGCCAAAATGTTGCAAAAAGCTAAACATTGACCTCAGACACCATTATGAATTGTAGGATGGCAATTTCTGGTTTGTGGAAAACAGCCAAGAATGACCGATTTCCGTCTAACATGAGTATCTCCGGATAGAATGATACTCAGCAGCTGAAATCGACCACAGACCCCATTTTGAATTCTAGGTTGGCGACTTCCTGTTTCTGGGACGAATGATTGTCTTGCGTTGCTTTCAACAGATATCCAGCTGGCGTATGCTCGCAAAGAACAAATGGCATCAGCATTCTTGGACATAAAGGGGGCTTTTGATTCCGTTTCTATTGACATTCTTTCGGGTAAACTTCACCGACAAGGATTTTCTCAAATTTTGAACAATTTTTTGCACAATTTGTTGTCCGAAAAGCATATGCATTTTACGCATGGCGATTTGGCAACTTTTCGTATTAGCTACATGGGTCTTCCCCAGGGCTCATGTTTGAGCCCCCTTCTTTACAATTTTTATGTAAATGACATCGACGAATGTCTGGCAAATTCATGCACGATAAGACAACTTGCAGACGACAGTGTAATCTCTGTTACAGGAACCAAAGCTGCCGATTTGCAAGGACCATTGCAAGATACCTTGGGCAATTTGTCTGCTTAGGCTTTACAGCTTGGTATCGAATTCTCTCCGGAGAAGACTGAGATAGTAGTTTTTTCTAGGAAGCATGAACCTGCTCAGCTTCAAACACAATTAATGGGTAAAACGATTTCTCAGGTTTTGGTACACAAATATCTTGGTATCTGGTTCGACTCTAAAGGCACCTGGGGTTGCCACGTGAGGTATCTGATGAAAAAATGTCAACAAAGAGTGAATTTTCTTCGTACAATAACCGGACAATGGTGGGGAGCGCATCCAGGAGACCTTATAAGACTTTACCAAACAACGATATTGTCTGTTATTGAGTACGGGTGTTTCTGCTTCCGCTCCGCAGCAAACACACATTTGATCAAACTGGAGCGAATACAATATCGTTGTTTGCGTATCGCCTTAGGTTGCATGCAATCGACCCATACGATGAGTTTGGAGGTCTTAGCTGGAGTTCTACCTTTGAAAACCCGCTTTTGGAGCCTGTCTTCTCGTATTCTTATCAAATGTGAGGTCTTGAACCGTCCTGTGATTGAAAATTTTGAAAGGTTAATCGAACTTAATTCTCAAACCCGTTTTATGACATTGTATTTCAATCACATGTCCCAATATATCAATCCTTCTTCGAATATTCCAAATCGTGTCAACTTATTGAATACTTCTAATTCTACTGTGTTTTTCGATACATCCATGATAGACGAAACCCGTGGAATCCCGGATCATTTACGCGTGCAGCAGATCCCCAAATTTTTTCTAATAAATATCGAAACATCAACTGCGACAATATGTTCTACACTGACGGATCACTTATCGATGGGTCCACTGGCTTCGGTATCTTCAATAACAATTTAACCGTCTCCCATAAGCTCGATAATCCTGCTTCAGTTTACGTCGCAGAATTAGCTGCAATTCAGTACACCCTAGGGATTATCGAAAAAATGCCCACGGACCATTATTTCATCTTTACGGACAGTCTCAGTTCCATTGAGGCTCTCCGATCGATGAAAGATGTTAAGCACTCTCCGTATTTCCTGGGGAAAATACGGGAACATCTGAGTGCTTTATCCGAAAAATCTTCTCAGATTACCTTAGTGTGGGTCCCTTCTCACTGCTCGATACCGGGCAATGAGAAAGCGGACTCTTTGGCTAAGGTGGGCGCAACAAACGGTGAAATTTATGAAAGACCAATTGCTTTTAATGAATTTTTTGCATTTGTACGTCAGAATACGATCATCAGTTGGCAAAATTCTTGGACCAGAGGGAAACTGGGAAGGTGGTTACATTCCATTATACCCAAGGTATCGACGAATCCGTGGTTCAAGGGGTTGGATGTAGGTCGAGATTTCATTTGCGTGATGTCTCGGCTTATGTCCAATCACTATAGATTTGATGCGCATCTCCGTCGTATTGGGCTCGGGGAAAGTGGTATCTGTGCCTGTGGTGAAGGTTATCACGACATAGAGCACGTTGTTTGGTCATGCCCTGTCCACCGTGACGCCAGGTCTAAATTAGTAGCTTCCCTTGAGGCCGGAGGTAGACGGCCAGCTGTTCCTGTTCGTGATGTCTTGGCGAGCCGTGACCTATCCTACATGTCCCTTATATACGTTTTCCTAAAATCCATCCATGCCCCAGTCTAGTCCCGTTCCCCTCCGTCTACACCCAACAAAACGACAAGAACACGTTTGAACCTTAAGCACAGATTTTGAATCAGCAACTGCACCCCACTCGAATTCGCCACGACCTGAGAACCCGAGGCCTTCAGTGATATTTTGGCTCAGCGGCACATACCAAATGGCCACTTGAACACTAGCGAACAACAACAACGAACCATAACCAGCAACTAGACCCCGCACAATACCTCCAGGACCTGAAAATACAAACCTCTGCCCCAGCTCATGACATCGGCCATTCGAAGAGCATCAGACGACCATTCAACAACAAAACACTGATTGAAAAATTCATGCTAGTTTTAAGTTAGACTTAATTTCAGCTCGTAGTCGGCAGCGAGGATAAAAAATTTGCTTTTAGTTTTTAAGTCACCAGATATAATTGGCGCCGTTAAACATTAAATTGTATTTGTGCCGTGTCAAATAAATGATATATGAGGAAAAAAAAAACCAGAAAGATGAACAGAAGATGAAAATTGGCTGATTTCCGTCTAACATGAGTATCTCCGGATAGAACGATACACAGCAGCTGAAATAGACCACAGACCCCATTTTGGATTCTAGGTTGGCGACTTCCGGTTTCTGGGAAACAGCCGAAAATGATCGAATAACACCCAAACTGGGTTTTCTTCAACCAGAATGACGCTCAGATGCCAGAAATTATCTTAAATACCGTTTTGGAATCCAAGATGGCGACTACCGGTTTGGGAAAAACAGCCTAAAATAAACAAACTATCCAATATGAGTATCTCTGGAACCAGAATGATGCATGTAGCTAACAATTGACCTCAGGCACCATTTTAAATTGCTAAATTGCAACTTCTAGGAAACAGTCGAAAATGACCGAATAAAGCTCAATATGGATATTTCTGTAATCGAGATGATGCATAGAATGGTCAATGTTTAGTCCTTGGACACCATTTTGAATTTAAAGACGATCACTTTTAGTTACTGTGAAACAACCAAAATAACTAAATACCTCCCAATATGGGTATTTCTGGTGTCAGATTGATGCTAGAAAATCTGTTGAAAATGACCGAATACCACCAAATATGAATATATTCAGAATTGAGGCGATGTACAGAAGCCAAAAGTCGAGAATGTTGTCATTTCGAAAAAAACCAATCATTTCAAACGATTTGTTATTTGACTTTGATCATATCTTATGGCCGATTCGTCGTGCATTTGCAGATTTTAAACGCATCGCAAGGCATCAATGAATTTGAAACGTTCAAATAGTACGATACCACATTTAAATTATGTTGAGGCCACATATGTCGATCAAAGCAGGTATAGTTTTAAATAGTCTTCGAATTTCTTTCCTTTACATAACTTTTCAACCACATATCTAATTGGGGGAGTTTCTTTCGGCTTCGCAGTCTTTGAAATGTGAAAAGAAACCGATATTTTTCTCTTACACCGACGTTTCGAATAATATATATTCTTTATCAAGGCTCTACAAGTAAATTAAGATCAAAACGATTTTTAGAAACAAATACATACATTATGCACATAACATCATTACCGAGAGGACCATTTTCCTGTGAAGTGGTTCTTCGGCTAGAGCATTAATTGTCAAAACAGAAAGTAATCATCCTAACAGAACATCCAAAAATACATTAAATTAGCTAAACATGATATCAAATACAATTCATGCTTCTTACATTATGCAAATTAAAAAAAAAAAAAAACAAATTAAAAACTGTACACTTTAACGAAGCGGAACTCGTAGCACTCTCAATCATACTAAACCATTTTTTCCGTAACCAGCAACCTTGCATGCAAACTCTATTGCGCACAAGTTATGCTGTGTGACACTCGGTGGAAGCTGTCAGCGACCGTTGACGTTTGCTGTTGTTTATTTCTGTACTCCGCTTGACGTGTTGCATGATTGCTGTATATGTTGTGCTTAAGCCTTCAACATCACTGCGTTTGTTTACCGTATGATCGTTCGTGATAATGTGGCACATATCCAACACGTTCAACGCTGTTTTTCGCCTATGTTCATCCAGGATACACACCTCATTCAACTTGAATGAATGGTTCTCGTCGATGCTGTGTTGGAGTAAAGCAGTTTTTTCCCTCAGGTGATGTATTTTGGCAATAGTAGATGGGCTGGTGGCATGTTCGTTTGACTTGAGCTCATCCAGTTTTTTAATGTTTGACCGGTGGTTGCTGATTCTTGTTTTGAGATGCTGTGTAGTGAGTCCAACATAGCACGCATCGCAGTTGGCACAGGGAATTTTGTAAATGACGTTGCTGCGATCTAATGTTGCGATCCGATCTTTGGTGTTCGTGAACAAATGGTTTATGGTGTGCTCATTACGTGTAGCGAGGGTAATTTCTGGGAAATCTATACGCAGTGATTTCTTTATGCGCGCCGTTAATCTGTCGATGTAGGGCATAGGTTTGTATGTTGTTGGCAATGTTTCTGCTGGGGCATCTTGTACGTTCTTCCTCATTAGTCTGTTCTGCAATCTATTTCGCAGCGATAAAGGATAGTGGTTGACCTTAAGATGTTCGTCTATGATGTCGTTGATCGCTTTTGGGGGGAGGTTTGTGCTGAGTTTTCGTACTCTCATGATAAAGTTGGCAACCACATTCATTTTCATATGCAACGGGTGACAAGAGAAAAAGTCCAGGAATCTACCCGAGGCCATGGGTTTGGAATACCATTCCGTTTTGATGGACTGGTCTGCTTTGCGGACTAGCACCATGTCGAGATATGGAATTCTACCTTCCTCTTCTCTTTCACACGTAAACTGTAGGTTGCTGTCATAGCTATTAAAAACATCTAGAACTTCTTCGACTTTGTCTGCGGGCACAGCAAGGATTAAGTCATCTACATATTTTTTCAAAAGTGGGAGCGGGAAATTCAACCGTTCTACCACTTCTTCAAGCAATAATTCCATAACTAAATCAGTTGCAGTTGGCGAGAAGGGATTCCCCATGGCGGTTCCAGAGATCTGTTTGAAGTACTGTCCACGAAATGAGAAGTAGCTACATTCCATGCAGAAATTTACAATTTCAATGAAAAAATCAAGGTTGATTTTCGTGTGTCGTTTGATTCTATCCCAACAACAGCCTATCAGCTACGCACCTTGTCATCGCATTGCCCAAGAATATATGGACTACCGAAAGCACATAAGCAGGACCTACCGCTCCGGCCAGTCGTACCCAACATCGGAGGACCATCATACATGCTGTCTAAATATATTGGACGCATCGTGCGAGCATCGATTGAGTGTGAGTATAATGTAACAGACTCTTTCAGTTTCTGCGAGTACATTAATACGGTACGACTGCCACCAAGCTACATTCTTATTTCGTTGGATGTGGTATCTCTATTCACTTGCATACCCAGGAGTCTAGTTACACACACAATAATAACCAAATGGGATAGAATCAAACGACACACGAAAATCAACCTTGATTTTTTCATTGAAATTGTAAATTTCTGCATGGAATGTAGCTACTTCTCATTTCGTGGACAGTACTTCAAACAGATCTCTGGAACCGCCATGGGGAATCCCTTCTCGCCAACTGCAGCTGATTTAGTTATGGAATTATTGCTTGAAGAAGTGGTAGAACGGTTGAATTTCCCGCTCCCACTTTTGAAAAAATATGTAGATGACTTAATCCTTGCTGTGCCCGCAGACAAAGTCGAAGAAGTTCTAGATGTTTTTAATAGCTATGACAGCAACCTACAGTTTACGTGTGAAAGAGAAGAGGAAGGTAGAATTCCATATCTCGACATGGTGCTAGTCCGCAAAGCAGACCAGTCCATCAAAACGGAATGGTATTCCAAACCCATGGCCTCGGGTAGATTCCTGGACTTTTTCTCTTGTCACCCGTTGCATATGAAAATGAATGTGGTTGCCAACTTTATCATGAGAGTACGAAAACTCAGCACAAACCTCCCCCCAAAAGCGATCAACGACATCATAGACGAACATCTTAAGGTCAACCACTATCCTTTATCGCTGCGAAATAGATTGCAGAACAGACTAATGAGGAAGAACGTACAAGATGCCCCAGCAGAAACATTGCCAACAACATACAAACCTATGCCCTACATCGACAGATTAACGGCGCGCATAAAGAAATCACTGCGTATAGATTTCCCAGAAATTACCCTCGCTACACGTAATGAGCACACCATAAACCATTTGTTCACGAACACCAAAGATCGGATCGCAACATTAGATCGCAGCAACGTCATTTACAAAATTCCCTGTGCCAACTGCGATGCGTGCTATGTTGGACTCACTACACAGCATCTCAAAACAAGAATCAGCAACCACCGGTCAAACATTAAAAAACTGGATGAGCTCAAGTCAAACGAACATGCCACCAGCCCATCTACTATTGCCAAAATACATCACCTGAGGGAAAAAACTGCTTTACTCCAACACAGCATCGACGAGAACCATTCATTCAAGTTGAATGAGGTGTGTATCCTGGATGAACATAGGCGAAAAACAGCGTTGAACGTGTTGGAAATGTGCCACATTATCACGAACGATCATACGGTAAACAAACGCAGTGATGTTGAAGGCTTAAGCACAACATATACAGCAATCATGCAACACGTCAAGCGGAGTACAGAAATAAACAACAGCAAACGTCAACGGTCGCTGACAGCTTCCATCGAGTGTCACACAGCATAACTTGTGCGCAATAGAGTTTGCATGCAAGGTTGCTGGTTACGGAAAAAATGGTTTAGTATGATTGAGAGTGCTACGAATTCCGCTTCGTTAAAGTGTACAGTTTTTAATTTGTTTTTTTTTTTTAATTTGCATAATGTAAGAAGCATGAATTGTATTTGATATCATGTTTAGCTAATTTAATGTATTTTTGGATGTTCTGTTAGGATGATTACTTTCTGTTTTGACAATTAATGCTCTAGCCGAAGAACCACTTCACAGAAAAATGGTCCTCTCGGTAATGATGTTATGTGCATAATTTATGTATTTGTTTCTAAAAATCGTTTTGATCTTAATTTACTTGTAGAGCCTTGATAAAGAATATATATTATTCGAAACGTCGGTGTAAGAGAAAAATATCGGTTTCTTTTCACATTTTAAAGACTGCGAAGCCGAAAGAAACTCCCCTGAGTAAACTAACAGTCGATAAAAGGTATAGTGCATATCAAATTGTTATGAAGTTTGTTATTTGTAAGTTTGAGAGATTACTCGTTCGTATGACACTAGTTATGTTCAAATAAGTCATGTAATCTTTGAGATAATAGACTTTCGTTGTTTTATTAACAATTTAATACATAACGGTTGCTTAAGTTCGATTATAATTAAATGAAATGCGAACGTATAGGGCAGCCAAACTTCTAAACCACGTGTTCAATCATAATTCATCAGTTACTCCTTAACTAGCTCGTTCATTTCATATCGATATTGTTCAAATCGGTTGTGTAGTTTCTGAAATAATGAAGTTTCCTGATTTTCACATTTCGATACATTACAGACGAAGTTACAGTCCGCTTACAGTAAAATTCAATGGGGTGTTATGAGGCAGCTATACATTTCATTTGACACTAATTTTGTGGAAATCGGGTCAGCCATCTTTGAGAAAAGTGAGTGAGTCCAAGTAGTCTTCGGAATATGTTCCTTTTCATAGCCTGATTTCACATTTTTAAACATAACAGGCAAAGTAATAGTCCGATTGCAAAACAAATCATTAGGGTCTTAAGGGGTAACTAGACCTTCCATTTGACACTGATTTTATGAAAATCGGTCCAGCCATCTCTGAGAAACATTAGTGAGATTAAACAGTCTTCAGAACACGTTTCTTTCCATAACTTTTGAACCACAAGTTCAATCTTCATAAAATTCAAAAGTTAAGGGGTTTTAAGGTAGCGGTTGTGTGGTTTGTGAGATAATGATGTTTCATGATTTCCACATTTTGATACATAACCTCTAAACTAAGAATCCGATTACAATGAAATTTAATAGGGTCTTATGGGGCAACTAGACCTTTCATTTGCAATCAATTTCATGAAAATCGGTCCAGCCATCTCTGAGAAAAGTGAGTGAGAATAAAAATCTGCACATACACACACACACACACATACACACACACACAGAAAATGCTCAGCTCGTCGAGCTGAGTCGAGTGATGTATGCCATTCGGCCCTTTGAAGCACTTTTATACTTTCGGTTTTGCAAGTGATTGCTATACCTTTCTAGGAGAAAGGCAAAACATTAAAAATAGGTAAAAATTAAAAAAAATAAAACTACATAAAAAAAATTTGAAAAATTACAAAAAAGCTAGTTAACGTTTAGTGTTAAAAGAAATCAATTATATATACACTGATTAAATCTTTCCTTTATGTTTGACTGCATTTACAAGAAAAATAACTAAACGACATAATTTTTTGCCTTTCTCCTAGAAAGGTATAGCAATCACTTGCAAAACCGAAAGTATAAAAGTGCTCCAAAGGGCCGAATGGCATATATCACTTGACTCAGCTCGACGAGCTGAGCATTTTCTGTATGTGTGTGTGTGTGTGTGTGTGTGTGTGTGTGTGTGTGTGTGTGTGTGTGTGTGTGTGTGTATGTGCAGATTTTTATTCTCACTCACTTTTCTCAGATATGGCTGGACCGATTTTCATGAAATTGATTGCAAATGAGAGGTCTAGTTGCCCCATAAGACCCTATTAAATTTCATTGTAATCGGATTCTTAGTTTAGAGGTTATGTATCAAAATGTGGAAATCATGAAACATCATTATCTCACAAACCACACAACCGCTACCTTAAAAACCCTTAACTTTTGAATTTTATGAAGATTGAACTTGTGGTTCAAAAGTTATGGAAAGAAACGTGTTCTGAAGACTGTTTAATCTCACTAATGTTTCTCAGAGCTGGCTGGACCGATTTTCATGAAATTAATTGCAAATGAAAGGTCTTGTTGTCCCATAAGACCCTATTTAATTTTATTGTAATCGGATTTTTAGTTTAGAGGTTATGTATTAAAATGTGAAAATCACGAAGCATCATTATCTCGAAAACTACACAACCGATTTGATCAAAATTGATTTCAAATGAACGGGCTACCTTAAAAACCCTTAACTTTTGAATTCTATGAAGGTTGAACTTGTGGTTCAAAAGTTATGGAAAGAAACGTGTTCTGAAGACTGTTTAATCTCACTAATATTTCTCAGAGATGGCTGGACCGATTTTCATAAAATCAGTGTCAAATGGAAGGTCTAGTTGCCCCATAAGACCCTAATGATTTGTTTTGCAATCGGACTATTACTTTGTCTGTTATGTTTAAAAATGTGAAATCAGGCTATGAAAAGGAACATATTCCGAAGACTACTTGGAATCACTCACTTTTCTCAAAGATGGCTGACCCGATTCCCACAAAATTTGTGTCAAATGAAATGTATAGCTGCCTCATAACACCCCATTGAATTTTACTGTAAGCGGACTGTAACTTCGTCTGTAATGTATCGAAATGTGAAAATCAGGAAACTTCATTATCTCAGAAACTACACAACCGATTTGAACAATATCGATATGAAATGAACGAGCTAGTTAAGGGGTAACTGATGAATTATGATTGAACACGTGGTTTAAAAGTTTGGCTGCCCTATACGTTCGCATTTCATTTAATTATAATCGAACTTAAGCAACCGTTATGTATTAAATTGTTAATAAAACAACGGAAGTCTATTATCTCAAAGATTACATGACTTATTTGAACATAACTAGTGTCATACGAACGAGTCATCTCTCGAACTTACAAATAACAAACTTCATAACAATTTGATATGTGGCTCAAAAGTTATGGAAAGCGAAGAAATTCAAAGACTATTTAAAACTATACCTGCTTTGATCGATATATGTGGCCTCAACATAATTTAAATGTGGTGTCGTACTATTTGAACGTTCCGATTTAATTGATTCCTTGCGATGTGTTAAAAGTCTGCAAATGCACGACGAATCGGCCATAGGATAAGATCAAAGCCAAATAACAATTCGTTTGAAATGATTGGGTTATCGAAATGACAATATCCTCGACTTTTGGCTTCTGTACATCGCCTTAAGTCTGAATATATTCATATTGGGTGGTATTCGGTCATTTTTAGCAGATTTTCTGGCATCAGTCTGACACCGGAAATACCCATATTGGGAGGTATTTAGTTATTTTGGTTGTTTTCCAGAAACTAAAAGTGGTCATCTTTAAATTCAAAATGGTGTCCAGGGTCAATGTTTGGTTTCTATGCATCATGTCGATTACAGAAATATTCATATTGAGTATTATTCGGTCATTTTCGACTGTTTCCCAAAAGTTGCCATTTAGCAATTCAAAATGGTGCCTGAGGTCAATTGTTAGCTCATTGCATCATTTTAGTTCCAGATATACTCATATTGGATGGTATTTGGTTATTTCAGGCTGTTTTTCACAAACCGGAAGTCGCCATCTTGGATTTCAAAATGGTATTTGAGATAATTTCTAGCCTCTGTGCGTTATTCTGGTTGAAGAAACACCCATATTGGGTGTTATTCGATCATTTTCGGCTGTTTTCCTGGAACCGGAAGTCGCCAACCTAGAATCCAAAATGGGATGTGTGGTCGATTTCAGCTGCTGTGTATCATTCTAGATCCGGAGATACTCATGTCAGACGGAAATCGGCCATTTTTGGCTGTTTTCCAGAAACCAGAAGTTGCCATCCTACAATTCATAGTGGTGTTCTTGCAACATTCTGGCTCCGGAGATACTCATAGTGGGTGGTATTTGGTCACTTTGGGCTGTTTTTCAGAAACCGAAAGTCGTCATTTTGAACTTTAAAATTGCCTGTGAAATCAATTTCTGTCATCTGGGCGTAATTCTGGTTCCGAAAACATTCATATTGAATGGTATTTGGTCATTTCCGGCTGTTTGCCAGACACCGGAAGTTACCATCTTAAAATTCAAGATTGTGTCTGTAATCAATTTTTAGCTTCTGTGCATCTTTCTGGTTCCGGAGATACTCATATTTAATGGGAATCGTCCATTTTAGGCTGTTTTCCAGAAACCGGAAGTTGCTATCTTACAATCCAAATGTTGCCTAAGGTCGATTATGGAACATATTTTTTACCACTAAAACATTCACCTGCCAAATTTGGTTCCATTTAGTTGGTTAGCTCTCGAGATGTGCAGAAATTTGTGTTTCATTTGTATGGCATCCCTCCCTTCCAAAAGAAGGAGGGGTTTCAAAACATTATGGACACATTTTTTACCCATCTACATGCCAAATTCTGTTTCATTTGCTTGGTTTGTTCTTGAGTTGTGCAGAAATTTATGTTTCATTTGTATGGGACCCCTCCCTTCAAAAAAAGGGTGGGGTCTCAAACTATCATGGGAACCTTTATCGGTACCAAAAACTCCTACATACAAATTTTCACGCCGATCGGTTCGGTAATTTTCGAGCCTATATGGATCAGACAGACAGACAAACCGGATTGCATTTTTATATGTATAGATTACAACATCAATATTTTTTAAGAGTGAATATACATTTATTGGATTGAAGCGTTCATGTAAATCTATTTTTACAAATAAAACTTTGAATGAGAAAGGCTGGGTCTGACCGCTAGGTGGATTAATTTAGGTTTTTTGTAAGAAATGTGTTTTTTGACAATCCATATAAATTTAGTTAAATGATCTTGTAGGTATATAAATATTAAATTCCTCAACTCAGTTGCTTTTGATATTATTTCCTTCATTTCTGAGGTGCATCCGTGCACCATTCAATATGGGTTTTTGAAGCCGGGATGTTACCCAGAAGCCAGAATCCGACCTCAAACACTATTCTAAATCCAGCTGACTGATTCTGGCTGCCTGAATACATCCTAAAATCGTCAACTATCTATGCCAAATCTGGGTATTTCGATAGCGACATTCTGTTTCTAAACAACAGGCCAAAGTGACTAAACATTATGCAATATGAGTGTTTGTGGAATCAGTGCGTCTTGAACTGTCCTACAGATCAGACGTTTTTTCGGTTGCTTGTGGACTGGTCTTTGACTGCCTATAGCTTCAAAGTTTGTGTTTTGTCAGTGTGTCTTTTAAAGACTACCTGAAAGTTATTTCCCATCAGTCTTTCTCAAGACTACCTACTTTTGAATTTAACATTTGTTTTAACTTTTTTCGTATCACCTGAAATGGCTGGACGGAAAAAGAAACCTCGCATCGCTGCGGGGAGGAAAAGAGAGGCATCTCTTTCTGACACTTCGAGTGTCTGTAGTGACAATCCTTTTGATATTTTGCCTGAGCAAGAAGCTGGTGAAATGGAAGTTATTAATAATGAAACTATACAAAATATAAAATCTTTAAAAAAGGAGAAAGTTCCACCTATTGTGGTAACTATTTCTTCTGAATTTAATATATTCAAAAAAGAACTTTCAACGTTTGTTTCTGACGTTAAAGTTACCTATCAAATTGGCCGTAGAGGTGAATGCCGCTTATTAGCCGACTCAGTAAAGGGTCGTGATCGTCTTGTTCAGTATTTAACTGACAAGATGTACAAATTTTTTACATATGACACCAAGAACGCCAAGCCGTTCAAGGTTGTCTTGAAAGGTCTCATCAACGATCAAACCGTTGATGAGATCAAACTTACTTTAACAGAATTACTTGGCATAGCCCCTACCCAAGTAATTCTAATGAAACAAAAATCACGAGGCGAAAACAGTCAGGAAACTGGAATTTCCCTTGTTAATTATTTAATTCATTTTAACCGCAATGAGGTTAACAACTTAAATTTTTTTGAAAAAGCACATGCTTTGTATAATGTGCGTGTAAAGTGGGAAATTTATAGGAAGTATGGCGGAGGTGAAAAGCATATCACCCAATGCCGTACTTGCCAACGTTATGGCCATGGTTCCAAATTCTGTAACATGGACCAAAAATGTCTTAATTGTGGAGACTCTTCTCACAAAAAGGACACATGTCCTGTGAAAGAGAGTAAAAATTTTCGCTGTGCGAATTGTAACGGCAACCATATGTCAAATTTTTATCAATGCCCAGTCCGTTTAGCAATTGTTAAGGCAAGGCAAGGTAAACAAAATTCAATTTCTCAATTAAAACCAACTTCAAAACAAAATTCTCCAAGCGTACCAGTGACGCATAGTTAACCTACTCCTTTGCATACCCGTTTAACTTATGCACAGGTTACAGGTAGTTCGAACATTATACCGCCTAGTGTTGGTAGTTCGAAAATGACTGTTAATATGGGTAAGCAAAACACGCTAGAAAATAATTGTACACCTATCACTCCAGCTAATATTGCTACCGAAAATATTTTTTCTAATGTCAACTGCCTGGGGCCTATTACGGCAGGTAAACTTTCTTTTTGCAACAGGCAATGTTCGATCTTATGAACGCCATGTTGCAGGCAAAATCAATGTTTGAAGCCATTCAAATAGGCACAAATTTTACTATTAAAATTGTTTCTAATTTAAAATTTAGCAATGATTTTAAATAAAACAATTAAAATATTAAATTGGAATGCTCGCTCATTGAAGGCCAATGAGAATGAGCTTTTTAATTTTTTAACAGTAAATAATGTGCATATTGCAATTATTACTGAAACATTTTTGAAACCTAACATAAAATTAAAATATGATCCCAATTACGTGGTTCATAGATATGATAGGATTCAGGGTTCCGGCGGTGGAGTTGCAATTGTTATTCATCGCCGAATCAAACATCGTGCTCTTCCCCATCTTGAGACGAAAGTTATTGAAACTTTGGGAATTGAAGTTCAAACTGAACTTGAGATTTTATTTATTGCCGCAGCATATTTACCATTTCAATGCACACGCGAGCTCAAAAATTATTTTAAAGGTGATTTACAAAAACTCACCAGAAATCGTTCGAAATTTTTCATAATCGGCGATTTTAACGCTAAACATCGTTCATGGAATAATTCTCAAAGTAATTCCAATGGCAAAATTTTATTCAATGATTGTTCTTCAGGATACTATTCTATTTTGTCTCCGAATAGTCCTACATGCTTTTCTTCTGTAAGGAACCCTTCAATAATTGATTTGGTGCTAACAGATCAAAGTAATGTATGTAGTGATTTGATCACACATGCTGACTTTGATTCTGACCATCTTCCAATAACTTTTTCTTTATCACATGAATCAGTTTTAAACCCTATGAGCTCTGTTTTTAATTATAACAAGGCTAATTGGGAAAGAGAAATTTCAATAATGAGCTTGATTTGCAAAACGAAGTGAATATTGATTCCGCTTTGGAAGCATTAAAATGTGCAATTGTTGATGCCAGGAATTATTCTGTTCCAAAGGCTCAAGTGAAATTTGATTCATCAATAATTGACGAAAATCTTCAACTTCTAATTCGTTTGAAAAATGTCCGCAGACGTCAATATCAACGTTCTCGTGACCCTGTTTTTAAAACTATTTATAAAGATTTACAGAAAGAGATTAAGCATAGATTTACTCTTCTGAGAAATCAAAATTTTGAGACTAAAGTTGAAAAATTGAAACCATATTCAAAACCATTTTTGAAGCTGTCGAAGATTCTTAAGAAACCTTCGAAGCCTATTCCAGTTTTAAAAGATGGTGAACGTTTTCTTGTATCCAATGAACAAAAGGCTCAAAGACTTGCTCAGCAGTTTGAGAGTGTTCATAACTCAAATTTGAATTTTGTGAGTCCAATTGAAAATGAAGTCACACGTCAATTTGATTTAATTTCTTCCCAGAATTTTTTACCTGCAGAAATAATTGAAACTAACTTGAATGAGATTAAATCAATTATTAAAAATTTCAAAAATATGAAAGCACCTGGTGACGATGGAATCTTTAATATACTAATCAAACATCTCCCTGAGAGCACAATGGAATTTTTAGTGAAAATTTTCAATTGCTGCTTAAAAATTGCATATTTTCCCAAATTATGGAAAAATGCAAAATTTACTCCAATTTTAAAACCGGATAAGAACCCAGCAGAAGTTTAAAGTTATCGACCAATCAGTTTGCTTTCTTCAATAAGTAAACTGTTTGAGAGAATTATTCTTAACAGAATGATGTCACACATCAACGAAAATTCAATTTTTGCAAATGAACAGTTTGGATTTCGCCATGGGCATTCCACAACTCATCAATTGCTCAGAGTTACTAATATGATACGAGCTAACAAATCTGAAGGTTATTCCACTGGAGCTGCTCTTTTAGACATAGAAAAAGCATTCGACAGTGTTTGGCATAAAAGTTTGATTGCGAAATTGCAAACTTTTAATTTTCCAATTTTCCTAATCAAAATTTTAAAAAATTATCTTACTGATCGAACTCTGCAGGTTGTCTATCAGAATTCAAAATCTGATAGATTTCCTGTCAGAGCAGGTGTACCTCAAGGTTAAGTCTTGGGTCCAGTCGTGTACAACATATTCACTTCAGATCTTCCTGATTTGCCTCAAGGATGCACAAAGTCATTGTTCTGCGACGACACAAGCATTTCCGTAAAAGGAAAAAAGTCTTCGTGTCATATGCAGTCGATTGCAGAAAAGTTTAGATATTTTTTCTTCCTACTTGCAAAAGTGGAAAATCTCTCCCAATGCTTCTAAAACTCAAATGATAATTTTTCCGCATAAGCCTAGGGCTTCTTTCCTCAAGCCAAACAATAATCACGTTGGCAAGATGAATGGGGTTATTTTAAGTTGGTCCGACAAGGTTAAGTACTTGGGACTAATTTATGATAAAAAACTTATTTTCAAAGAGCACATTGAGAGTATACAAGCCAAGTGCATCAAATAAACGAGATGTTTATATCCTCTCATTAACAGGAATTCTAAACTTTGTTTAAAGAACAAACTTTTGATTTACAAACAAATTTTTAGACCAGCAATGCTTTATGCTGTACCGATCTGGTCAAGTTGCTGTTCAACAAGGAAGAAAACGCTCCAAAGGATTCAGAATAAAATTCTGAAAATGATTTTGAAGCGTCCTCCTTGGTTTGGTACACTCGAATTATATAGACTTACTGGTGTTGAACCATTAGAAGCTATGTCAAATAAAATTATTAACAATTTTCGACAAAAATCGTTGCAATCCTCAATTGCTACGATAAGCTCTCTTTATAGCCAATAAGTTAGCAATTAAGTTAGTTGTAAGTTTACTTCCCCTTTCCTGACAAGTAGGTTTAAATCCCTACGAATGATAAGTTCTAATTGCGAAAGCAAACAAATCCTAACAATTAAAATTACAAATTTCTAACAGTGTTGAGAAGTCACCATTTGTGATTGGACACACATACTCATTATTTACTAATATTTATCATAAATACTTAAGCTACTAACAAATCCCCCCTAAAAAAAAAAAAAAGTGTTTGTGGAACAGTAGACCAAGACTCAACTTCAGACACCCTTTTAATTTTTTAGATAGTAGTTTCCGGTTTCTGGAAACAGCATAAAAAGGACAAACATTACCCAATGTGAGTTTTTAAGGAACCGGGATGATGCTCAGAGGTCGGTAGTCAACTCCATATTTCATTTGGAAACCCGGTTTTGCTATTTCCGGTTTCTGGAAAACATTCTCTTATTGCCTAATACATTCCAATGAAGGTATAATATTGAATTTGTTTTGAAGTAATAATTGAAGTATGAAATGTAAAATTTGACGTAATATTTGTGCTAGAAAGAAAGTGAAATGAAAAAAGACTCCTTATTTCGAACACTTTAATCACGAGCAATATCGGGCACGTTCAAATAGTACAATACCAAGTTTGAATTATGTTGAGGCCACATATTTTGATCGATCAATTTCTTTTTAACAAGTTTCTTTTCACAACATTTGAACCATGTGTTCAGTTATTATAAAATTCATCAGTTAACCCTCAACTACTCCGTTCATTTGATATCAATATTGTTCAAATTGTTTGTTTTGCCTTTCTCCTAGAAAGGTATAGCAATCACTTGCAAAACCGAAAGTATAAAAGTGCTCCAAAGGGCCGAATGGCATATATCACTCGACTCAGCTCGACGAGCTGAGCATTTTCTGTATGTGTGTGTGTGTGTGTGTGTGTGTGTGTGTGTGTGTGTGTGTATGTGTGTGTGTGTGTGTGTGTGTGTGTGTGTGTGTGTGTGTGTGTGTGCAGATTTTTATTCTCACTCACTTTTCTCAGAGATGGCTGGACCGATTTTCATGAAATTAATTGCAAATGAAAGGTCTCATTGTCTGATAAGACCCTATTAAATTTCATTGTAATCGGATTTTTAGTTTAGAGGTTGTGTATCAAAATGTAAAAATCATGAAACATCATTATCTCAAAAACTACACAACCGATTTGAACAAAATTGGTTTCAAATGAACGGGCTTCCCGAAAAACCCTTAACTTTTGAATTTCATAAAGATTGAACTTGTGGTTCAAAAGTTATGACAAGAAACGTGTTTTGAAGACTACTTAATCTCACTCATGTTTCTCAGAGATGGCTGCACCGATTTTCATAAAATCAGTGTCAAATGGAAGGTCTAGTTGCCCCATAGAACCCTATTGATATGTTTTGCAATCAGACTATTACTTTGCCTGTTATGTTTAAAAATGTGAAATCCAGCTATCAAAAGGAACATATTCCGAAGACTACTTGAACTCACTCACTTTTCTCAGAGATGGCTGACCCGATTTTCACAAAATTAGTGTCAACTAATAAGTCTAGCTGCCTCGTAACACCCTATTGAATTTTACTGTAATCGGACTGTAACTTCGTCTGTAATGTACTGAAATGTGAAAATCACGAAACTTCATTATCTCAGTAACTACACAACCGATTTGATCAATATTATTGTGAGATGAGCGGGCTAGTTAAGGGTTAACTAATGAATTATGATTGAACACGTAGTTCCAAAGTTTGGCTGTCCAATACGTTTCCTTTTCATTTGATTATAACCGAACTTAGGCAACCGTTATGTATTAAATTGTTAATAAAACAACGAAAGTCTATTATCTCAAAGATTACATGACTTATTTGAACATAACTAGTGTCATACGAACGAGTCATCTCTCAAACTTACAAACAACAAACTTCATAACCAGTTGATATGTGGCTCAAAAGTTATGGAAAGAAAAGAAATTCAAAGACTATTTAAAACTATACCTGCTTTGATCGATATATGTGGCCTCAACATGATTTAAATGTGGTATCGTACTATTTGAACTTTCCAAATTCACTTAATCTGGCGATGTGATTGAAATCTAAAAATGCACGACGAATCGGCCATAGGATATGATCAAAGTCAAATAACAAATCGTTTGAAATGATTGGTTTTGTCGAAATGACAACATCCTCGACTTTTGGCTTCTGTACATCACCTTAATTCTGAATATATTATATATATTATATATATTCGAATACCACGGTCATTTCCAGCAAATTTTCTGACATCAATCTGACACAGGAAATACTCATATTGGGAGGTATTTAGTTATTTTGGTTGTTTTCCAGAAACTAAAAGTGGTCGTCTTTAAATTCAAAATGGTGTCGAGGGTCAATGTTTGGTTTCTATGCATAGCAATAGCACAATAGCTCTATGCAAATAGTTTCTATGCATAGCAAACGGAAATATCCATATTGGTCATTTTCGACTGTTTCCTATAAGTTGACATTTAGCGATTCAAAATGGTGCCTGAGGTCAATTGTTAGCTCATAGCATCATTCTGGTTCCAGAGATACTCATATTGGATGGTATTTGGTTATTTTAGGCTGTTTTTCACAAACCGGAAGTCGCCATCTTGAATTTAAAAATGGTATTTAAGATAATTTCTGGCCTCTGAGCGTCATTCTGGTTGAAGAAACACCCATATTGGGTGTAATTCGATCATTTTCGGCTGTTTCCCAGGAACCGGAAGTCGCCAACCTAGAATCCAAAATGAGATTTGTGGTCGATTTCAGCTGCTGTGTATCATTCTAGATCCGGAGATACTCATGTTAGACGGAAATCGGCCATTTTTGGCTATTTTGCAAAATCCACAAGTTGAATTGTAGGATATTCATAATAAATAAATATACCCATATTGGGTGGTATTTGGTCGTTTGCCGCTGTTTTTCCGGAACCGGAAGTCGCCATCTTAGAATTCTTATATTGGGTGGAAATCGGCCGTTTTTGGCTGTTTTACAGAAACCGGAAGTTGCCATCTTACAATCCAAAATGTTGCCTGAGGTCGCTCATGGAACATGTTTGATACCATTAAAAACATTCACCTGCAAATATGGTTTAATTTAGTTGATTAGTTCTTGAGAAGTGCAGAAATTTGTGCAGAAACATGTGCTTCCAGAAGAGGGAGGGGCGTCGAACCATTATGGTCGAACCATTATGGACAAACTTTAAAACATCCACATGCCAAATTCGGTTTCATTTGCTTGGTTTGTTCTTGAGTTGTACAAAAATTTCTGTTTCATTTGTATTGGACCTCTCTTTTCCAGAAGAGGGAGGGGTCTCAAACTATCATAGGAACCTTTATCGGGACCAAAAACCCCTACGTACAAATTTTCGCGTCGATCGGTTCGGTAGTTTTCGAGCCTATATGAATCAAATAGACAGACAGACTGACAGACAGACCGGACTACATTTTTATATGTATGGATGGATTACAACATCAATATTTCAGAACCTAAAGAGTGAATATACATTTATTGGATTGAAGCGTTCATGTAAATCTATTTTTACAAATAGAAGTTTGAATGAGAAAGGCTGGGTCTGACCGCTAGGTGGATTAATTTAGGTTTTTTTCTGAGATAACGAAGTTTCGTGGTTTTCACATTTTTATACATTACATAACATTAACATACCGATTACAATAGAGTTCAATAGGGTGTTACGAGGTAGCTAGACCTTTCATTTGACACAAATTTTGTGAAAATCGGTTCAGCCATCTCTGAGAAAAGCGGATGAGTTCAGGTAGTCTTCGGAATATATTTCTTTTCATAGCTGGATTTCACACTTTTGAACATAACAGACAAAGTAATAGTCCGATTGCAAAACAAATCAATAGAGTCTTATGGGGCAACTAGACCTTCTTTTTGACACCGATTTTATGAAAATCGGTCCAGCCATCCCTGAGAAACATGAGTGAGATTAAATAGGCTCGAGAACACGTTTCTTCCCATAACTTTTGAACCACAAGTCCAATCTTTATGAAATTCGAAAGTTAAGGGTATTTTAGCCGGTCCTTTTAAAATAATTTTGTTCAAATCGGTTGCGTAGTTTCTGAGATATTGATGTTTCGAGATTTTTACATTTTGATACATAACCTCTAAACTAGAAATCCGATTACAATAAAATTCAATAGAGTCTTATGGGGCAAATAGACCTTTCATTTGCAATTAATTTCATTGAAATCGGTCCAGCCGTCTCTGAGAAAATCGAGTGAGATTGGGAGAGCGTTACACACACACACATACACACACATACACACACATACATAAATTGCTCAGCTCATCGAACCAGTGATGCCACATGTACAGATTTATCTGCATTTATACAAATTTTTTGCGTATTTTTTATACAGATATCTGCATATACAGAATACAGATTTCCTGGAAATAATACAGAAATATACAGATTTTTTTGTTTTCCATGGGGTCGTAAATTTAACTTCTTTATATAGTTGAAAAACATAAATTAGCTCAAATGCGGTTGAGAGTGTCGGAGGTTTTATTATATTAACAAGCTACGCATAAACGTGTGCATGAATAAGTCACAAGAAAAATGTTAAACAAGCTATATTGTATTTTTTTTCGAGAAGGATATGTCCAGTACATATGCAGATTTTTATACAGATTTTTTGGAATTTTACCATGGTGACACGATATTTTGAGCTCCAAAATACAGATGAAAATGTGGCATCACTGCATCGAACTGAGTCGAGTGATATACGACATTCGGCCCTTTTGAGCACTTTTATACCTTTAGTTTTTGCAGTGATTGCTATACCTTTCTAGGAGAATGGCAAAAAGGTTGTCTATTCTACTGTAGTTTAAAAGTCGCTAATTTCAAAAATAGAATACATTTGCCTCAGAAGTTTATTTAGAAGATACAATCTAGTTTTTTTTTATATATAGTCTACGCATTCAAGTTCATTAAGCAGACAATGTGTGCAGAAGGGAAAGCGAAAAATAAGCGAACTGGAAAAAGTCCCGTCGGGATGCGGTATATTTTTCCAAATCTGTATCATATTTCCAGTTCGCCTGTAATGCACCTGAAGTGCTTTTAAGTTCCCCGAGAAAAAATATCAGTAAACTGATATTATTGGACCCTTTAAAAAATCTGTACCTTTTGACAAAAATTTGTAATCTATACCATACAGAATCTGTACCAGAAAAAACGAAAATATCTGTACCTTTCCAGATAAAGCTGTATGTGTGGCAACACTGATTCCATCCCATGAGGACAAGAGTCATTTTGCATATTCGTGTACGGACCACAACCCGTTGGAATGACAGTGAGTATCCATTGACGACGATGTTGACGCATCCTGATAGATACGGAGAAGACGAAGTTGACAATAGATGAACATATTTTAGCAAAGGGAAAGTTACAACAAATGCTATAAAAGTCAACTATCATTGCCAGGAATTAGTTTGCCCTTTTACCAATGCAATGAAAAGGTATGCACCGTAGGGAGTATTAGAAGAGACAGGATTAGAACAGTATGACTACTGTCAGCAGTCGCATCAATTTCAGCAGTGGTACATGAGATTTTTTCGACGAAAAAAGATAACTGTCGACATTGTAAATTTTGATCCAACAGAATGTCGTTTACGCAAGCCTAAATTTTCGTTTCCGGCGATATGCGGCTTTTTGGTAGACGGATTTCAGTCTTATTCGTGGATGGTACTGATCGAATAAACTATTAGCTGTTGATTCGCACCGTCGGTATTGCCACGTATACTCTTATCTGTGGCTCACGATTTCGTAATCGGCTTCTGTGACAGTTGTATAAAGTTGTATGTTGTTTCATTAACTTGAAAGCAATTGAACCAAATGATGTTTACTGAAAATCGAAACGTGCTGGTTTTAGAGTGTTTAATGGAATTCGCCATTTTTTCACCTGTTCAGTCGTGTTTATTACATTACTTCTTTAAAATCATTATTTCATTGAACTCATTCCCAGGTGCGTAATATCAACCTTAACATGATGTTGCAATAAAAACTAGAACTTGGAAGAAAAGCTCAATATTGACATTTGGCTAACTTTTGTATGATAACGCAAATGAGTACTTCAGAAAAAACGCACAAAACGACATGTTCGTCCTTTATCTTTCTCTGCTTCTTAGATTTAAAATGCATTGGCGATTTATCATGTCGAAACAGTTTTTTGGCGAGTGTGCATGTGTGACATACAAAATGATCGCAACTTTCTTCTTGATTAGGGTCAGACGCTTTGCTGCTTTGTTCATACATATCGTTGTTGGAAAAAATACATGACAATTAGATTTTGCTTGCCGTGGCGACATTTAAAAGAAAATGATCAACTCTTAAATTAACACAAAAGACGTTTTATTTTTTTTGTTGAGAGTTCTAAAATCAATGTGAGTGTTGTAAAAAAAATTGAAATAAATAAGGTGAGGGACACTTGTCATGTTTTCTGGTCTGTGATAAACGGGAGAAAGTGAAGGATTTTCTTGGCTGATTGTTTTCCTTCCTGTGAACATAAACACTGGCCCCCGCCGAAGCTAACGATTCGTTTGTTTGTTCTTCATGTGCGCAGTCTTTGCTTCTCTTGTATCAGAGTTTCCGCTCGATGTGGTCGATGATATAACCTTCAAGGACTGTATCGAAAAATAACTGTAGAAACATTTGACGGAAACAGTGCAGTGAAATAAAGTATGTTTTGTAAAAGCATTTAACGATGGAAGTTAGTTTAGAAAAAGATGATGAATAACGGATGACTACTGAACACTTAGAATTTTTTTCCTACTGCTGTCAAAAAGATAGATTGATTCAAAGAAAAACTGATTTATGTTTGTACTCCAGTAATTTGAGTACACCAGAAAACTTAAAATCCCAAAGAAATCTTCGATTGGGCGACAATGAGACAGATTCGTTGGGTTGCGCATTTTGCGCACTTAACAGTTAGAACTTTTTTTCTACTACTATCAAAAAAGGTAGATGTATTTAAAGAAAATCTTATTTATTTTTGTACTCCAGTTATTTTTGTACATCAGGAAACTCAAAATCCGAAAGAAATCTTCGACACTGAGGCAAATTCGTGGGGTTGCGTTTTTGGGTACAACTGGGGTCGAGTGGTTGTTAAGGAGCGGTTGTGGTTTTTACCGCTAGAGTTCAGTGGAAATATGACAACACATGCACACGCATCGTGGATAAATATGTGATAATACTGCATTGATTCTAATCGTGCTAATAATAAGATAAGAATCAGTGCTTATAAAGAAAACTATATTCGAACTTACTTCTTGGGTCACTCCTCACTCTAATCACAGAACAGATATGCAACTTCGAACAAAACTCTGCAGCAAATCAGTGCCCAAGCTTTCGCGTTCATTTTTTGCTGTTCCATCCTACATTGATTTTACAGTGCATCGTTCAAACAGTTCGCTCCAATAGTTTGAACATGTACCAAAAAACTATTTTTTTTTGCTTTAATGACCAGGCAAAAAGGTGATCTTGAATAGTTGAATCTATCAAAATCAAGTTAAGACAGGATCGCATTCAAGAGATCTTTAAAGTGGAAATTCAGTAACAATTCACAATCAACGTCAATGAAACAAATTAAACTAAAAATCTTTCAACCATACAAACATTGTCTAACAAATTTTCTTGGATCGTACACCTCACGACTGCTAAAACTATTTTAACCTGTTAGTTGAATATTTTCGTTGGACTTGGAAACCGAATTTCTCGATCAACGACAATATTTATTTCTCGTACCGTTTTTTATACCTAACATTGCTAGAAATGCATATCAGACGCGCTGTACAAGCACTGCTTACTTCATTAGGTACAATGTAAAAATTGATTGCCGTTAGTCAAGATATTCAGTTTTCAACTTGGGCAACAATGAAATTCATTAAAAATATATCTACATAAAAACCGTTGCACGTATGCGGGTGGTACTGTACGTTTATCATGAAAAGGCACCCTCGCTATACCAGTACCGGGGAGAACAAAGGATTCTCTCGATGAAAAAGCGGCGAGAGCTCATACAGTCCTTTTGTGGAATGAATGGAATATAAGCGTAATGAAATTTCGAGTGTAAAATGCATGCTCTCCACCGCTAGATGTCGATACTTAAAATAAAGAGATTTTGCCTCGTTTTTGGTTCTTCAGTTGAACAGATGTGCTCTAATCCTCAAACATAATTTTTGCTTAATCGCTAGACATATGCCAGAGCTTTTCGACCCAAATCGTTTCTAACTTTAATCGTTTAGAGAGTTGTCATTGTATGACATCGGGTTTTTCGGCTTATCAAAATGCTTAGGTTTGAATAAAATGTTTAAACGAGAAATACACAATTGCAGAAAAATCATTCTGCTCTAGATTCAAAGTGACTAGCTATTTTTGTGCCAAAATTTACCTAATATATGTAGTCATTCCAAGCAAAATGTGGCAATTTGAATATTAGTTTTAATTCTAATTTTTTATATGATTGAAACTGTTTTTCCCTACAGGCATCGGAGTTATGGCTAATCAAACAAAAGAGTAACCACCGTAGGTTTTTTCGAATTGAAAGATGGCAAATATCATAACGAGAGAAATTAAGTTTGGTGCGGTCATTTTCAATTCTCTGATTAGTGATGATTTTTGGGAGCAGCCATTTATTTTGGTGGCGGAGCGCGTTTCCCGCGAGTGCTTACTATAGCCTGTGTGAGTGAGCGCAAGGTAAACTTTAAAAAGCAGCGAGTGTAGGAAGATTGTTGCACGGTCGCCATGTGACATTTCTCGCACTTGGGATGGGAATCAAACGACAACCGACGTGTTGGTGATATTTCGCTTGCGAGTTTTTCGCTTGATTTGAATTCCAGAAAAATAGGTCGGAAGAAAACAGTTGTATTCTCTCTGCCTTTTGACGAATCCTTTTTTAAATAGAAGGAGATGTTTTGTGATGAGATAATTATTTACAAATATTTATTCAGAATTTATATTGCGTTCTGGAACAAACGGTGACATATCAACACTATTACATATATTTTAATTTTTATTTCATTAAAAGATTGTAATTGCTTCCGCAGTTAAATGAAGTAGGAAAAATGTAAACCTACTTGTCAAGAAAAAAAGGAATTTAAAATAAAACCTTAATCCAACATTACACCTATCTCACTGACTATAAAGTGAGCTAATCGTTGTAACTGAGGATTGCAACGATTTTTTGTCGGAACTTATTGATAATTTGGTTTGACATATTTTCTAATGCTTCCACATTCCACATGTTTCCACATGATTCCACTGTGTAGTTTCTTCGTGCTAAACCAGCGAGGACGCTTCAATATCATTTTCAGAAGTTTATCCTGAATCCTTTGAAGCATCTTCTTTGTGGTTGTACAACTTGTCCAGATGGGGACTGCATATAACCACATCTGTTCCACTAAAGAACCAAAAACGAGACAAAATCTCTTTATTTTAAGTATCGACATCTAGTGGTGGAGAGAACGCATTTTACACTCAAAATTTTATTACACTCATACCATTCATACCTGCTCGTGGTGAAGAATTATTTCGGTCTCTCATCATACAAAACCAAAAAGCAAAAAGAGTGTGCGACCTTCAACGGTATAGCGAGTGTGCCTTTTCATGATAATCGCACAGTACCACCCGCATACGTGCAATGTTTTTTATGTACATTTAAAAAAAATTAATTTCATTGTTGCTCGAGTTGAAAACCGAATATCTTGCTAAACAACAATCGTTTTTTACATTGTACCTTATGTCGCAAGCAGTGCTATAGCGCGTCTAATATGCATTACTCGCAATCTTAGGTGTAATAAACGTAATACGTAATAGGTGTAATAAATGTAATACGAGAAAATTTGTTGAGCAATATTTGAATGGTTGAGAGATTTTCAGTTTAATTTTTTTATTCATATTGATTGTGAATTGTTACTGAATTCCAGCTTGAAATATCTCTTGAATGCGATCCTGTATAAACTTTAATTTGATAGATTTAAAATCACCTTTTTGTCTGGTCAAAAGCAAAGTCTTGGTGCTACATTCCGATTCGGAACTCGACCTCCTGTTTATGATACAAGGACTTCGCAGCCAACTGTTAAGAGTACAGAACAATTGCGGGGCTAGCGCTACGATCCTACTTACACTAAAAGTCTTTCCCGAGTCGAAACTCGAACCTACTGGCTTGTTAGGGCAGCATCGTACCTCAAGACCAGCTGGGAGCAGTGATGCCACATATACAGATTTATCTGCATTTATACAGATTTTTTGCGTATTTTTTATACAGATATCTGCATATACAGAATACAGATTTCCTGGAAATAATACAGAAATATACAGATTTTTTTGTTTTCCATGGGGTCGTAAATTTAACTTCTTTATACAGTTGAAAAACATAAACTAGCTCAAATGCGGTTGAGCGTGTCGGAGGTTTTATTATATTAACAAGCTACGCATAAACGTGTGCATGAATAAGTCACAAGAAAAATGTTAAACAAGCTATATTGTATTTTTTTTCGAGAAGGATATGTCCAGTACATATGCAGATTTTTATACAGATTTTTTGGAATTTTACCAAGGTGACACGATATTTTGAGCTCCAAAATACAGATGAAAATGTGGCATCACTGGCTGGGAGGTTTGTCTGGTTATTGAAGCAAAAAAAAGAATACATTTTTTTACATGTTCAAACTTTTGGAGCGAACGGTTCGATGCACTCTAAAATCAATGTAGGATGGAACAGCGAAAAACGAATGCGAAAGCGTGGGCTAGGATTTGCAGCAGAGTTTTGTTCAAAGTGGCGTATCTGTTCTGTGATATAACATTGCTGGTCTAAATATTTGTTTGTAAATTAACAGTTTATTCTTGAGACAAAGTCTAGAATTTCTATTGATAAGAGGATACAAACATTTGATATATTTATTGCACTTTGTTTGAATATTCTCAATGTGCTCCTTAAAGGTAAGATTTTATGATAACATAAACTAGCTGACACGGCAAAGTCCGTCTCAATCATTTCAAAGTCATTGATTCCTTGCGGATTGTTTATAGTCTGCAATTGCACGACGAATCAGCCATAAGATATGAACAAAGTCAAAAGACTAATCGTTTGAAATGATTGGTTTCATCGGAATGACAACGTCCTAGACTTTTGGCTTTTGTAAATTACCTTTATTCTGAATATATCCATATTGGGTGGTATTCGGTCATTTTTGTCTGTTCTTCTTGCATCAATCTGATTCCGGAAAAACCCATATTGGGTGGTGTTCAGTTATTTTCGTTGTTTTCCAGAAACAGAGTGGTCATCTTCGAATTCAAAATGGTGTTCAGGGTTAATGCTTGGCTTCTATACATCAACTCGATTACGGAAATATCTACACGCAAAAGTTGGAAGTTGCGAAACCAGTACAAAATTGTGCGTTTTTAACGCAATTGTTGATGTAATTCGGAACCAGTACAATGATTGCGTGTTGGGCATAACGCAATTAATGCTCTAGCGTTTCTCCAATGTATTTGGCAGCTCCAAACTACTACACCTAAACAGTTTCAACTGGTATCAAGCAGCATTGCAAAGCGAGCGAGAAGCAAAACCATTCTCCTCCTTTCTGCTTGAGGACGAAACATATGCTACGCTTTTCAAGTCTTTTGCAAACACGCTTTCGAGATACTTTTTCTTCTTCATGCATTCCAGCAAGCAGCAAGCACGCACCGACAGTATGAGTGAGACTAACAACACTGGTATCAAGTATGTACAGCACGGGCAGGGTTGCCACATTTAAATCTGTGTTTTCCCTTGAAAAATCTTAGCATCTGTATCTGGAACAAAAATATCTGTAAAAAAAATCTGTATTGTTTAAACATAAAGAACTTTGTATTTTTTAAGTTTTTATGGTACATAAACAAAATTTTTAGCTTAAAACGTGTGAGGAGTTGAAAATATATTCAATTTGCTTAATATTTAATGAAATAAAATTTCGGATTGTTTTTAAAAGTTAATGTCAATTTCGAATAATCTGTATATCTGAACTTTTCGACGAAAATCTGTATATCTGTATATACAGATTCTGTACCGTTACTTCGGCCAAAAAAATGTAAAATACAGATTAATCTGTACATGTGGCATCCCTGAGCACGGGTGTCTCGCTCATTTCGTGAAGCAACGAGATATCGCCTTGCGCGTCACAATCCGAACCGAAAGAGAAGCGAAAGAGCAACCTGCAAATTGTATGTGACGTTTCTGGTCTTGTCGCACATACATGGAAATTCTACGAGCGAGAGAGAAATTTCTCTCGTCGCTTGAGAAAAAAGCGCGTGCAAAGAATGACAAATAATAATTATTCACAATTTACAAGTGTTGCCATAAGAAATCAGGAACGCTTTTGTGGCTTTGTGGAATGGAGGGTTTTGCTAGTTTTGCGGTGAAGCTAGCGTTGATTACAAAATGTTGTGAACAGAATTTTGTTTCGTTTTTTTTTTGCAAATCATTCAATGGTACTTTTTAATGACCAAATCCATCGAGATAAATCGATCGAGTATTATAGCTTATGTTTGCTGCTTGCACTGCTCCATGAGTAGCAGTCACTAATACACTCGACGTGAGAAATAAAGTGTCGGTATATGATACATATTCTGATTTCATTCTATGTCAATGTATTCGCAGTACAACTGTTGTGTTATGCGTTTCACACATTTATTGTGCGATTTCTGTGCAACATTTGTGCGAATCGGGAAGACACAATGATTGTACAAGACTTCAACTTTTGCGTGTATGTTGAGTAGTGTTCGTTCATTTTGGAAGTTTCCCTGAAGTTGCCATTTTACAATTCTAAATGGTGTCTGAGGTCAATTTTCAGCTCCTTGCATCATTCTGGTTCCGGAGATACTCATATTGGGTGGTATTTTGTCATTTTCGGCTGTTTTCCAGACACCGGAAGTCATCATCTTAGAATTCTAAATGATGTCTGTGGTCGATTTTAGCTCCTGTGTATCATTCTGGTTCCGAAGACACTCATATTGAATGGAAATTGGCCATTTTTGGTTGTGTTACAGAAACTGGAAGTTGCCATCTTACAATTCAAACTGTGTCTGAGGTCGATTTGTGGCTTCAGTGCATCATTACGATTCCGGAAATACCCATATTGGGTGGTATTAGGTCATTTTCCGCTGTTTTCAGAAACCGGAAGTCGCCATCTTGGGTTTCAAGATGGCATTAGGAGATAATTTCTGGCCTCTGAGCGTCATTCTGGTTAAAGAAACACTCATATAGAGTGGTATTTGGTTATTCACCGCAGTTTTTTAGAAACCGGAAGATGCCATCTTGGATTTCAAAATGACATTTAGAGACAATATCTGGCCTCAGAACGTCATTCTGGTTAAAGAAACACTTATATTGGGTGGTATTTGGTAATTTTCGGCTGTGTTTCAGAAACCGGAAGACGCCATCTTGGATTTCAAAATGGCATTTGGAGACAATTTCTGGCCTCTGAGCGTCATGCTGGTTAAAGGAACACTCATATTGGGTGCAGGAATGTATGTTTCATTTGTATGGGACCCCTCTCTTCCAGAAAAGGAAGGGGTCTCAAACCATCATAGGAACCTCTCTCGGCCCCAAAAACCTCTACATACAAATTTTCACGTCGATCGGTTCGGTAGTTTCCGAGCCTATATGGATCAGACAGACAGACTGACAGACCGGACTGCATTTTTATAGGTATAGATTAGCCCTGAATATTTAACTTAGTCAGACTAATATAAGATTGCACCGTTCATCTTAACAACATGATTATTTGTAGGTTTGAGAAAAGAAACTCTTGGTTTATGAGGAAAAATAATTAATTGTGTTTTTGATGCATTAGGAGAAATCTTGCATTTCTGCAAATATGAAGAAAATATATCTAGACTTTTTTGCAGCCTACTGCATATGACACGAAATTCGACGAATTAATTGTGTTTTAAATTTCAAAGAATCTTTTACAGATTTCAAGTATAAAAATCTGTATAAAATCTAGATTTAGAAAATTGTCGTTGAAGTGGGGTCAAAAATCGTAATGGTATGTAAGCCCGAACTTTGATTATCGTAGATGCATTATTTAAGCTAAGCGTAGATGCATCATTTAGGGTTTCCATGTGACTTCTACACACTAAATCCTTAATTCATCGCCCGAAGCTTGATTTTCGTTGATGCATTATTTAAGCGGTATTCAGTCTGCAGTAGTTGTTCGAGGAATATTTCTTAATTCGTATAAAGTTTAATAAAAAACATTTTCAGGATCATTATAACAATAATACCTAGTGCCAAATTACCGCACAAGCTTACAGATAAAACGCTAAATAAATGCATTTTCCAAATCATGATTCTCATATCTAATACATGTTTGAATTGTAGCATATTATGCTGTCAGATTGAGCATTAAACGAATTCGACATTCCACACATTTTTTGTTTGTTTACCTCTCTGTGATATTGGGTGAACTGTTATCGTGCGGTTCAGCTGCCAGGTCACTTTATTGGTTGTAATTTATTTGCTGACGTGTCCGCTTTTTGACTTGGTTGGTGGCCACTATTCGTCAAGTGGGATAGATGTCATTGCAATGCGGTTTATTCGCACGACAGCGATAGGATTCAAGCGAACCAGCTCGTTTAAATCAGACATATAAATAGGGTTACATTTTTAGCAAATTGTTTTTTGTCAGATGATATGATGAATGTTGCCATTTTCACGAGAAGTAGGTTTTCGAGTTATTACAAACAGTTAGTTACGTTCAGCATGTGCTCGATTGAAAATTGATTAAAGTTTACGTTGTGTTTTAGTAAAATGTGTAGAAATATTTGTTAGCTGTTTTACGTCTAAATTCTAGGTATATCAGTACATCACTACCACATTTATATGATCTTTATGGAATCACTTTCATAATCGTTGTCATGTTAAATTGCATGTTATATAAGTGATTCCCGTTGAGACTGGATCACTGTTTACATGAAGTTATTCAAAAATCTTGTTAAGACGACATTCAGCTGCGATTTTTACATAATTTGTGTGAAAACGCGAAGCTTTCGAATGGCGCAAGAATTTTTTTTTTGTTCATCTATAATTTATTTGACACGGCACAAATACAATTTAATGTTTAACGGCGCCAATTATATCTGGTAGCTTACTTTCTAAAGTATCTTAATAACTAAAAGCAAATTTTTTATCCTCGCTTACGACTACGAGCTGAAACTAAATGTAACTTAAAGCTATAATATTTTGCATTAAAAGCACTGGTTTACTGTATGATGGTTTTCATTGCCATAGGTAAGCACATGTTCCGCTGCTGGGTCAAGATATTACGGACTGGCATATTGGGTTGTCTCCCTCGGGCCTTGAGAGTATCGTGCGGGTCTGATTGCTGTTTCCGGATCCGGGGTCTTAACGTGTTCTTGTCGTTAGGCTGGATGCAGGCGGAAGGGGGTAGGACTAAACTGGGGCGTGGATGGATTTCAGGAAAACGTATATAAGGGACGTGTAGGATAGGTCACGGCTCGCCAAGACATCACGAACAGGAACAGCCGACTGCCTACCTTCGGCCTGCAGGGAAGCTATTAATTTAGACCTGGCGTCACGGTGTACAGGGCATGACCAAACAACGTGCTCTATGTCGTGATAACCTTCACCACAGGCACAGATACCACTTTCCCCGAGCCCAACACGACGGAGATGCGCGTCAAATCTATAGTGATTGGACATAAGCCGGGACATCACGCAAATGAAATCCCGACCTACATCCAACCCCTTGAACCACGGGTTCGTCGACACCTTGGGGATTATGGAATGTAACCACCTTCCCAGTTCCCCTCTGGTCCAAGCATTTTGCCAACTGATGATCGTATTCTGACGTACAAATGAGAAAAATTCATTAAAGGCAATTGGTCTTTCATAAATTCCACCGTTTGTTGAATGGCGCAAGAATTGTTAAGGTAGGTGAAATGGCTTTTGTTCCGAAATCTTTTTTTTTCAAATCAATATGGCGACCGAATTTAATATCGCGACCATCAACTCTGATATTTGTAAAAAAAGGAAATTCAAGAATTTACAATAACTTAATTTAAACAGTGGTCCGGTCTTAACGAAAATTGCTCATATGATATATTGTCCAAAAAATATTGTTGTGACATCTTTTGTAATTTTAGTTCTATTGTCAAAGGCTATGTCTATGAATAAAAAAACCATGCATATAAAAAGTAAGAACCTTATGAAAACATATAACAAGAAATAAACGGGCAAAGTCTGACTATAATTATTCATTTTTTTCATCATTGCGGCCAAAAACAATTTATCAATAGTGATGTATGACGATATCAATAGAATAGAGAATTTCTTTGCGTTTAAAAAAACGAAAGTTTGTTACGCGACATAATGTTTGAAATGGCTTTTATATTTGTGCACAAATTTTCGCATAAAAGTCACATAGCTATTATTTTGGAAACATTTTGTTATTAAATATTCAAATTTGTATACCTCTTCATTGATTCTCATTGAGATTCTCTCATCGAAAAATAAAAGTGTTGTGGAAGTTCACGCGCAATTGACAAATTAATTATTGTTTCATAATAATTTCAATGACACCTTTCTCAACTGTCTAACTAATTTTCATTATACGGTTGTTTTGCAAAATATAGTATAAAACAGTTGGTGCCAGTACACTTTGAAAACTAATACTAGTTTTGTGAAATTATGCGCGTGAATTAGTAAAAGTAGGTAACATGTTTCTCGTTCCCACACAAACACTATACCTTTATAACAATGGAAATCCATAACGAAGCTGTAGAAAATGTTTCTTTCTGCTGGTGAGAAAATGTCGTTGTTTTGTTGCTGTCTATGGTATGCGACAGTAGCAGTCGATATTCAAAACGGTAGACTTTTTTATTTTCCTTTATCGTTTTGTATCTGATCAGATCAAACATACTATCAGGTTCTTGTACTGTTGTATCTGTACTGTATTTTTTCATAAAAATTTGAACAATTTGGAACGATTTATTGTAGGTAGTTCCTGCAGTTTCTGAGCAACCAATTTCCGATAGAATGATGAACGTTATTGTTAGTAAAACTTTTCCTGTTTGAAAGTACCATTTCTAGCCGACTTTGTTTGTTTCTGGCCTTAAAAAATACTGCCTCCCCTTATGTAACAATGAGAAGCGTTATCTCTTTTAAATTACCTAACGCTATACGACCTCTAATATTTTCAATTTTAAAAAAATTACACATGAGTTCATTTCTAGAATTCTTGTCCGAGATATTCAAAAACCACCATTCAAGCTCAAATGAATTATCTTATTGAGCGTCTTAGCACAATGGAATTGAATATTGAAAATTGGCAAGGTTTTCATTTAATACTACTACCGAGCTAGTTTTGTAGTTGAATATTAAATGTAAATCTTGCCTATTTTCAAAATCATTGAAGCTTTCCAAATACGTGTGTGAATTTGCTTGAAAAAGATAATAAATTACAACTTCTGTTTTTCATTTATTCTGTTAATTAGTTACGTAACTATAAAAGGTTACAATCATAAAATGTTCTGAAACATAAGTTGAAAAAATTCGTCTTCATTTGCTAAGCCAATTTGTCTTCGTTTGCTAAGCCAAATACGTGTGCAAGTTTTAATTTAAATCAAAATGGGCGGATTAAGTTTATCCATATTTTCAGATCATTTGGAATATAATTCCTTCTTGATTTATTTTTTTAGGTAACCACGATTGTATTGAGTTTGCCATTTATATTTCGGTAAAAGATTCTAGGTTTCCAAACCTATGAAATGTAAATCATGAATTGTTGCAACCTATGGCATATAGAAATGCAACCTAAACTAGGAACATGACATACCACGTTTAATCCGGGAGGCAAATATCGAGATTAGTTCACGCCGCATCCCCACATCCCATCACTGATTGCTTGTGCTAAAATGCGACACAAAAGCAACAAGCAGCTGATGATTAGAGTAATACTGCTGCACCAACGCACGGTAAAATGAGTCAGATCTTGATGCGATCGGTTTGTATCATATGGGTTGTCGCTATTCTGCTTGCAATTAGCATAAATTGTCGATATGTATGCTAGAATGGGTTATGAGGTATTTGGAATGAATTTGGTTGGTTAACCAGCAAGAAATCGAGGGGTTGTTGCGGGACGCACTTCGCATTGGTGAAACGTCGGAATTGAGCTCGGTTTGTTGAAATACGATTGATTGAGCATATGCTCATGCACACACGGCCATGAATTGTGCCTTAGCAGGTGGAAATTCCATGTATTACCGAGCAGAAATATATTTATTTTGTGGAATGATTCCTAAATCAATTTAACGGCTTTTTAATCACATAACAAATCGTTATTTGTGAAAATTTATGTGGTTCAGTAATGTTACAAAAGTTTAAATAATTGATGAAGGTATTTCTTGTACTGAAAAACAAAATGCTGCTATGGTAATCTGGGTCTCGTGATATGAGGTGTGAGAAAATGTATGGTCCTCATCCATTCAAAATGTAGCTGGCAGTGTTAGTCGATTAATTGTCGGGCGTAACCACGCTTATTGTCAATCAGATGCAGACTACACACTGAAAATGTAGCATATAATCGCTTGCACTTTAGTATGCGATCATATTCTGATGCTTCCTATATTATTCTGCACTGTGGAAGATGGGTTTCTGTCATGTCACTTAAGATCAAGCATCGTAACAGAATTGGATGATTTATGTGGGTACGCCTGTTGGAAGCACGGGCACTGGCGACATATTCGCACCAACGGCTTGTATAGATTTGACTCGTACTACTCTATCCATTGCTATTGCTTGATTCTGATCTACTCGAACGTTTTATAGAAAAGCAAGAAAAATAAACAGAAATATGTTTTTAACACTACTCTGAGGCTTGAATTTAAATGATTCTTCATTGTCAATAACATTGAATATTTGTCAATAATATAAAACTTACACCACATACCGAGCAAAGTTTTCTTATTTATAATTAAGGGCAACGTGTGTGGGGTATCATATCTAGATCACTTCTTTCTATATCAGTAATACAATAAAACTGATTTTACTAGTCAATGACTAGTAGTAAATTCGTCCAATAAAAAAATGGCCACTGCTTTCACACTGTGCAGCGTTCAGCTACCTTGTAAGTTTACCAACATATAACACTTGTAAAGATCAACTTCGAACAACATGCCATCCACAATCTGCCTTCAAAGAACATTCAAGTGAAAGGCCAATTTCCCCACACTTGCTGTAAATGGGCAAGTATTTTTTCTTCTTTTCTTTCGCTTCTCGCTATGCCTGAGTTGGCACTTCCCGTCCCGGTCCCGTCGGAAGCGAAATCCGGAGCGTAAATAAACTTCTTGAGTAGCTATTGCGGAGACACAGCTTATGTGTCGTGGCGAAGGAAACAAACTCAATTCTCACAATGATAATCAATTGCGTTATTATTGGATATTTTTTAGATCCTTAATAATATTTATGATTCCTGAGCTAGCTCGGTTAGCGTATCGTTCGTTATCCGCTTTGGATTTGAGAGCTTTTTCAATTTTGTGACGGTACATCGTCATATGCGTAGAGCAAAATGGGACGAAAAGCGCCACGCGATTAAAGTTAGTATACCGGCAATGTGGAGAATGGTTTCAAGTAACTTTCATATGAAATTTGTTGAATTTATGTATTATATATTCAACAGACATAACATTCACAAGAACATGATTTTATTGTTAGCGTTGACCGAATTTAACATAGCTACCAACGCATAGTTCGAAGTGTTTGGTTTCGACGTAAAACTATGTTGGTATTCGAGATGGTACTGATGGAACTGAATTTCAAAAATGCGTCAAAAAATGTTTTCCAAGTTTGCATGCGTCTACTGATTCAAAAGCTTTTCGATAGGAATTTTTCCTAAGCATCTACTTTTTTAAACAATACTATTATATCATAATGGCGGTCGAACAGACTTAGCACCCGTACGAAGTGTAACCTGTATAAAACGCTCATAAGACCGGTTGTTCTCTATGGGCATGAAACGTGGACAATGTTCGAGTAGGGCCTGCGAGTGCTCGCAGTTTTCGAACGACGGGTACTAAGGCCGATCTTTGGCGGAGTATGGAGGTGGAGAATGAACCATGAGCTCGCGCAACTCTACGGTGAACCCAGTATTCAGAAGGTGGCTAAAGCTGGAGGGATACGCTAGGCAGGGCGTGTTGCAAGAATGCCGGACAACTACCCTGCGAAGATGGTGTTTGCCTCGAATCCGGTAGGAAGAAGACGACCAGGGGCGCAGCGGGCAAGATGGGTAGACCAGGTGGGGCTAGATCTCGCAGAGAGTACACGGTGTCCCAGGGATTGGAGGGCGGCAGCTAATAGCTAAGTGAATTGGAAAACATTGTGAATTAGGCCATGAAATTATGAATGTCAAATAAATATATAAAAATAAATAAATAATATTATATTATAAATCTTCGAAAAGAAAATCGTACAGACATTTCTAAAAGCAAAGCCTTGGTGCTACATTCCGATTCGGAACTCGACCTTCTGTTTACTATACACAGACTTCGCAGCCAACTGTTAAGTGTACAGGACAATTGCGGGGCTAACGCTACGATCCTACTTGACACTAACAGTCTCTCCCGAGCCGAGACTCGAACCTACGACGACTGGCTTGTCAGGCCATCGTACCTCGAGACCAGCTGGGAGATTAAACATTTCTAATAACCACCTATTCTAAGTCTAAACATAAATTTGGTTATATCAAAATCATACACGCAAGGAAAAAGTGTTAAAATAACGACAGCACACTTTGAATGGATTGTTTTGAGCAAAATTAGTGCGGTATCTGGAAATCCGGAAAAAATCATTTCGTCAAGTAAGCCTTGTGATACGTTGAACTCAACTTTTCTGAACAATTCTGGACTGTCTACGTTGTTCTAAAAGGTCGAAAATGAAAAGACGTTGTAGCATAGTCCTCCTACTTGTAAAAGTTTGTAGTCGTTTGAGAGAGCAGCGATGCTCATAACATGGCAGTCATACTGGTTCATTCCACGGCAGCGTACGCAAAGCGAATCGAAGAAACTGGCGCTGAATTCGTTCGATTTGGTTGATATATAGCATGACGAGGTACCCACACAAGCGCTCCATACTCAAGAATGCTGCTCACAAGAGCACAGTACCTACAGTGATTTCAAACAACATTATATTGTCAAATTGTTGCATGTATTTTTTGATGAACCCAAGTACATCATATGTCTTTGCGGTTGTAGCTGGAACATGCTGAGCAAAACTCAACTTGGCATCGAATGCTTAAATCTTTCACAGTATTGATTCGGTTAATACTGGCTTGTGATATCCTGCAGTCGAACATCGTTTTTCTGCAGAACGAATGAACGAACCAAATTACATTTTCACTCGTTTACTTCCATTCCATTAAGAGTACACCAGCTTAACAAGGTGTCAATATCAGCTTGGATAGCACAGTAGTCAAGAGTAGATGGAACTACTGGAAAAAATTTGAGATCGTTGGCAAACATGGGAGACTAGTACAAAAAGATAAAAAAACGATAGCAGCACAAGATGGCTTCCCCGGGCACGACCGAATGTAACGCAAGCGACAAAAAAAAAAACGTTTATCCAACGCTTTGGCGAAGTCAACGTAACCAGTATCGACATGGTAATACGTCCTTTGCGGTCAAAACTACACGGGATAGATACGTATTGTACACTCAGCCAGCACCTCAACGATCCGTTAACTAACGGATCAACGCTAACGTTATTATTTCCTCGTACGATGAAATACGTGACCTTACAGATTTCGCCCTAGAAAATTTCCCGGCATCGGCTAGGATTGAACCTAGATCAGTTGATTGCGAGAGGCTCACGTCACCTCCCAACCATTGACACCTTTGTATGCGTTGAAGGAGGAACCAAAGCCACCAGCGTGGTTGACTTACTTGTAAGTTACCAACTACGTCAGGTCGACGCTTAACATAACGGTGTTGTCAACAAGTAACCACGCTTTGGTAATCATAAATTCATCTTTCTTACACTTTCGAGTTCTCCAAAAAGTAATAGAAAATAATAAGGTAATACTTTAAAAAATACCTTCTGGTTGGTCTCGAGGCACAATGTTGGTCTGACAAGCAAGTCGTTGTATGTTTGAGTCCCGCCTGAGGAGAAGGCTGTTAGTTTCAGTGAGATCATAGTGCTAGCCCCGCGATGCCTTGTACACTAAACAGTTGGCTGCGTAGTCTGAGTCAAATAGACAGAACACCACGAGCCATCTGGGATCTAATTTTGGATAAGACGGAGAGAAAGAAAGTAATACGTGAAACACAAGATTCAGTTTTGAAGTCTGTTTTGCTCATATGAATGTACAGTGTGAAATTATTTGCAGGTTTTAGTTTTCAATACTTTAGCAATTTAATGGTCAGTTGAGTATAGTATGGATCGCGAATTGTCGATTTTTACGTTCAAATATAGATGAATCATTTTGAACTTGGTTCCCCAACTGGTCGTAGCTTACGGTATTTTTGCTGCGGATGTTACTTTTAGCTCATATATCGTGTCGCCGCTGTGGAATATTCATTGTTTGCTCGTGTGGAACGTAATAGGATTATTCATGTTTTTTCTAGATTTTTTTTTGCAACACGTCTAGGCAAACCGGAGGCAGGCGCTGTTTTCAGTTTAACTTCGAGGTTCTTCTATACTGATGGTTATTAAAATACACATTTTTAATGTATATTTAAATTTTCGTAGAATACTAATAACAATAATCAAACGAACAAGACGTTTTTTCAGTTTTGGTGCAAAGTTCTGATTATGCTATTTTGAGATTTTTTCGGCTCGGTGATTTCAAGAGTTATGATTATTATTATTACCCTCCCAGATGATATCGAGGTACGATGCCAGTCGTCGTAGGTTCGAATCTCGGCTCGGGGGAGACTGTTAGTGTTAGTAGCATTGTAGCGCCTAGCCCCGCAATTGTCCTGTACACTAAACAATCGGCTGCGAAGTCTGTGTGTAAATAAACAGAAGGTCAAGTTCCCAATCGGAATGTAGCACCAAGTCTTTGCGTTGCTTTAATTATTATTATTAAGTAAATACAATAATAATGTTTATTTAATTTAATTTTATGTTTAGATTAAGTAAATGAAATAATAATGTTAGTTAAAATTTCGATAGCTTTGCACGGTAATTTAAAAACATTGTCTGCAAATATGTATCGTTTACAACAATAATATCGGCAACCGGTGTGGCAAATATAGTACTTCCAAAATTTGCATAAAAGATTGTGAAATTTATCAAAATGTCATAGAGAATCATCATTTCTCATAAATCCATGTTTTTCATTTCTCTGTATAAATTTCTTGTTTTCAAATTTTCGTTATTGTTTCTTTACGGTATGTATTTATCCATCCTTCGGGTCTCGTTTAAAAAGACGGTTGATGAGAAAGGTAAAAACATGAACATGTCCTTAACATTATATAAAGATATGACTCCACGAACGATATTAACATTGCCATCATCAGTTTTACCGACACCTACGGGAGCTGTTCGAGCATATGCTTATTCTCATTACTATTGTACATCTTTCAACAATGCAGAGCGAAAAAAGGCCTACAGAGACCATCTTCGCTTATGTGAAAACCGTGTTACAAGCTGCCGTAGCCTCTAAAACAGGTATGGTGCGGCACGTGCCATTCGTTCGTTGGGTGTTCAAGTATGTAAACCATTGCCATTTGTTAATAATGAAGATGGTGGCTTTCTCCATGATGCACGTCTTGTAGGGTGAATGTAGCGGCAAACAAGCCACAGTCTTTGAATAGTAGGTTATTAAAAAGCGAATGAACGACCCAAAAGAGCACGCATTACATGAAAAGTTTTTCTGGCTTAAAAGGATTTTATTTGTAAATTGCAGTTCATGCGTAGCATCGGGTTTCAAATGTGTAGACTAAGATGTCAACAAGAAATATATTTTCTGATATGATAGTTTTGCATGTCGGTTTAGGGTTTGTCAAAATTTAATAATTAATTTTTTGTTATTTTTTTCAGAGCTGCTTGCGAAACATTCACTTTCTTCATAGTGTATTTTTGGGCTAGCAACTTGTTTAGGTCCAGCATAGATTTGAATATGAATAATTACCAACATTAGGGAATACATCCATTATTTTGACTGTGTGGACATTATTTTGTTTAAAAACAATAGCTTAATTTAGTTTCTTAAGATTCGTCGTTGTATACTAAAACATAAATAACTTATAAATCGTGGATGATGGAGTTATTAGATAACTTATTGGCAGAGTAGGCAGTGTGACTTTGCACTCGTATCCAAGTGAGTTTTTAAACTTACTTGCACATTTATTTTCGGTTTGCACGTTAACCCTACTAACAGTGCATTACACTTGAGTTAGATTTGAGTTTGAATCCTGCATAACAACAATTGCCTAAAAATCGAATTGCGATGAAATTCGCGCCTCGTCTGCTGCAACAGTTTGTTGCATTGTCCTTTGAAAGCATAAATTCGATCTAAAAACAAAACTCATCGCGTCACATCATCGCCTGCATCGTTGGATACATCGTGCACTGCATGCATTGCACGCATTTAAACTCAATCGATCAGAGTGTGCGGTGCAAAAAAACTCAAACAATTGAGAGGAAGCAGATTCAAGTTGGATTCAAAGCTGGAAAAGTGTTACTCAGTACAACTTTGTACGAGTTCATGCCATCACTGCTTATTGGAGGTTACATCTAATATGAAACGCACAAATGATTTTTTATTACACGCTAAACAAACCTCGAATCTTTGAAATAATTGACTACGAACCAAATTTTAGAATTGCGAAGTAACGATCAAGTAAGTTCTTAGAGAATCAGCTGACGAACGTGCGTTATGGATGGTGGATTTTGGAAACCAATTGCAATCCTGTATTTTTTTTTTCAAAGGTGGCGGGGAAATCTGCAAACAGACACCTGAGAAGAGAACTCAGGGTGTGGGGATGAGACTAGGGGAGAGATGTTGGGGTAGTTACACTCCCCCAGACACCTACTGATCCCTGTCCCGACCCACTAAAACCCCTCCAGTCTCCAGCCCTGGTCTTCACGGAACGACGGTTAAGTATTACGTCGGAAAGTGGCTTTTGTGCGTGATGCACCCTCTTTACTCTTATAACCTCCTAGCTAACTACCTGGAGACTGGTAGTTAGCTACCACTGGCGTGTTGGTGATTGACCCGCCACACACGTTGTAGCTCCAGGACAATCTGGGAGGCGGCCGCACAGGCCGCGTTCCAAATGTCCGGGTCGTCGCACATCCTCCGGACAAGATTGTCCGGAGTAGTGCCAGGCCCGCTCACAGCCATCATGTTGCTCCTCGCTCTTACGAAACGGGGGCATACGAAGAAGACATGCTCTGCAGTCTCCTCCTCTTCCACGCACTCGGGACACATGGGGGACCCCGCGTGCCCGAACCTGTGCAGATATTGCCTGAAGCAACCATGGCCTGACAGGATCTGTGTCAGGTGGAAGTTCACCTCGCCATGTCGCCTCCCGACCCAGCCGGATATCTCCGGTATAAGTCGGTGCGTCCATCTGCCCTTTGTGGAATTAGACCATTCCCTCTGCCAACGGAGTATCGAGAATGACCTTCTGGTGCCTCGTATGCCCCTTGTGTCACCGTGGTCGAAACACTCTCTGTCCTCCTTGATGGCGATGCTGATAGGCATCATGCCGGACAAGACACAGATTGCATGGTATGACACCGTCCGATACGCACTCACAACTCTCAGGCACATGAGCCTGTAGGTACTTTCCAGTTTACCGCGGTAACTGTTAGTACCTAGCGCTCTGGACCATACTGGCCCACCATACCTTAGTATGGACGAAACCACGCTGGCAAGAAGTCTTCGCTTGCTGCCATAGACCGCTGAGCTATTGGACATCATACGAGATAGTGCTGCAATAGCCGATGTGGCCCTCTTACAGGCATAGTCGACGTGGCTCCCGAACGTGAGCTTGTCGTCGACCATAACCCCCAAGAGCTTCAACGATCGCTTTGAGGTGATGGTACAGTCTCCGACTCTGACCACCGCCTGTTGCTCTGATTTACGGTTGTTCACAACCGTGACCTCCGTCTTATGGTGCGCAAGCTCCAGTTTCCTGGAGCGCATCCAGTCCTCGACCTTCCTTATGCAATGCGCAGCCGTCAACTCGACCTCTTCGATCGACTCGCCGTAAACCTCTAGCGTTATGTCGTCTGCAAAGCCGACGATCACAACCCCTACAGGAAACTTTAGTTTCAACACCCCGTCATACATGACGTTCCACAACACCGGACCCAGGATTGAACCTTGCGGAACCCCGGCGGTGATTGGGACGCACTTCTGACCCTCCTCTGTGTTGTAAACCAGTACTCGATTCTGGAAGTAGTTTTCCAGAATCTTGTACAGCGACACCGGTACGTGGATGCTCCTGAGCGCGAGCGCTATGGAGTCCCAACTGGCGCTATTGAACGCATTCTTCACGTCAAGCGTGACGATTGCGCAATAGCGTATTCCCCTTCTCTTGCGCTGGAGTGCTATCTCCGCCGTCTTGCTGACGGAGGCGATGGCATCCAGCGTGGACCTGCCCTTCCGGAAGCCGAACTGGTTGCTTGCCAGACCGTTTACACCCTCTGTGTACCTCACGAGTCTGTTGAGGATAATCCTCTCAAGTACCTTGCCCGTTGTGTCTAGCAGGCAGATAGGCCTATATGCCGATGGGTCACCTGGTGGTTTCCCAGCCTTCGGCAGTAGGACCAATTTCTGCCGCTTTCACCTATCCGGAAAGAGGCAGTCATCCAGGTACCTCTGCATGACTACTCGAAACAGCCCGGGGCCGTTTTTATCGCCAGTCTGATTGCCAGGTTAGGGATGCCATCCGGTCCCGGTGCCTTGCTCACCTTTAGAGAGTTGGCGATCACGATGAGTTCCTCATTCGTAACCCTTGCCTCCTCCTGAACCTCGACACAGCTGTCGTCGCCCACGGATTGGAT